>NW_026870126.1:1615833-1939000 GCF_963584025.1 Labrus mixtus
AATCTTTTCATGAAAATGTTCGACTTTTTTAACGCCGAAATCCTGTCGTGAAAATGTTCAACTTTTTTGAATCCGAAATATTTCCTGAAAATTTTCAACTTTTTTTAAGCCGAAATCTTTTCATGAAAATTTTCAACTTTTTTGAAGCTGAAATACTTCATGAAAATGTTCGACTTTTTTAAAGCCGAAATCCTGTAGTGAAAATTTTCAACTTTTTTGAAGCCCAAATACTTCATGAAAATGTTCGACTTTTTTAAAGCCGAAATCCTGTCGTGAATATTTTCAACTTTTTGGAAGCCCAAATACTTCATGAAAATGTTCAACTTTTTTGAAGCCCAAATACTTCATGAAAATTTTCGACTTTTTTAAAGCCGAAATCCTGTCGTGAAAATTTTCAACTTTTTTCAAGCCGAAATCTTTTCATGAAAATTTTCAACTTTTTTGAAGCCGAAATCTTTTCATGAAAATTTTTTATACTTTTTTTAAGCTGAAATACTTCATGAAAATGTTCGACTTTTTTAAAGCCGAAATCCTGTAGTGAAAATTTTCAACTTTTTTGAAGCCCAAATACTTCATGAAAATGTTCAGCTTTTTTGAAGCCCAAATACGTCATGAAAATGTTCAACTTTTTTGAAGCCCAAATACTTCATGAAAATGTTCGACTTTTTTAACGCTGAAATCCTGTCGTGAAAATGTTCAACTTTTTTGAATCCGAAATACTTCATGAAAATTTTCAACTTTTTTGAAGCCGAAATCTTTTCATGAAAATGTTCGACTTTTTTAACGCCGAAATCCTGTCGGGAAAATGTTCAACTTTTTTGAAGCCGAAATCTTTTCATGAAAATTTTCAACTTTTTTGAAGCCCAAATACTTCATGAAAATGTTCAACTTTTTTGAAGCCCAAATACTTCATGAAAATGTTCAACTTTTTTGAAGCCGAAATACTTCATGAAAATGTTCGACTTTTTTAAAGCCGAAATCCTGTCGTGAATATTTTCAACCTTTTGGAAGCCCAAATTCTTCATGAAAATTTTCAACTTTTTTGAAGCCGAAATACTTCATGAAAATGTTCGACTTTTTTAAAGCCGAAATCCTGTCGTGAAAATTTTCAACCTTTTTGAAGCCGAAATACTTCATGAAAATGTTCGACTTTTTTAAAGCCGAAATCCTGTAGTGAAAATTTTCAACTTTTTTGAAGCCCTAATACTTCATGAAAATGTTCGACTTTTTTAACGCCGAAATCCTGTCGTGAAAATGTTCAACTTTTTTGAATCCGAAATACTTCATGAAAATTTTCAACTTTTTTGAAGCCGAAATCTTTTCATGAAAATTTTCAACTTTTTTGAAGCTGAAATACTTCATGAAAATGTTCGAATTTTTTAAAGCCGAAATCCTGTAGTGAAAATTTTCAACTTTTTTGAAGCCCAAATACTTCATGAAAATGTTCAACTTTTTTTAAGCCCAAATACTTCATTAAAATGTTCAACTTTTTTGAAGCCGAAATACTTCATGAAAATGGTCGACTTTTTTAAAGCCGAAAACCTGTCGTGAAAATTTTCAACTTTTTTGAAGCCCAAATACTTCATGAAAATGTTCGACTTTTTTAAAGCCGAAATCCTGTCGTGAAAATTTTCAACTTTTTTGAAGCCGAAATCTTTTCATGAAAATGTTCAACTTTTTTGAAGCCCAAATACTTCATGAAAATGTTCAACTTTTTTGAAGCCGAAATACTTCATGAAAATGTTCGACTTATTTAAAGCCGAAATCCTGTCGTGAAAATTTTCAACCTTTTTGAAGCCGAAATACGTCATGAAAATGTTCGACTTTTTTAACGCCGAAATCCTGTCGTGAAAATGTTCAACTTTTTTGAATCCGAAATACTTCATGAAAATTTTCAACTTTTTTGAAGCCGAAATCTTTTCATGAAAATGTTCGACTTTTTTAACGCCGAAATCCTGTCGTGAAAATGTTCAACTTTTTTGAATCCGAAATATTTCCTGAAAATTTTCAACTTTTTTGAAGCCCAAATACTTCATGAAAATGTTCGACTTTTTTAAAGCCGAAATCCTGTAGTGAAAATTTTCAACTTTTTTGAAGCCCAAATACTTCATGAAAATGTTCAGCTTTTTTGAAGCCCAAATACGTCATGAAAATGTTCAACTTTTTTGAAGCCCAAATACTTCATGAAAATGTTCGACTTTTTTAAAGCCGAAATCCTGTCGTGAATATTTTCAACTTTTTGGAAGCCCAAATACTTCATGAAAATGTTCAACTTTTTTGAAGCCCAAATACTTCATGAAAATTTTCGACTTTTTTAAAGCCGAAATCCTTTCATGAAAATTTTCAACTTTTTTGAAGCCGAAATCTTTTCATGAAAATTTTTTATACTTTTTTTAAGCTGAAATACTTCATGAAAATGTTCGACTTTTTTAAAGCCGAAATCCTGTAGTGAAAATTTTCAACTTTTTTGAAGCCCAAATACTTCATGAAAATGTTCAACTTTTTTGAAGCCCAAATACTTCATGAAAATTTTCGACTTTTTTAAAGCCGAAATCCTTTCATGAAAATTTTCAACTTTTTTGAAGCCGAAATCTTTTCATGAAAATTTTTTATACTTTTTTTAAGCTGAAATACTTCATGAAAATGTTCGACTTTTTTAAAGCCGAAATCCTGTAGTGAAAATTTTCAACTTTTTGGAAGCCCAAATACTTCATGAAAATGTTCAACTTTTTTGAAGCCCAAATACTTCATGAAAATTTTCGACTTTTTTAAAGCCGAAATCCTTTCATGAAAATTTTCAACTTTTTTGAAGCCGAAATCTTTTCATGAAAATTTTTTATACTTTTTTTAAGCTGAAATACTTCATGAAAATGTTCGACTTTTTTAAAGCCGAAATCCTGTCGTGAATATTTTCAACTTTTTGGAAGCCCAAATACTTCATGAAAATGTTCAACTTTTTTGAAGCCCAAATACTTCATGAAAATTTTCGTCTTTTTTAAAGCCGAAATCCTGTCGTGAAAATTTTCAACTTTTTTCAAGCCGAAATCTTTTCATGAAAATTTTCAACTTTTTTGAAGCCGAAATCTTTTCATGAAAATTTTTTATACTTTTTTTAAGCTGAAATACTTCATGAAAATGTTCGACTTTTTTAAAGCCGAAATCCTGTAGTGAAAATTTTCAACTTTTTTGAAGCCCAAATACTTCATGAAAATGTTCAACTTTTTTGAGGCCCAAATACTTCATGAAAATGTTCAACTTTTTTGAAGCCGAAATACTTCATGAAAATGTTCGACTTATTTAAAGCCGAAATCCTGTCGTGAAAATTTTCAACCTTTTTGAAGCCGAAATACGTCATGAAAATGTTCGACTTTTTTAACGCCGAAATCCTGTCGTGAAAATGTTCAACTTTTTTGAATCCGAAATACTTCATGAAAATTTTCAACTTTTTTGAAGCCGAAATCTTTTCATGAAAATGTTCGACTTTTTTAACGCCGAAATCCTGTCGTGAAAATGTTCAACTTTTTTGAATCCGAAATATTTCCTGAAAATTTTCAACTTTTTTGAAGCCGAAATCTTTTCATGAAAATTTTCAACTTTTTTGAAGCTGAAATACTTCATGAAAATGTTCGACTTTTTTAAAGCCGAAATCCTGTAGTGAAAATTTTCAACTTTTTTGAAGCCCAAATACTTCATGAAAATGTTCAGCTTTTTTGAAGCCCAAATACGTCATGAAAATGTTCAACTTTTTTGAAGCCCAAATACTTCATGAAAATGTTCGACTTTTTTAAAGCCGAAATCCTGTCGTGAATATTTTCAACTTTTTGGAAGCCCAAATACTTCATGAAAATGTTCAACTTTTTTGAAGCCCAAATACTTCATGAAAATTTTCGACTTTTTTAAAGCCGAAATCCTTTCATGAAAATTTTCAACTTTTTTGAAGCCGAAATCTTTTCATGAAAATTTTTTATACTTTTTTTAAGCTGAAATACTTCATGAAAATGTTCGACTTTTTTAAAGCCGAAATCCTGTAGTGAAAATTTTCAACTTTTTTGAAGCCCAAATACTTCATGAAAATGTTCAACTTTTTTGAAGCCCAAATACTTCATGAAAATTTTCGACTTTTTTAAAGCCGAAATCCTTTCATGAAAATTTTCAACTTTTTTGAAGCCGAAATCTTTTCATGAAAATTTTTTATACTTTTTTTAAGCTGAAATACTTCATGAAAATGTTCGACTTTTTTAAAGCCGAAATCCTGTAGTGAAAATTTTCAACTTTTTGGAAGCCCAAATACTTCATGAAAATGTTCAACTTTTTTGAAGCCCAAATACTTCATGAAAATTTTCGACTTTTTTAAAGCCGAAATCCTTTCATGAAAATTTTCAACTTTTTTGAAGCCGAAATCTTTTCATGAAAATTTTTTATACTTTTTTTAAGCTGAAATACTTCATGAAAATGTTCGACTTTTTTAAAGCCGAAATCCTGTAGTGAAAATTTTCAACTTTTTTGAAGCCCAAATACTTCATGAAAATGTTCAGCTTTTTTGAAGCCCAAATACGTCATGAAAATGTTCAACTTTTTTGAAGCCCAAATACTTCATGAAAATGTTCGACTTTTTTAAAGCCGAAATCCTGTCGTGAAAATTTTCAACTTTTTTCAAGCCGAAATCTTTTCATGAAAATGTTCAACTTTTTTGAAGCCCAAATACTTCATGAAAATTTTCGACTTTTTTAAAGCCGAAATCCTTTCATGAAAATTTTCAACTTTTTTGAAGCCGAAATCTTTTCATGAAAATATTTTATACTTTTTTTAAGCTGAAATACTTCATGAAAATGTTCGACTTTTTTAAAGCCGAAATCCTGTCGTGAATATTTTCAACTTTTTGGAAGCCCAAATACTTCATGAAAATGTTCAACTTTTTTGAAGCCCAAATACTTCATGAAAATTTTCGTCTTTTTTAAAGCCGAAATCCTGTCGTGAAAATTTTCAACTTTTTTCAAGCCGAAATCTTTTCATGAAAATTTTCAACTTTTTTGAAGCCGAAATCTTTTCATGAAAATTTTTTATACTTTTTTTAAGCTGAAATACTTCATGAAAATGTTCGACTTTTTTAAAGCCGAAATCCTGTAGTGAAAATTTTCAACTTTTTTGAAGCCCAAATACTTCATGAAAATGTTCAACTTTTTTGAGGCCCAAATACTTCATGAAAATGTTCAACTTTTTTGAAGCCGAAATACTTCATGAAAATGTTCGACTTATTTAAAGCCGAAATCCTGTCGTGAAAATTTTCAACCTTTTTGAAGCCGAAATACGTCATGAAAATGTTCGACTTTTTTAACGCCGAAATCCTGTCGTGAAAATGTTCAACTTTTTTGAATCCGAAATACTTCATGAAAATTTTCAACTTTTTTGAAGCCGAAATCTTTTCATGAAAATGTTCGACTTTTTTAACGCCGAAATCCTGTCGTGAAAATGTTCAACTTTTTTGAATCCGAAATATTTCCTGAAAATTTTCAACTTTTTTGAAGCCGAAATCTTTTCATGAAAATTTTCAACTTTTTTGAAGCTGAAATACTTCATGAAAATGTTCGACTTTTTTAAAGCCGAAATCCTGTAGTGAAAATTTTCAACTTTTTTGAAGCCCAAATACTTCATGAAAATGTTCAGCTTTTTTGAAGCCCAAATACGTCATGAAAATGTTCAACTTTTTTGAAGCCCAAATACTTCATGAAAATGTTCGACTTTTTTAAAGCCGAAATCCTGTCGTGAATATTTTCAACTTTTTGGAAGCCCAAATACTTCATGAAAATGTTCAACTTTTTTGAAGCCCAAATACTTCATGAAAATTTTCGACTTTTTTAAAGCCGAAATCCTTTCATGAAAATTTTCAACTTTTTTGAAGCCGAAATCTTTTCATGAAAATTTTTTATACTTTTTTTAAGCTGAAATACTTCATGAAAATGTTCGACTTTTTTAAAGCCGAAATCCTGTAGTGAAAATTTTCAACTTTTTTGAAGCCCAAATACTTCATGAAAATGTTCAACTTTTTTGAAGCCCAAATACTTCATGAAAATGTTCGACTTATTTAAAGCCGAAATCCTGTCGTGAAAATTTTCAACCTTTTTGAAGCCGAAATACGTCATGAAAATGTTCGACTTTTTTAACGCCGAAATCCTGTCGTGAAAATGTTCAACTTTTTTGAATCCGAAATACTTCATGAAAATTTTCAACTTTTTTGAAGCCGAAATCTTTTCATGAAAATGTTCGACTTTTTTAACGCCGAAATCCTGTCGTGAAAATGTTCAACTTTTTTGAATCCGAAATATTTCCTGAAAATTTTCAACTTTTTTGAAGCCGAAATCTTTTCATGAAAATTTTCAACTTTTTTGAAGCTGAAATACTTCATGAAAATGTTCGACTTTTTTAAAGCCGAAATCCTGTAGTGAAAATTTTCAACTTTTTTGAAGCCCAAATACTTCATGAAAATGTTCAGCTTTTTTGAAGCCCAAATACGTCATGAAAATGTTCAACTTTTTTGAAGCCCAAATACTTCATGAAAATGTTCGACTTTTTTAAAGCCGAAATCCTGTCGTGAATATTTTCAACTTTTTGGAAGCCCAAATACTTCATGAAAATGTTCAACTTTTTTGAAGCCCAAATACTTCATGAAAATTTTCGACTTTTTTAAAGCCGAAATCCTTTCATGAAAATTTTCAACTTTTTTGAAGCCGAAATCTTTTCATGAAAATTTTTTATACTTTTTTTAAGCTGAAATACTTCATGAAAATGTTCGACTTTTTTAAAGCCGAAATCCTGTAGTGAAAATTTTCAACTTTTTTGAAGCCCAAATACTTCATGAAAATGTTCAACTTTTTTGAAGCCCAAATACTTCATGAAAATTTTCGACTTTTTTAAAGCCGAAATCCTTTCATGAAAATTTTCAACTTTTTTGAAGCCGAAATCTTTTCATGAAAATTTTTTATACTTTTTTTAAGCTGAAATACTTCATGAAAATGTTCGACTTTTTTAAAGCCGAAATCCTGTAGTGAAAATTTTCAACTTTTTGGAAGCCCAAATACTTCATGAAAATGTTCAACTTTTTTGAAGCCCAAATACTTCATGAAAATTTTCGACTTTTTTAAAGCCGAAATCCTTTCATGAAAATTTTCAACTTTTTTGAAGCCGAAATCTTTTCATGAAAATTTTTTATACTTTTTTTAAGCTGAAATACTTCATGAAAATGTTCGACTTTTTTAAAGCCGAAATCCTGTAGTGAAAATTTTCAACTTTTTTGAAGCCCAAATACTTCATGAAAATGTTCAGCTTTTTTGAAGCCCAAATACGTCATGAAAATGTTCAACTTTTTTGAAGCCCAAATACTTCATGAAAATGTTCGACTTTTTTAAAGCCGAAATCCTGTCGTGAATATTTTCAACTTTTTGGAAGCCCAAATACTTCATGAAAATGTTCAACTTTTTTGAAGCCCAAATACTTCATGAAAATTTTCGTCTTTTTTAAAGCCGAAATCCTGTCGTGAAAATTTTCAACTTTTTTCAAGCCGAAATCTTTTCATGAAAATTTTCAACTTTTTTGAAGCCGAAATCTTTTCATGAAAATTTTTTATACTTTTTTTAAGCTGAAATACTTCATGAAAATGTTCGACTTTTTTAAAGCCGAAATCCTGTAGTGAAAATTTTCAACTTTTTTGAAGCCCAAATACTTCATGAAAATGTTCAACTTTTTTGAGGCCCAAATACTTCATGAAAATGTTCAACTTTTTTGAAGCCGAAATACTTCATGAAAATGTTCGACTTATTTAAAGCCGAAATCCTGTCGTGAAAATTTTCAACTTTTTTGAAGCCCAAATACTTCATGAAAATGTTCGACTTTTTTAACGCTGAAATCCTGTCGTGAAAATGTTCAACTTTTTTGAAGCCGAAATCTTTTCATGAAAATGTTCGACTTTTTTAACGCAGAAATCCTGTCGGGAAAATGTTCAACTTTTTTGAAGCCGAAATCTTTTCATGAAAATTTTCAACTTTTTTGAAGCCCAAATACTTCATGAAAATGTTCAACTTTTTTGAAGCCCAAATACTTCATGAAAATGTTCAACTTTTTTGAAGCCGAAATACTTCATGAAAATGTTCGACTTATTTAAAGCCGAAATCCTGTCGTGAAAATTTTCAACTTTTTTGAAGCCCAAATACTTCATGAAAATGTTCGACTTTTTTAAAGCCGAAATCCTGTCGTGAAAATTTTCAACTTTTTTGAAGCCGAAATCTTTTCATGAAAATGTTCAACTTTTTTGAAGCCCAAATACTTCATGAAAATGTTCACCTTTTTTGAAGCCGAAATACGTCATGAAAATGTTCGACTTTTTTAACGCCGAAATCCTGTAGTGAAAATTTTCAACTTTTTTGAATCCCAAATACTTCATGAAAATGTTCGACTTTTTTAACGCCGAAATCCTGTCGTGAAAATGTTCAACTTTTTTGAATCCGAAATACTTCATGAAAATTTTCAACTTTTTTGAAGCCGAAATCTTTTCATGAAAATGTTCGACTTTTTTAACGCCGAAATCCTGTCGTGAAAATGTTCAACTTTTTTGAATCCGAAATATTTCCTGAAAATTTTCAACTTTTTTTAAGCCGAAATCTTTTCATGAAAATTTTCAACTTTTTTGAAGCTGAAATACTTCATGAAAATGTTCGACTTTTTTAAAGCCGAAATCCTGTAGTGAAAATTTTCAAGTTTTTTGAAGCCCAAATACTTCATGAAAATGTTCGACTTTTTTAAAGCCGAAATCCTGTCGTGAATATTTTCAACTTTTTGGAAGCCCAAATACTTCATGAAAATGTTCAACTTTTTTGAAGCCCAAATACTTCATGAAAATTTTCGACTTTTTTAAAGCCGAAATCCTGTCGTGAAAATTTTCAACTTTTTTCAAGCCGAAATCTTTTCATGAAAATTTTCAACTTTTTTGAAGCCGAAATCTTTTCATGAAATTTTTTTATACTTTTTTTAAGCTGAAATACTTCATGAAAATGTTCGACTTTTTTAAAGCCGAAATCCTGTAGTGAAAATTTTCAACTTTTTTGAAGCCCAAATACTTCATGAAAATGTTCAGCTTTTTTGAAGCCCAAATACGTCATGAAAATGTTCAACTTTTTTGAAGCCCAAATACTTCATGAAAATGTTCGACTTTTTTAACGCTGAAATCCTGTCGTGAAAATGTTCAACTTTTTTGAATCCGAAATACTTCATGAAAATTTTCAACTTTTTTGAAGCCGAAATCTTTTCATGAAAATGTTCGACTTTTTTAATGCCGAAATCCTGTCGGGAAAATGTTCAACTTTTTTGAAGCCGAAATCTTTTCATGAAAATTTTCAACTTTTTTGAAGCCCAAATACTTCATGAAAATGTTCAACTTTTTTGAAGCCCAAATACTTCATGAAAATGTTCAACTTTTTTGAAGCCGAAATACTTCATGAAAATGTTCGACTTTTTTAAAGCCGAAATCCTGTCGTGAATATTTTCAACCTTTTGGAAGCCCAAATTCTTCATGAAAATTTTCAACTTTTTTGAAGCCGAAATACTTCATGAAAATGTTCGACTTTTTTAAAGCCGAAATCCTGTCGTGAAAATTTTCAACCTTTTTGAAGCCGAAATACTTCATGAAAATGTTCGACTTTTTTAAAGCCGAAATCCTGTAGTGAAAATTTTCAACTTTTTTGAAGCCCAAATACTTCATGAAAATGTTCAACTTTTTTGAAGCCCAAATACTTCATGAAAATTTTCAACCTTTTTGAAGCCGAAATACGTCATGAAAATGTTCGACTTTTTTAAAGCCGAAATCCTGTCGTGAAAATTTTCAACTTTTTTGAAGCCGAAATCTTTTCATGAAAATTTTCAACTTTTTTGAAGCCGAAATCTTTTCATGAAAATTTTCAACTTTTTTGAAGCCGAAATCTTTTCATGAAAATTTTCAACTTTTTTTAAGCTGAAATACTTCATGAAAATGTTCAACTTTTTTGAAGCCGAAATCTTTTCATGAAAATTTTCAACTTTTTTGAAGCCGAAATCTTTTCATAAAAATTTTCAACTTTTTTGAATCTGAAATACTTCATGAAAATGTTCGACTTTTTTAACGCCGAAATCCTGTCGTGAAAATTTTCAACTTTTTTGAATCCGAAATCCTGTCGTGAAAATTTTCAACCTTTTTGAAGCCGAAATACGTCATGAAAATGTTCGACTTTTTTAAAGCCGAAATCCTGTCGTGAAAATTTTCAACTTTTTTGAAGCCGAAATCTTTTCATGAAAATTTTCAACTTTTTTGAAGCCGAAATCTTTTCATGAAAATTTTCAACTTTTTTGAAGCCGAAATCTTTTCATGAAAATTTTCAACTTTTTTTAAGCTGAAATACTTCATGAAAATGTTCAACTTTTTTGAAGCCGAAATCTTTTCATGAAAATTTTCAACTTTTTTGAAGCCGAAATCTTTTCATAAAAATTTTCAACTTTTTTGAATCTGAAATACTTCATGAAAATGTTCGACTTTTTTAACGCCGAAATCCTGTCGTGAAAATTTTCAACTTTTTTGAATCCGAAATACTTCATGAAAATTTTCAACTTTTTTGAAGCCCAAATACTTCATGAAAATGTTCGACTTTTTTAAAGCCGAAATCCTGTCGTGAAAATTTTCAACTTTTTTTGAAGCCGAAATCTTTTCATGAAAATTTTCAACTTTTTTGAAGCCGAAATCTTTTCATGAAAATTTTTTATACTTTTTTTAAGCTGAAATACTTCATGAAAATGTTCGACTTTTTTAAAGCCGAAATCCTGTAGTGAAAATTTTCAACTTTTTTGAAGCCCAAATACTTCATGAAAATGTTCAACTTTTTTGAAGCCCAAATACTTCATGAAAATGTTCAACTTTTTTGAAGCCGAAATACTTCATGAAAATGTTCGACTTATTTAAAGCCGAAATACTGTCGTGAAAATTTTCAACCTTTTTGAAGCCGAAATACGTCATGAAAATGTTCGACTTTTTTAAAGCCGAAATCCTGTCGTGAAAATTTTCAACTTTTTTGAAGCCGAAATCTTTTCATGAAAATTTTCAACTTTTTTGAAGCCGAAATCTTTTCATGAAAATTTTCAACTTTTTTGAAGCCGAAATCTTTTCATGAAAATTTTCAACTTTTTTTAAGCTGAAATACTTCATGAAAATGTTCAACTTTTTTGAAGCCGAAATCTTTTCATGAAAATTTTCAACTTTTTTGAAGCCGAAATCTTTTCATAAAAATTTTCAACTTTTTTGAATCTGAAATACTTCATGAAAATGTTCGACTTTTTTAACGCCGAAATCCTGTCGTGAAAATTTTCAACTTTTTTGAATCCGAAATACTTCATGAAAATTTTCAACTTTTTTGAAGCCCAAATACTTCATGAAAATGTTCAACTTTTTTGAAGCCGAAATCCTGTCGTGAAAATTTTCAACTTTTTTGAAGCCGAAATCTTTTCATGAAAATTTTCAACTTTTTTGAAGCCGAAATCTTTTCATGAAAATTTTTTATACTTTTTTTAAGCTGAAATACTTCATGAAAATGTTCGACTTTTTTAAAGCCGAAATCCTGTAGTGAAAATTTTCAACTTTTTTGAAGCCCAAATACTTCATGAAAATGTTCAACTTTTTTGAAGCCCAAATACTTCATGAAAATATTCAACTTTTTTGAAGCCGAAATACTTCATGAAAATGTTCGACTTATTTAAAGCCGAAATCCTGTCGTGAAAATTTTCAACCTTTTTGAAGCCGAAATACGTCATGAAAATGTTCGACTTTTTTAAAGCCGAAATCCTGTAGTGAAAATTTTCAACTTTTTTGAAGCCCAAATACTTCATGAAAATGTTCGACTTTTTAAACGCCGAAATCCTGTCGTGAAAATGTTCAACTTTTTTGAATCCGAAATACTTCATGAAAATTTTCAACTTTTTTGAAGCCGAAATACTTCATGAAAATGTTCGACTTTTTTAAAGCCGAAATCCTGTCATGAAAATTTTCAACCTTTTTGAAGCCGAAATACTTCATGAAAATGTTCGACCTTTTTAAAACCGAAATCCTGTAGTGAAAATTTTCAACTTTTTTGAAGCCCAAATACTTCATGAAAATGTTCGAATTTTTTAACGCCGAAATCCTGTCGTGAAAATGTTCAACTTTTTTGAATCCGAAAAAATTCATGAAAATTTTCAAATTTTTTGAAGCCGAAATACTTCATGGAAATGTTCGACTTTTTTAAAGCCGAAATCCTGTCGTGAAAATTTTCAACTTTTTTGAAGCCGAAATCTTTTCATGAAAATTTTCAACTTTTTTGAAGCTGAAATCTTTTCATGAAAATTTTCAACTTTTTTTAAGCTGAAATACTTCATGAAAATGTTCAACTTTTTTGAAGCCGAAATCTTTTCATGAAAATTTTCAACTTTTTTGAAGCCGAAATCTTTTCATGAAAATTTTCAACTTTTTTGAAGCCGAAATCTTTTCATGAAAATTTTTTATACTTTTTTTAAGCTGAAATACTTCATGAAAATGTTCGACTTTTTTAAAGCCGAAATCCTGTAGTGAAAATTTTCAACTTTTTTGAAGCCCAAATACTTCATGAAAATGTTCAACTTTTTTGAAGCCCAAATACTTCATGAAAATGTTCAACTTTTTTGAAGCCGAAATACTTCATGAAAATGTTCGACTTATTTAAAGCCAAAATCCTGTCGAGAAAATTTTCAACCTTTTTGAAGCCGAAATACGTCATGAAAATGTTCGACTTTTTTAAAGCCGAAATCCTGTAGTGAAAATTTTCAACTTTTTTGAATCCGAAATACTTCATGAAAATTTTCAACTTTTTTGAAGCCGAAATACTTCATGGAAATGTTCGACTTTTTTAAAGCCGAAATCCTGTCGTGAAAATTTTCAACTTTTTTGAAGCCGAAATCTTTTCATGAAAATTTTCAACTTTTTTGAAGCCGAAATCTTTTCATGAAAATTTTCAACTTTTTTGAAGCCGAAATCTTTTCATGAAAATTTTCAACTTTTTTTAAGCTGAAATACTTCATGAAAATGTTCAACTTTTTAGAAGCCGAAATCTTTTCATGAAAATTTTCAACTTTTTTGAAGCCGAAATCTTTTCATAAAAATTTTCAACTTTTTTGAATCTGAAATACTTCATGAAAATGTTCGACTTTTTTAACGCCGAAATCCTGTCGTGAAAATTTTCAACTTTTTTGAATCCGAAATACTTCATGAAAATTTTCAACTTTTTTGAAGCCCAAATACTTCATGAAAATGTTCGACTTTTTTAAAGCCGAAATCCTGTCGTGAAAATTTTCAACTTTTTTGAAGCCGAAATCTTTTCATGAAAATTTTCAACTTTTTTGAAGCCGAAATCTTTTCATGAAAATTTTCAACTTTTTTGAAGCTGAAATACTTCATGAAAATGTTCGACTTTTTTAAAGCCGAAATCCTGTCGTGAAAATTTTCAACTTTTTTGAAGCCCAAATACTTCATGAAAATGTTCAACTTTTTTGAAGCCCAAAAACTTCATGAAAATGTTCAACTTTTTTGAAGCCGAAATACTTCATGAAAATGTTCGACTTTTTTAAAGCCGAAATCCTGTCGTGAAAATTTTCAACCTTTTTGAAGCCGAAATACTTCATGAAAATGTTCGACTTTTTTAAAGCCGAAATCCTGTAGTGAAAATTTTCAACTTTTTTGAAGCCCAAATACTTCATGAAAATGTTCGACTTTTTTAAAGCCGAAATCCTGTCGTGAAAATTTTCAACTTTTTTGAAGCCGAAATCTTTTCATGAAAATTTTCAACTTTTTTGAAGCCGAAATCTTTTCATGAAAATTTTCAACTTTTTTGAAGCTGAAATACTTCATGAAAATGTTCGACTTTTTTAAAGCCGAAATCCTGTCATGAAAATTTTCAACTTTTTTGAAGCCCAAATACTTCATGAAAATGTTCAACTTTTTTGAAGCCCAAAAACTTCATGAAAATGTTCAACTTTTTTGAAGCCGAAATACTTCATGAAAATGTTCGACTTTTTTAAAGCCGAAATCCTGTCGTGAAAATTTTCAACTTTTTTGAAGCCCAAATACTTCATGAAAATGTTCGACTTTTTTAACGCCGAAATCCTGTCGTGAAAATGTTCAACTTTTTTGAATCCGAAATACTTCATGAAAATGTTCGACTTTTTTAAAGCCTAAATCCTGACGTGAAAATTTTCAACTTTTTTGAAGCCGAAATCTTTTCATGAAAATTTTCAACTTTTTTGAAGCCGAAATCTTTTCATGAAAATTTTCAACTTTTTTGAAGCCAAAATCTTTTCATGAAAATTTTCAACTTTTTTTAAGCTGAAATACTTCATGAAAATGTTCGACTTTTTTAAAACCGAAATCCTGTAGTGAAAATTTTCAACTTTTTTGAAGCCCAAATACTTCATGAAAATGTTCAACTTTTTAAAGCCGAAATCCTGTAGTGAAAATTTTCAACTTTTTTGAAGCCCAAATACTTCATGAAAATGTTCGACTTTTTTAAAGCCGAAATCCTGTCGTG
Source organism: Labrus mixtus (assembly GCF_963584025.1). Classification (NCBI taxonomy): domain Eukaryota; kingdom Metazoa; phylum Chordata; class Actinopteri; order Labriformes; family Labridae; genus Labrus; species Labrus mixtus. Next base: position 1,630,434 of record NW_026870126.1, read on the forward strand.
AATATTTTCAACTTTTTGGAAGCCCAAATACTTCATGAAATGTTCAACTTTTTTGAAGCCGAAACACTTCATGAAAATGTTTGACTTTTTTAAAGCCGAAATCCTGTCGTGAAAATTTTCAACCTTTTTGAAGCCGAAATACTTCATGAAAATTTTCAACTTTTTTGAAGCCGAAATCTTGTCATGAAAATTTTCAACTTTTTTGAAGCTGAAATACTTCATGAAAATGTTCGACTTTTTTAAAGCCGAAATCCTGTAGTGAAAATTTTCAACTTTTTTGAAGCCCAAATACTTCATGAAAATGTTCGACTTTTTTAACGCCGAAATCCTGTCGTGAAAATGTTCAACTTTTTTGAATCCGAAATACTTCATGAAAATTTTCAACTTTTTTGAAGCCGAAATCTTGTCATGAAAATTTTCAACTTTTTTGAAGCTGAAATACTTCATGAAAATGTTCGACTTTTTTAAAGCCGAAATCCTGTATTGAAAATTTTCAACTTTTTTGAAGCCCAAATACTTCATGAAAATGTTCGACTTTTTTAAAGCCGAAATCCTGTCGTGAAAATTTTCAACTTTTTTGAAGCCGAAATCTTTTCATGAAAATTTTCAACTTTTTTGAAGCCGAAATCTTTTCATGAAAATTTTCAACTTTTTTGAAGCTGAAATACTTCATGAAAATGTTCGACTTTTTTAAAGCCGAAATCCTGTCGTGAAAATTTTCAACTTTTTTGAAGCCCAAATACTTCATGAAAATGTTCAACTTTTTTGAAGCCCAAAAACTTCATGAAAATGTTCAACTTTTTTGAAGCCGAAATACTTCATGAAAATGTTCGACTTTTTTAAAGCCGAAATCCTGTCGTGAAAATTTTCAACCTTTTTGAAGCCGAAATACTTCATGAAAATGTTCGACTTTTTTAAAGCCGAAATCCTGTAGTGAAAATTTTCAACTTTTTTGAAGCCCAAATACTTCATGAAAATGTTCGACTTTTTTAAAGCCGAAATCCTGTCGTGAAAATTTTCAACTTTTTTGAAGCCGAAATCTTTTCATGAAAATTTTCAACTTTTTTGAAGCCGAAATCTTTTCATGAAAATTTTCTACTTTTTTGAAGCTGAAATACTTCATGAAAATGTTCGACTTTTTTAAAGCCGAAATCCTGTCATGAAAATTTTCAACTTTTTTGAAGCCCAAATACTTCATGAAAATGTTCAACTTTTTTGAAGCCCAAAAACTTCATGAAAATGTTCAACTTTTTTGAAGCCGAAATACTTCATGAAAATGTTCGACTTTTTTAAAGCCGAAATCCTGTCGTGAAAATTTTCAACCTTTTTGAAGCCGAAATACTTCATGAAAATGTTCGACTTTTTTAAAGCCGAAATCCTGTAGTGAAAATTTTCAACTTTTTTGAAGCCCAAATACTTCATGAAAATGTTCGACTTTTTTAACGCCGAAATCCTGTCGTGAAAATGTTCAACTTTTTTGAATCCGAAATACTTCATGAAAATGTTCGACTTTTTTAAAGCCTAAATCCTGACGTGAAAATTTTCAACTTTTTTGAAGCCGAAATCTTTTCATGAAAATTTTCAACTTTTTTGAAGCCGAAATCTTTTCATGAAAATTTTCAACTTTTTTGAAGCCAAAATCTTTTCATGAAAATTTTCAACTTTTTTTAAGCTGAAATACTTCATGAAAATGTTCGACTTTTTTAAAACCGAAATCCTGTAGTGAAAATTTTCAACTTTTTTGAAGCCCAAATACTTCATGAAAATGTTCAACTTTTTAAAGCCGAAATCCTGTAGTGAAAATTTTCAACTTTTTTGAAGCCCAAATACTTCATGAAAATGTTCGACTTTTTTAAAGCCGAAATCCTGTCGTGAATATTTTCAACTTTTTGGAAGCCCAAATACTTCATGAAATGTTCAACTTTTTTGAAGCCGAAACACTTCATGAAAATGTTTGACTTTTTTAAAGCCGAAATCCTGTCGTGAAAATTTTCAACCTTTTTGAAGCCGAAATACTTCATGAAAATTTTCAACTTTTTTGAAGCCGAAATCTTGTCATGAAAATTTTCAACTTTTTTGAAGCTGAAATACTTCATGAAAATGTTCGACTTTTTTAAAGCCGAAATCCTGTAGTGAAAATTTTCAACTTTTTTGAAGCCCAAATACTTCATGAAAATGTTCGACTTTTTTAACGCCGAAATCCTGTCGTGAAAATGTTCAACTTTTTTGAATCCGAAATACTTCATGAAAATTTTCAACTTTTTTGAAGCCGAAATCTTGTCATGAAAATTTTCAACTTTTTTGAAGCTGAAATACTTCATGAAAATGTTCGACTTTTTTAAAGCCGAAATCCTGTATTGAAAATTTTCAACTTTTTTGAAGCCCAAATACTTCATGAAAATGTTCAACTTTTTTGAAGCCCAAATACTTCATGAAAATTTTCAACTTTTTTGAAGCCGAAATCTTTTCATGAAAATTTTCAACTTTTTTGAAGCCGAAATCTTTTCATGAAAATTTTCAACTTTTTTGAAGCCGAAATCTTTTCATGAAAATTTTCAACTTTTTTTAAGCTGAAATACTTCATGAAAATGTTCGACTTTTTTAAAGCCGAAATCCTGTAGTGAAAATTTTCAACTTTTTTGAAGCCCAAATACTTCATGAAAATGTTCAACTTTTTTGAAGCCCAAATACTTCATGAAAATGTTCAACTTTTTTGAAGCCGAAATACTTCATGAAAATGTTCGACTTTTTTAAAGCCGAAATCCTGTCGTGAAAATTTTCAACCTTTTGAAGCCAAAATACTTCATGAAAATGTTCGACTTTTTTAAAGCCGAAATCCTGTCGTGAATATTTTCAACTTTTTGGAAGCCCAAATACTTCATGAAAATGTTCAACTTTTTTGAAGCTGAAATCTTTTCATTAAAATTTTCAACTTTTTTGAAGCTGAAATACTTAATGAAAATGTTCGACTTTTTTAAAGCCGAAATCCTGTAGTGAAAATTTTCAACTTTTTTGAAGCCCAAATACTTCATGAAAATGTTCAACTTTTTTGAAGCCAAAATACTTCATGAAAATTTTCAACTTTTTTGAAGCCGAAATCTTTTCATGAAAATTTTCAACTTTTTTGAAGCCGAAATCTTTTCATGAAAATTTTCAACTTTTTTGAAGCCGAAATCTTTTCATGAAAATTTTCAACTTTTTTTAAGCTGAAATACTTCATGAAAATGTTCGACTTTTTTAAAGCCGAAATCCTGTAGTGAAAATTTTCAACTTTTTTGAAGCCCAAATACTTCATGAAAATGTTCAACTTTTTTGAAGCCCAAATACTTCATGAAAATGTTCAACTTTTTTGAAGCCGAAATACTTCATGAAAATGTTCGACTTTTTTAAAGCCGAAATCCTGTCGTGAAAATTTTCAACCTTTTGAAGCCGAAATACTTCATGAAAATGTTCGACTTTTTTAAAGCCGAAATCCTGTAGTGAAAATTTTCAACTTTTTTGAAGCCCAAATACTTCATGAAAATGTTCGACTTTTTTAAAGCCGAAATCCTGTCGTGAATATTTTCAACTTTTTGGAAGCCCAAATACTTCATGAAAATGTTCAACTTTTTTGAAGCGGAAATCTTTTCATGAAAATTTTCAACTTTTTTGAAGCTGAAATACTTAATGAAAATGTTCGACTTTTTTAAAGCCGAAATCCTGTAGTGAAAATTTTCAACTTTTTTGAAGCCCAAATACTTCATGAAAATGTTCAACTTTTTTGAAGCCCAAATACTTCATGAAAATGTTCAACTTTTTTGAAGCCGAAATACTTCATGAAAATGTTCGACTTTTTTAAAGCCGAAATCCTGTCGTGAAAATTTTCAACCTTTTTGAAGCCGAAATACTTCATGAAAATGTTCGACCTTTTTAAAGCCGAAATTCTGTAGTGAAAATTTTCAACTTTTTTGAAGCCCAAATACTTCATGAAAATGTTCAACTTTTTTAAAGCCAAAATCCTGTCGTGAATATTTTCAACTTTTTGGAAGCCCAAATACTTCATGAAATGTTCAACTTTTTTGAAGCCGAAATACTTCATGAAAATGTTCGACTTTTTTAAAGCCGAAATCCTGTCGTGAAAATTTTCAACCTTTTTGAAGCCGAAATACTTCATGAAAATGTTCGACTTTTTTAAAGCCTAAATCCTGTAGTGAAAATTTTCAACTTTTTTGAAGCCCAAATACTTCATGAAAATGTTCGACTTTTTTAACGCCGAAATCCTGTCGTGAAAATTTTCAACTTTTTTGAAGCCCAAATACTTCATGAAAATGTTCGACTTTTTTAAAGCCGAAATCCTGTCGTGAAAATTTTCAACTTTTTTGAAGCCGAAATCTTTTCATGAAAATTTTCAACTTTTTTGAAGCCGAAATACTTCATGAAAATTTTCAACTTTTTTGAAGCCGAAATCTTGTCATGAAAATTTTCAACTTTTTTGAAGCTGAAATACTTCATGAAAATGTTCGACTTTTTTAAAGCCGAAATCCTGTAGTGAAAATTTTCAACTTTTTTGAAGCCCAAATACTTCATGAAAATGTTCAACTTTTTTGAAGCCCAAATACTTCATGAAAATTTTCAACTTTTTTGAAGCCGAAATCTTTTCATGAAAATTTTCAACTTTTTTGAAGCCGAAATCTTTTCATGAAAATTTTCAACTTTTTTGAAGCCGAAATCTTTTCATGAAAATTTTCAACTTTTTTGAAGCTGAAATACTTCATGAAAATGTTCGACTTTTTTAAAGCCGAAATCCTGTAGTGAAAATTTTCAACTTTTTTGAAGCCCAAATACTTCATGAAAATGTTCAACTTTTTTGAAGCCGAAATACTTCATGAAAATGTTCGACTTTTTTAAAGCCGAAATCCTGTCGTGAAAATTTTCAACCTTTTTGAAGCCGAAATACTTCATGAAAATGGTCGAATTTTTTAACGCCGAAATCCTGTCGTGAAAATGTTCAACTTTTTTGAAGCCGAAATGTTTTCATGACAATTTTCAACTTTTTTGAAGCCGAAATCTTTTCATGAAAATTTTCAACTTTTTTGAAGCCGAAATCTTTTCATGAAAATTTTCAACTTTTTTTAAGCTGAAATACTTCATGAAAATGTTCAACTTTTTTGAAGCCGAAATCTTTTCATGAAAATTTTCAACTTTTTTGAAGCCGAAATCTTTTCATGAAAATTTTCAACTTTTTTGAAGCCGAAATCTTTTCATGAAAATTTTTTATACTTTTTTTAAGCTGAAATACTTCATGAAAATGTTCGACTTTTTTAAAGCCGAAATCCTGTAGTGAAAATTTTCAACTTTTTTGAAGCCCAAATACTTCATGAAAATGTTCAACTTTTTTGAAGCCGAAATACTTCATGAAAATGTTCGACTTTTTTAAAGCCGAAATCCTGTCGTGAAAATTTTCAACCTTTTTGAAGCCGAAATACTTCATGAAAATGGTCGACTTTTTTAACGCCGAAATCCTGTCGTGAAAATGTTCAACTTTTTTGAAGCCGAAATCTTTTCATGAAAATTTTCAACTTTTTTGAAGCCGAAATCTTTTCATGAAAATTTTCAACTTTTTTGAAGCCGAAATCTTTTCATGAAAATTTTCAACTTTTTTTAAGCTGAAATACTTCATGAAAATGTTCAACTTTTTTGAAGCCGAAATCTTTTCATGAAAATTTTCAACTTTTTTGAAGCCGAAATCTTTTCATGAAAATTTTCAACTTTTTTGAAGCCGAAATCTTTTCATGAAAATTTTTTATACTTTTTTTAAGCTGAAATACTTCATGAAAATGTTCGACTTTTTTAAAGCCGAAATCCTGTAGTGAAAATTTTCAACTTTTTTGAAGCCCAAATACTTCATGAAAATGTTCAACTTTTTTGAAGCCCAAATACTTCATGAAAATGTTCAACTTTTTTGAAGCCGAAATACTTCATGAAAATGTTCGACTTATTTAAAGCCGAAATCCTGTCGTGAAAATTTTCAACCTTTTTGAAGCCGAAATACGTCATGAAAATGTTCGACTTTTTTAAAGCCGAAATCCTGTAGTGAAAATTTTCAACTTTTTTGAAGCCCAAATACTTCATGAAAATGTTCTACTTTTTTAACGCCAAAATCCTGTCGTGAAAATGTTCAACTTTTTTGAATCCGAAATACTTCATGAAAATTTTCAACTTTTTTGAAGCCGAAATATTTTCATGAAAATTTTCAACTTTTTTGAAGCTGAAATACTTCATGAAAATGTTCGACTTTTTTAAAGCCGAAATCCTATAGTGAAAATTTTCAACTTTTTTGAAGCCCAAATACTTCATGAAAATGTTCGACTTTTTTAAAGCCGAAATCCTGTCGTGAATATTTTCAACTTTTTGGAAGCCCAAATACTTCATGAAAATGTTCAACTTTTTTGAAGCCGAAATACTTCATGAAAATGTTCGACTTTTTTAAAGCCGAAATCCTGTCGTGAAAATTTTCAACTTTTTTCAAGCCGAAATCTTTTCATGAAAATTTTCAACTTTTTTGAAGCCGAAATCTTTTCATGAAAATTTTCAACTTTTTTGAAGCTGAAATACTTCATGAAAATGTTCGACTTTTTTAAAGCCGAAATCCTGTAGTGAAAATTTTCAACTTTTTTGAAGCCCAGATACTTCATGAAAATGTTCAACTTTTTTGAAGCCCAAATACTTCATGAAAATGTTCAACTTTTTTGAAGCCGAAATACTTCATGAAAATGTTCGACTTTTTTAAAGCCGAAATCCTGTCGTGAAAATTTTCAACCTTTTTGAAGCCGAAATACTTCATGAAAATGTTCGACCTTTTTAAAGCCGAAATCCTGTAGTGAAAATTTTCAACTTTTTTGAAGCATAAATACTTCATGAAAATGTTCGACTTTTTTAAAGCCGAAATCCTGTAGTGAAAATTTTCAACTTTTTTGAAGCCCAAATACTTCATGAAAATGTTCAACTTTTTTGAAGCCCAAATACTTCATGAAAATGTTCAACTTTTTTGAAGCTGAAATACTTCATGAAAATGTTCGACTTATTTAAAGCCGAAATCCTGTCGTGAAAATTTTCAACCTTTTTGAAGCCGAAATACGTCATGAAAATGTTCGACTTTTTTAAAGCCGAAATCCTGTAGTGAAAATTTTCAACTTTTTTGAAGCCCAAATACTTCATGAAAATGTTCAACTTTTTTGAAGCCCAAATACTTCATGAAAATGTTCAACTTTTTTGAAGCCGAAATACTTCATGAAAATGTTCGACTTTTTTAAAGCCGAAATCCTGTCGTGAAAATTTTCAACCTTTTTGAAGCCGAAATACTTCATGAAAATGTTCGACTTTTTTAAAGCCGAAATCCTGTAGTGAAAATTTTCAACTTTTTTGAAGCCCAAATACTTCATGAAAATGTTCGACTTTTTTAAAGCCGAAATCCTGTCGTGAATATTTTCAACTTTTTGGAAGCCCAAATACTTCATGAAAATGTTCGACTTTTTTAAAGCCGAAATCCTGTAGTGAAAATTTTCAACTTTTTTGAAGCCCAAATACTTCATGAAAATGTTCGACTTTTTTAAAGCCGAAATCCTGTCGTGAATATTTTCAACTTTTTGGAAGCCCAAATACTTCATGAAAATGTTCAACTTTTTTGAAGCGGAAATCTTTTCATGAAAATTTTCAACTTTTTTGAAGCTGAAATACTTCATGAAAATGTTCGTCTTTTTTAAAGCCGAAATCCTGTCGTGAAAATTTTCAACCTTTTTGAAGCCGAAATACGTCATGAAAATGTTCCACCTTTTTAAAGCCGAAATTCTGTAGTGAAAATTTTCAACTTTTTTGAAGCCCAAATACTTCATGAAAATGTTCGACTTTTTTAAAGCCGAAATCCTGTCGTGAATATTTTCAACTTTTTGGAAGCCTTTTTTGAAGCCGAAATACTTCATGAAAATGTTCGACTTTTTTAAAGCCGAAATCCTGTCGTGAAAATTTTCAACCTTTTTGAAGCCGAAATACTTCATGAAAATTTTCGACTTTTTTAAAGCCTAAATCCTGTAGTGAAAATTTTCAACGTTTTTGAAGCCCAAATACTTCATGAAAATGTTCGACTTTTTTAACGCCGAAATCCTGTCGTGAAAATGTGCAACTTTTTTGAATCCGAAATACTTCATGAAAATTTTCGACTTTTTTGAAGCCGAAATCTTTTCATGAAAATTTTCAACTTTTTTGAAGCCGAAATCCTGTCGTGAAAATTTTCAACTTTTTTGAAGCCCAAATACTTCATGAAAATTTTCAACTTTTTTGAAGCTGAAATACTTCATGAAAATGTTCGACTTTTTTAAAGCCGAAATCCTGTAGTGAAAATTTTCAACTTTTTTGAAGCCCAAATACTTCATGAAAATGTTCAACTTTTTTGAAGCCGAAATACTTCATGAAAATGTTCGACTTTTTTAAAGCCGAAATCCTGTCGTGAAAATTTTCAACCTTTTTGAAGCCGAAATACTTCATGAAAATGTTCGACTTTTTTAAAGCCGAAATCCTGTAGTGAAAATTTTCAACTTTTTTGAAGCCCAAATACTTCATGAAAATGTTCGACTTTTTTAAAGCCGAAATCCTGTCGTGAATATTTTCAACTTTTTGGAAGCCCAAATACTTCATGAAAATGTTCGACTTTTTTAAAGCCGAAATCCTGTAGTGAAAATTTTCAACTTTTTTGAAGCCCAAATACTTCATGAAAATGTTCGACTTTTTTAAAGCCGAAATCCTGTCGTGAATATTTTCAACTTTTTGGAAGCCCAAATACTTCATGAAAATGTTCAACTTTTTTGAAGCGGAAATCTTTTCATGAAAATTTTCAACTTTTTTGAAGCTGAAATACTTCATGAAAATGTTCGACTTTTTTAAAGCCGAAATCCTGTCGTGAAAATTTTCAACCTTTTTGAAGCCGAAATACTTCATGAAAATGTTCGACCTTTTTAAAGCCGAAATTCTGTAGTGAAAATTTTCAACTTTTTTGAAGCCCAAATACTTCATGAAAATGTTCGACTTTTTTAAAGCCGAAATCCTGTCGTGAATATTTTCAACTTTTTGGAAGCCCAAATACTTCATGAAATGTTCAACTTTTTTGAAGCCGAAATACTTCATGAAAATGTTCGACTTTTTTAAAGCCGAAATCCTGTCGTGAAAATTTTCAACCTTTTTGAAGCCGAAATACTTCATGAAAATTTTCGACTTTTTTAAAGCCTAAATCCTGTAGTGAAAATTTTCAACGTTTTTGAAGCCCAAATACTTCATGAAAATGTTCGACTTTTTTAACGCCGAAATCCTGTCGTGAAAATGTGCAACTTTTTTGAATCCGAAATACTTCATGAAAATTTTCGACTTTTTTGAAGCCGAAATCTTTTCATGAAAATTTTCAACTTTTTTGAAGCCGAAATCCTGTCGTGAAAATTTTCAACTTTTTTGAAGCCCAAATACTTCATGAAAATTTTCAACTTTTTTGAAGCTGAAATACTTCATGAAAATGTTCGACTTTTTTAAAGCCGAAATCCTGTAGTGAAAATTTTCAACTTTTTTGAAGCCCAAATACTTCATGAAAATTTTCAACTTTTTTGAAGCCGAAATACTTCATGAAAATGTTCGACTTTTTTAAAGCCGAAATCCTGTCGTGAAAATTTTCAACCTTTTTGAAGCCGAAATACTTCATGAAAATGTTCGACTTTTTTAAAGCCGAAATCCTGTAGTGAAAATTTTCAACTTTTTTGAAGCCCAAATACTTCATGAAAATGTTCGACTTTTTTAAAGCCGAAATCCTGTCGTGAATATTTTCAACTTTTTGGAAGCCCAAATACTTCATGAAAATGTTCAACTTTTTTGAAGCGGAAATCTTTTCATGAAAATTTTCAACTTTTTTGAAGCTGAAATACTTAATGAAAATGTTCGACTTTTTTAAAGCCGAAATCCTGTCGTGAAAATTTTCAACTTTTTTGAAGCCCAAATACTTCATGAAAATGTTCAACTTTTTTGAAGCCCAAATACTTCATGAAAATGTTCAACTTTTTTGAAGCCGAAATACTTCATGAAAATGTTCGACTTTTTTAAAGCCGAAATCCTGTCGTGAAAATTTTCAACCTTTTTGAAGCCGAAATACTTCATGAAAATGTTCGACCTTTTTAAAGCCGAAATTCTGTAGTGAAAATTTTCAACTTTTTTGAAGCCCAAATACTTCATGAAAATGTTCAACTTTTTTAAAGCCGAAATCCTGTCGTGAATATTTTCAACTTTTTGGAAGCCCAAATACTTCATGAAATGTTCAACTTTTTTGAAGCCGAAATACTTCATGAAAATGTTCGACTTTTTTAAAGCCGAAATCCTGTCGTGAAAATTTTCAACCTTTTTGAAGCCGAAATACTTCATGAAAATGTTCGACTTTTTTAACGCCGAAATCCTGTCGTGAAAATGTTCAACTTTTTTGAATCCGAAATACTTCATGAAAATTTTCAACTTTTTTGAAGCCGAAATCTTGTCATGAAAATTTTCAACTTTTTTGAAGCTGAAATACTTCATGAAAATGTTCGACTTTTTTAAAGCCGAAATCCTGTAGTGAAAATTTTCAACTTTTTTGAAGCCCAAATACTTCATGAAAATGTTCAACTTTTTTGAAGCCGAAATCTTTTCATGAAAATTTTCAACTTTCTTGAAGCCGAAATCTTTTCATGAAAATTTTAAACTTTTTTGAAGCCGAAATCTTTTCATGAAAATTTTCAACTTTTTTTAAGCTGAAATACTTCATGAAAATGTTCGACTTTTTTAAAGCCGAAATCCTGTAGTGAAAATTTTCAACTTTTTTGAAGCCCAAATACTTCATGAAAATGTTCGACTTTTTTAAAGCCGAAATCCTGTCGTGAATATTTTCAACTTTTTGGAAGCCCAAATACTTCATGAAAATGTTCGACTTTTTTAAAGCCGAAATCCTGTAGTGAAAATTTTCAACTTTTTTGAAGCCCAAATACTTCATGAAAATGTTCGACTTTTTTAAAGCCGAAATCCTGTCGTGAATATTTTCAACTTTTTGGAAGCCCAAATACTTCATGAAAATGTTCAACTTTTTTGAAGCGGAAATCTTTTCATGAAAATTTTCAACTTTTTTGAAGCTGAAATACTTCATGAAAATGTTCGACTTTTTTAAAGCCGAAATCCTGTCGTGAAAATTTTCAACCTTTTTGAAGCCGAAATACTTCATGAAAATGTTCGACCTTTTTAAAGCCGAAATTTTGTAGTGAAAATTTTCAACTTTTTTGAAGCCCAAATACTTCATGAAAATGTTCGACTTTTTTAAAGCCGAAATCCTGTCGTGAATATTTTCAACTTTTTGGAAGCCCAAATACTTCATGAAATGTTCAACTTTTTTGAAGCCGAAATACTTCATGAAAATGTTCGACTTTTTTAAAGCCGAAATCCTGTCGTGAAAATTTTCAACCTTTTTGAAGCCGAAATACTTCATGAAAATTTTCGACTTTTTTAAAGCCTAAATCCTGTAGTGAAAATTTTCAACGTTTTTGAAGCCCAAATACTTCATGAAAATGTTCGACTTTTTTAACGCCGAAATCCTGTCGTGAAAATGTGCAACTTTTTTGAATCCGAAATACTTCATGAAAATTTTCGACTTTTTTGAAGCCGAAATCTTTTCATGAAAATTTTCAACTTTTTTGAAGCCGAAATCCTGTCGTGAAAATTTTCAACTTTTTTGAAGCCCAAATACTTCATGAAAATTTTCAACTTTTTTGAAGCTGAAATACTTCATGAAAATGTTCGACTTTTTTAACGCAGAAATCCTGTCGTGAAAATGTTCAACTTTTTTGAATCCGAAATACTTCATGAAAATTTTCAAATTTTTTGAAGCCGAAATACTTCATGAAAATGTTCGACTTTTTTAAAGCCGAAATCCTGTCGTGAAAATTTTCAACTTTTTTGAAGCCGAAATCTTTTCATGAAAATTTTCAACTTTTTTGAAGTCGAAATCTTTTCATGAAAATTTTCAACTTTTTAGAAGCCGAAATCTTTTCATGAAAATGTTCAACTTTTTTAAAGCTGAAATACTTCATGAAAATGTTCGACTTTTTTAAAGCCGAAATCCTGTCGTGAAAATTTTCAACTTTTTTGAAGCCGAAATCTTTTCATGAAAATTTTCAACTTTTTTGAAGCCGAAATCTTTTCATGAAAATTTTCAACTTTTTTAAAGCCGAAATACTTCATGAAAATGTTCGACTTTTTTAACGCAGAAATCCTGTCGTGAAAATATTCAACTTTTTTGAAGCCGAAATACTTCATGAAAATGTTCGACTTTTTTAAAGCCGAAATCCTGTCGTGAAAATTTTCAACCTTTTTGAAGCCGAAATACTTCATGAAAATGTTCGACTTTTTTAACGCCGAAATGCTGTCGTGAAAATTTTCAACTTTTTTGAATCCGAAATACTTCATGAAAATGTTTGACTTTTTTAAAGTCGAAATCCTGTCGTGAAAATTTTCAACTCTTTTGAAGCCGAAATCTTCTCATGAAAATTTTCAACTTTTTTGAAGCCGAAATCTTTTCATTAAAATTTTCAACTTTTTTGAAGCTGAAATACTTCATGAAAATGTTCGACTTTTTTAAAGCCGAAATCCTGTAGTGAAAATTTTCAACTTTTTTGAAGCCCAAATACTTCATGAAAATGTTCAAGTTTTTTGAAGCCGAAATCTTTTCATAAAAATTTTCAACTTTTTTGAAGCTGAAATACTTCATGAAAATGTTCGACTTTTTTAAAGCCGAAATCCTGTAGTGAAAATTTTCAACTTTTTTGAAGCCCAAATACTTCATGAAAATGTTCAACTTTTTTGAAGCCGAAATCTTTTCATGAAAATTTTCAACTTTCTTGAAGCCGAAATCTTTTCATGAAAATTTTAAACTTTTTTGAAGCCGAAATCTTTTCATGAAAATTTTCAACTTTTTTTAAGCTGAAATACTTCATGAAAATGTTCGACTTTTTTAAAGCCGAAATCCTGTAGTGAAAATTTTCAACTTTTTTGAAGCCCAAATACTTCATGAAAATGTTCGACTTTTTTAAAGCCGAAATCCTGTCGTGAATATTTTCAACTTTTTGGAAGCCCAAATACTTCATGAAAATGTTCGACTTTTTTAAAGCCGAAATCCTGTAGTGAAAATTTTCAACTTTTTTGAAGCCCAAATACTTCATGAAAATGTTCGACTTTTTTAAAGCCGAAATCCTGTCGTGAATATTTTCAACTTTTTGGAAGCCCAAATACTTCATGAAAATGTTCAACTTTTTTGAAGCGGAAATCTTTTCATGAAAATTTTCAACTTTTTTGAAGCTGAAATACTTCATGAAAATGTTCGACTTTTTTAAAGCCGAAATCCTGTCGTGAAAATTTTCAACCTTTTTGAAGCCGAAATACTTCATGAAAATGTTCGACCTTTTTAAAGCCGAAATTTTGTAGTGAAAATTTTCAACTTTTTTGAAGCCCAAATACTTCATGAAAATGTTCGACTTTTTTAAAGCCGAAATCCTGTCGTGAATATTTTCAACTTTTTGGAAGCCCAAATACTTCATGAAATGTTCAACTTTTTTGAAGCCGAAATACTTCATGAAAATGTTCGACTTTTTTAAAGCCGAAATCCTGTCGTGAAAATTTTCAACCTTTTTGAAGCCGAAATACTTCATGAAAATTTTCGACTTTTTTAAAGCCTAAATCCTGTAGTGAAAATTTTCAACGTTTTTGAAGCCCAAATACTTCATGAAAATGTTCGACTTTTTTAACGCCGAAATCCTGTCGTGAAAATGTGCAACTTTTTTGAATCCGAAATACTTCATGAAAATTTTCGACTTTTTTGAAGCCGAAATCTTTTCATGAAAATTTTCAACTTTTTTGAAGCCGAAATCCTGTCGTGAAAATTTTCAACTTTTTTGAAGCCCAAATACTTCATGAAAATTTTCAACTTTTTTGAAGCTGAAATACTTCATGAAAATGTTCGACTTTTTTAACGCAGAAATCCTGTCGTGAAAATGTTCAACTTTTTTGAATCCGAAATACTTCATGAAAATTTTCAAATTTTTTGAAGCCGAAATACTTCATGAAAATGTTCGACTTTTTTAAAGCCGAAATCCTGTCGTGAAAATTTTCAACTTTTTTGAAGCCGAAATCTTTTCATGAAAATTTTCAACTTTTTTGAAGTCGAAATCTTTTCATGAAAATTTTCAACTTTTTAGAAGCCGAAATCTTTTCATGAAAATGTTCAACTTTTTTAAAGCTGAAATACTTCATGAAAATGTTCGACTTTTTTAAAGCCGAAATCCTGTCGTGAAAATTTTCAACTTTTTTGAAGCCGAAATCTTTTCATGAAAATTTTCAACTTTTTTGAAGCCGAAATCTTTTCATGAAAATTTTCAACTTTTTTAAAGCCGAAATACTTCATGAAAATGTTCGACTTTTTTAACGCAGAAATCCTGTCGTGAAAATATTCAACTTTTTTGAAGCCGAAATACTTCATGAAAATGTTCGACTTTTTTAAAGCCGAAATCCTGTCGTGAAAATTTTCAACCTTTTTGAAGCCGAAATACTTCATGAAAATGTTCGACTTTTTTAACGCCGAAATGCTGTCGTGAAAATTTTCAACTTTTTTGAATCCGAAATACTTCATGAAAATGTTTGACTTTTTTAAAGTCGAAATCCTGTCGTGAAAATTTTCAACTCTTTTGAAGCCGAAATCTTCTCATGAAAATTTTCAACTTTTTTGAAGCCGAAATCTTTTCATTAAAATTTTCAACTTTTTTGAAGCTGAAATACTTCATGAAAATGTTCGACTTTTTTAAAGCCGAAATCCTGTAGTGAAAATTTTCAACTTTTTTGAAGCCCAAATACTTCATGAAAATGTTCAAGTTTTTTGAAGCCGAAATCTTTTCATAAAAATTTTCAACTTTTTTGAATCTGAAATACTTCATGAAAATGTTCGACTTTTTTAAAGCCGAAATCCTGTAGTGAAAATTTTCAACTTTTTTGAAGCCCAAATACTTCATGAAAATGTTCGACTTTTTTAAAGCCGAAATCCTGTCGTGAATATTTTTAACTTTTTGGAAGCCCAAATACTTCATGAAAATGTTCAACTTTTTTGAAGCGGAAATCTTTTCATGAAAATTTTCAACTTTTTTGAAGCTGAAATACTTAATGAAAATGTTCGACTTTTTTAAAGCCGAAATCCTGTAGTGAAAATTTTCAACTTTTTTGAAGCCCAAATACTTCATGAAAATGTTCAACTTTTTTGAAGCCCAAATACTTCATGAAAATGTTCGACTTTTTTAAAGCCGAAATCCTGTCGTGAATATTTTCAACTTTTTGGAAGCCCAAATACTTCATGAAAATGTTCAACTTTTTTGAAGCCGAAATCTTTTCATGAAAATTTTCAACTTTCTTGAAGCCGAAATCTTTTCATGAAAATTTTAAACTTTTTTGAAGCCGAAATCTTTTCATGAAAATTTTCAACTTTTTTTAAGCTGAAATACTTCATGAAAATGTTCGACTTTTTTAAAGCCGAAATCCTGTAGTGAAAATTTTCAACTTTTTTGAAGCCCAAATACTTCATGAAAATGTTCGACTTTTTTAAAGCCGAAATCCTGTCGTGAATATTTTCAACTTTTTGGAAGCCCAAATACTTCATGAAAATGTTCGACTTTTTTAAAGCCGAAATCCTGTAGTGAAAATTTTCAACTTTTTTGAAGCCCAAATACTTCATGAAAATGTTCGACTTTTTTAAAGCCGAAATCCTGTCGTGAATATTTTCAACTTTTTGGAAGCCCAAATACTTCATGAAAATGTTCAACTTTTTTGAAGCGGAAATCTTTTCATGAAAATTTTCAACTTTTTTGAAGCTGAAATACTTCATGAAAATGTTCGACTTTTTTAAAGCCGAAATCCTGTCGTGAAAATTTTCAACCTTTTTGAAGCCGAAATACTTCATGAAAATGTTCGACCTTTTTAAAGCCGAAATTTTGTAGTGAAAATTTTCAACTTTTTTGAAGCCCAAATACTTCATGAAAATGTTCGACTTTTTTAAAGCCGAAATCCTGTCGTGAATATTTTCAACTTTTTGGAAGCCCAAATACTTCATGAAATGTTCAACTTTTTTGAAGCCGAAATACTTCATGAAAATGTTCGACTTTTTTAAAGCCGAAATCCTGTCGTGAAAATTTTCAACCTTTTTGAAGCCGAAATACTTCATGAAAATTTTCGACTTTTTTAAAGCCTAAATCCTGTAGTGAAAATTTTCAACGTTTTTGAAGCCCAAATACTTCATGAAAATGTTCGACTTTTTTAACGCCGAAATCCTGTCGTGAAAATGTGCAACTTTTTTGAATCCGAAATACTTCATGAAAATTTTCGACTTTTTTGAAGCCGAAATCTTTTCATGAAAATTTTCAACTTTTTTGAAGCCGAAATCCTGTCGTGAAAATTTTCAACTTTTTTGAAGCCCAAATACTTCATGAAAATTTTCAACTTTTTTGAAGCTGAAATACTTCATGAAAATGTTCGACTTTTTTAACGCAGAAATCCTGTCGTGAAAATGTTCAACTTTTTTGAATCCGAAATACTTCATGAAAATTTTCAAATTTTTTGAAGCCGAAATACTTCATGAAAATGTTCGACTTTTTTAAAGCCGAAATCCTGTCGTGAAAATTTTCAACTTTTTTGAAGCCGAAATCTTTTCATGAAAATTTTCAACTTTTTTGAAGTCGAAATCTTTTCATGAAAATTTTCAACTTTTTAGAAGCCGAAATCTTTTCATGAAAATGTTCAACTTTTTTAAAGCTGAAATACTTCATGAAAATGTTCGACTTTTTTAAAGCCGAAATCCTGTCGTGAAAATTTTCAACTTTTTTGAAGCCGAAATCTTTTCATGAAAATTTTCAACTTTTTTGAAGCCGAAATCTTTTCATGAAAATTTTCAACTTTTTTAAAGCCGAAATACTTCATGAAAATGTTCGACTTTTTTAACGCAGAAATCCTGTCGTGAAAATATTCAACTTTTTTGAAGCCGAAATACTTCATGAAAATGTTCGACTTTTTTAAAGCCGAAATCCTGTCGTGAAAATTTTCAACCTTTTTGAAGCCGAAATACTTCATGAAAATGTTCGACTTTTTTAACGCCGAAATGCTGTCGTGAAAATTTTCAACTTTTTTGAATCCGAAATACTTCATGAAAATGTTTGACTTTTTTAAAGTCGAAATCCTGTCGTGAAAATTTTCAACTCTTTTGAAGCCGAAATCTTCTCATGAAAATTTTCAACTTTTTTGAAGCCGAAATCTTTTCATTAAAATTTTCAACTTTTTTGAAGCTGAAATACTTCATGAAAATGTTCGACTTTTTTAAAGCCGAAATCCTGTAGTGAAAATTTTCAACTTTTTTGAAGCCCAAATACTTCATGAAAATGTTCAAGTTTTTTGAAGCCGAAATCTTTTCATAAAAATTTTCAACTTTTTTGAATCTGAAATACTTCATGAAAATGTTCGACTTTTTTAAAGCCGAAATCCTGTAGTGAAAATTTTCAACTTTTTTGAAGCCCAAATACTTCATGAAAATGTTCGACTTTTTTAAAGCCGAAATCCTGTCGTGAATATTTTTAACTTTTTGGAAGCCCAAATACTTCATGAAAATGTTCAACTTTTTTGAAGCGGAAATCTTTTCATGAAAATTTTCAACTTTTTTGAAGCTGAAATACTTAATGAAAATGTTCGACTTTTTTAAAGCCGAAATCCTGTAGTGAAAATTTTCAACTTTTTTGAAGCCCAAATACTTCATGAAAATGTTCAACTTTTTTGAAGCCCAAATACTTCATGAAAATGTTCGACTTTTTTAAAGCCGAAATCCTGTCGTGAATATTTTCAACTTTTTGGAAGCCCAAATACTTCATGAAAATGTTCAACTTTTTTGAAGCCGAAATCTTTTCATGAAAATTTTCAACTTTCTTGAAGCCGAAATCTTTTCATGAAAATTTTAAACTTTTTTGAAGCCGAAATCTTTTCATGAAAATTTTCAACTTTTTTTAAGCTGAAATACTTCATGAAAATGTTCGACTTTTTTAAAGCCGAAATCCTGTAGTGAAAATTTTCAACTTTTTTGAAGCCCAAATACTTCATGAAAATGTTCGACTTTTTTAAAGCCGAAATCCTGTCGTGAATATTTTCAACTTTTTGGAAGCCCAAATACTTCATGAAAATGTTCGACTTTTTTAAAGCCGAAATCCTGTAGTGAAAATTTTCAACTTTTTTGAAGCCCAAATACTTCATGAAAATGTTCGACTTTTTTAAAGCCGAAATCCTGTCGTGAATATTTTCAACTTTTTGGAAGCCCAAATACTTCATGAAAATGTTCAACTTTTTTGAAGCGGAAATCTTTTCATGAAAATTTTCAACTTTTTTGAAGCTGAAATACTTCATGAAAATGTTCGACTTTTTTAAAGCCGAAATCCTGTCGTGAAAATTTTCAACCTTTTTGAAGCCGAAATACTTCATGAAAATGTTCGACCTTTTTAAAGCCGAAATTTTGTAGTGAAAATTTTCAACTTTTTTGAAGCCCAAATACTTCATGAAAATGTTCGACTTTTTTAAAGCCGAAATCCTGTCGTGAATATTTTCAACTTTTTGGAAGCCCAAATACTTCATGAAATGTTCAACTTTTTTGAAGCCGAAATACTTCATGAAAATGTTCGACTTTTTTAAAGCCGAAATCCTGTCGTGAAAATTTTCAACCTTTTTGAAGCCGAAATACTTCATGAAAATTTTCGACTTTTTTAAAGCCTAAATCCTGTAGTGAAAATTTTCAACGTTTTTGAAGCCCAAATACTTCATGAAAATGTTCGACTTTTTTAACGCCGAAATCCTGTCGTGAAAATGTGCAACTTTTTTGAATCCGAAATACTTCATGAAAATTTTCGACTTTTTTGAAGCCGAAATCTTTTCATGAAAATTTTCAACTTTTTTGAAGCCGAAATCCTGTCGTGAAAATTTTCAACTTTTTTGAAGCCCAAATACTTCATGAAAATTTTCAACTTTTTTGAAGCTGAAATACTTCATGAAAATGTTCGACTTTTTTAACGCAGAAATCCTGTCGTGAAAATGTTCAACTTTTTTGAATCCGAAATACTTCATGAAAATTTTCAAATTTTTTGAAGCCGAAATACTTCATGAAAATGTTCGACTTTTTTAAAGCCGAAATCCTGTCGTGAAAATTTTCAACTTTTTTGAAGCCGAAATCTTTTCATGAAAATTTTCAACTTTTTTGAAGTCGAAATCTTTTCATGAAAATTTTCAACTTTTTAGAAGCCGAAATCTTTTCATGAAAATGTTCAACTTTTTTAAAGCTGAAATACTTCATGAAAATGTTCGACTTTTTTAAAGCCGAAATCCTGTCGTGAAAATTTTCAACTTTTTTGAAGCCGAAATCTTTTCATGAAAATTTTCAACTTTTTTGAAGCCGAAATCTTTTCATGAAAATTTTCAACTTTTTTAAAGCCGAAATACTTCATGAAAATGTTCGACTTTTTTAACGCAGAAATCCTGTCGTGAAAATATTCAACTTTTTTGAAGCCGAAATACTTCATGAAAATGTTCGACTTTTTTAAAGCCGAAATCCTGTCGTGAAAATTTTCAACCTTTTTGAAGCCGAAATACTTCATGAAAATGTTCGACTTTTTTAACGCCGAAATGCTGTCGTGAAAATTTTCAACTTTTTTGAATCCGAAATACTTCATGAAAATGTTTGACTTTTTTAAAGTCGAAATCCTGTCGTGAAAATTTTCAACTCTTTTGAAGCCGAAATCTTCTCATGAAAATTTTCAACTTTTTTGAAGCCGAAATCTTTTCATTAAAATTTTCAACTTTTTTGAAGCTGAAATACTTCATGAAAATGTTCGACTTTTTTAAAGCCGAAATCCTGTAGTGAAAATTTTCAACTTTTTTGAAGCCCAAATACTTCATGAAAATGTTCAAGTTTTTTGAAGCCGAAATCTTTTCATAAAAATTTTCAACTTTTTTGAATCTGAAATACTTCATGAAAATGTTCGACTTTTTTAAAGCCGAAATCCTGTAGTGAAAATTTTCAACTTTTTTGAAGCCCAAATACTTCATGAAAATGTTCGACTTTTTTAAAGCCGAAATCCTGTCGTGAATATTTTTAACTTTTTGGAAGCCCAAATACTTCATGAAAATGTTCAACTTTTTTGAAGCGGAAATCTTTTCATGAAAATTTTCAACTTTTTTGAAGCTGAAATACTTAATGAAAATGTTCGACTTTTTTAAAGCCGAAATCCTGTAGTGAAAATTTTCAACTTTTTTGAAGCCCAAATACTTCATGAAAATGTTCAACTTTTTTGAAGCCCAAATACTTCATGAAAATGTTCGACTTTTTTAAAGCCGAAATCCTGTCGTGAATATTTTCAACTTTTTGGAAGCCCAAATACTTCATGAAAATGTTCAACTTTTTTGAAGCGGAAATCTTTTCATGAAAATTTTCAACTTTTTTAACGCAGAAATCCTGTCGTGAAAATATTCAACTTTTTTGAAGCCGAAATACTTCATGAAAATGTTCGACTTTTTTAAAGCCGAAATCCTGTCGTGAAAATTTTCAACCTTTTTGAAGCCGAAATACTTCATGAAAATGTTCGACTTTTTTAACGCCGAAATGCTGTCGTGAAAATTTTCAACTTTTTTGAATCCGAAATACTTCATGAAAATGTTTGACTTTTTTAAAGTCGAAATCCTGTCGTGAAAATTTTCAACTCTTTTGAAGCCGAAATCTTCTCATGAAAATTTTCAACTTTTTTGAAGCCGAAATCTTTTCATTAAAATTTTCAACTTTTTTGAAGCTGAAATACTTCATGAAAATGTTCGACTTTTTTAAAGCCGAAATCCTGTAGTGAAAATTTTCAACTTTTTTGAAGCCCAAATACTTCATGAAAATGTTCAAGTTTTTTGAAGCCGAAATCTTTTCATAAAAATTTTCAACTTTTTTGAATCTGAAATACTTCATGAAAATGTTCGACTTTTTTAAAGCCGAAATCCTGTAGTGAAAATTTTCAACTTTTTTGAAGCCCAAATACTTCATGAAAATGTTCGACTTTTTTAAAGCCGAAATCCTGTCGTGAATATTTTTAACTTTTTGGAAGCCCAAATACTTCATGAAAATGTTCAACTTTTTTGAAGCGGAAATCTTTTCATGAAAATTTTCAACTTTTTTGAAGCTGAAATACTTAATGAAAATGTTCGACTTTTTTAAAGCCGAAATCCTGTAGTGAAAATTTTCAACTTTTTTGAAGCCCAAATACTTCATGAAAATGTTCAACTTTTTTGAAGCCCAAATACTTCATGAAAATGTTCGACTTTTTTAAAGCCGAAATCCTGTCGTGAATATTTTCAACTTTTTGGAAGCCCAAATACTTCATGAAAATGTTCAACTTTTTTGAAGCGGAAATCTTTTCATGAAAATTTTCAACTTTTTTGAAGCTGAAATACTTCATGAAAATGTTCGACTTTTTTAAAGCCGAAATCCTGTCGTGAAAATTTTCAACTTTTTTGAAGCTGAAATACTTAATGAAAATGTTCGACTTTTTTAAAGCCGAAATCCTGTAGTCAAAATTTTCAACTTTTTTGAAGCCCAAATACTTCATGAAAATGTTCAACTTTTTTGAAGCCCAAATACTTCATGAAAATGTTCGACTTTTTTAAAGCCGAAATCCTGTCGTGAATATTTTCAACTTTTTGGAAGCCCAAATACTTCATGAAAATGTTCAACTTTTTTGAAGCGGAAATCTTTTCATGAAAATTTTCAACTTTTTTGAAGCTGAAATACTTCATGAAAATGTTCGACTTTTTTAAAGCCGAAATCCTGTCGTGAAAATTTTCAACCTTTTTGAAGCCGAAATACTTCATGAAAATGTTCGACCTTTTTAAAGCCGAAATTCTGTAGTGAAAATTTTCAACTTTTTTGAAGCCCAAATACTTCATGAAAATGTTCGACTTTTTTAAAGCCGAAATCCTGTCGTGAAAATTTTCAACCTTTTTGAAGCCGAAATACTTCATGAAAATGTTCGACCTTTTTAAAGCCGAAATTCTGTAGTGAAAATTTTCAACTTTTTTGAAGCCCAAATACTTCATGAAATGTTCAACCTTTTTAAAGCCGAAATACTTCATGAAAATGTTCGACCTTTTTAAAGCCGAAATTCTGTCGTGAATATTTTCAACTTTTTGGAAGCCCAAATACTTCATGAAAATGTTCGACTTTTTTAACGCCGAAATCCTGTCGTGAAAATGTTCGACTTTTTTAAAGCCGAAATCCTGTAGTGAAAATTTTCAACTTTTTTGAAGCCCAAATACTTCATGAAAATGTTCAACTTTTTTGAAGCCCAAATACTTCATGAAAATTTTCAACTTTTTTGAAGCCGAAATCTTTTCATGAAAATTTTCAACTTTTTTGAAGCCGAAATCTTTTCATGAAAATTTTCAATTTTTTGAAGGCGAAATCTTTTCATGAAAATTTTCAACTTTTTTTAAGCTGAAATACTTCATGAAAATGTTCGACTTTTTTAAAGCCGAAATCCTGTAGTGAAAATTTTCAACTTTTTTGAAGCCCAAATACTTCATGAAAATGTTCAACTTTTTTGAAGCCGAAATACTTCATGAAAATGTTCGACTTTTTTAAAGCCGAAATCCTGTCGTGAAAATTTTCAACCTTTTTGAAGCCAAAATACTTCATGAAAATGTTCGACTTTTTTAACGCCGAAATCCTGTCGTGAAAATGTTCAACTTTTTTGAATCCGAAATACTTCATGAAAATTTTCAAATTTTTTGAAGCCGAAATACTTCATGGAAATGTTCGACTTTTTTAAAGCCGAAATCCTGTCGTGAAAATTTTCAACTTTTTTGAAGCCGAAATCTTTTCATGAAAATTTTCAACTTTTTTGAAGCCGAAATCTTTTCATGAAAATTTTCAACTTTTTTGAAGCCGAAATCTTTTCATGAAAATTTTCAACTTTTTTTAAGCTGAAATACTTCATGAAAATGTTCAACTTTTTTGAATCCGAAATCTTTTCATGAAAATTTTCAACTTTTTTGAAGCCGAAATCTTTTCATGAAAATTTTCAACTTTTTTGAAGCCGAAATCTTTTCATGAAAATTTTTTATACTTTTTTTAAGCTGAAATACTTCATGAAAATGTTCGACTTTTTTAAAGCCGAAATCCTGTAGTGAAAATTTTCAACTTTTTTGAAGCCCAAATACTTCATGAAAATGTTCAACTTTTTTGAAGCCCAAATACTTCATGAAAATGTTGAACTTTTTTGAAGCCGAAATACTTCATGAAAATGTTCGACTTATTTAAAGCCGAAATCCTGTCGTGAAAATTTTCAACCTTTTTGAAGCCGAAATACGTCATGAAAATGTTCGACTTTTTTAAAGCCGAAATCCTGTAGTGAAAATTTTCAACTTTTTTGAAACCCAAATACTTCATGAAAATGTTCTACTTTTTTAACGCCGAAATCCTGTCGTGAAAATGTTCAACTTTTTTGAATCCGAAATACTTCATGAAAATTTTCAAATTTTTTGAAGCCGAAATACTTCATGAAAATGTTCGACTTTTTTAAAGCCGAAATCCTGTCGTGAAAATTTTCAACTTTTTTGAAGCCGAAATCTTTTCATGAAAATTTTCAACTTTTTTGAAGTCGAAATCTTTTCATGAAAATTTTCAACTTTTTAGAAGCCGAAATCTTTTCATGAAAATGTTCAACTTTTTTAAAGCTGAAATACTTCATGAAAATGTTCGACTTTTTTAAAGCCGAAATCCTGTCGTGAAAATTTTCAACTTTTTTGAAGCCGAAATCTTTTCATGAAAATTTTCAACTTTTTTGAAGCCGAAATCTTTTCATGAAAATTTTCAACTTTTTTAAAGCCGAAATACTTCATGAAAATGTTCGACTTTTTTAACGCAGAAATCCTGTCGTGAAAATATTCAACTTTTTTGAAGCCGAAATACTTCATGAAAATGTTCGACTTTTTTAAAGCCGAAATCCTGTCGTGAAAATTTTCAACCTTTTTGAAGCCGAAATACTTCATGAAAATGTTCGACTTTTTTAACGCCGAAATGCTGTCGTGAAAATTTTCAACTTTTTTGAATCCGAAATACTTCATGAAAATGTTTGACTTTTTTAAAGTCGAAATCCTGTCGTGAAAATTTTCAACTCTTTTGAAGCCGAAATCTTCTCATGAAAATTTTCAACTTTTTTGAAGCCGAAATCTTTTCATTAAAATTTTCAACTTTTTTGAAGCTGAAATACTTCATGAAAATGTTCGACTTTTTTAAAGCCGAAATCCTGTAGTGAAAATTTTCAACTTTTTTGAAGCCCAAATACTTCATGAAAATGTTCAAGTTTTTTGAAGCCGAAATCTTTTCATAAAAATTTTCAACTTTTTTGAATCTGAAATACTTCATGAAAATGTTCGACTTTTTTAAAGCCGAAATCCTGTAGTGAAAATTTTCAACTTTTTTGAAGCCCAAATACTTCATGAAAATGTTCGACTTTTTTAAAGCCGAAATCCTGTCGTGAAAATTTTCAACTTTTTTGAAGCCGAAATCTTTTCATGAAAATTTTCAACTTTTTTGAAGCCGAAATCTTTTCATGAAAATTTTCAACTTTTTTGAAGCCGAAATCTTTTCATGAAAATTTTCAACTTTTTTTAAGCTGAAATACTTCATGAAAATGTTCAACTTTTTTGAATCCGAAATCTTTTCATGAAAATTTTCAACTTTTTTGAAGCCGAAATCTTTTCATGAAAATTTTCAACTTTTTTGAAGCCGAAATCTTTTCATGAAAATTTTTTATACTTTTTTTAAGCTGAAATACTTCATGAAAATGTTCGACTTTTTTAAAGCCGAAATCCTGTAGTGAAAATTTTCAACTTTTTTGAAGCCCAAATACTTCATGAAAATGTTCAACTTTTTTGAAGCCCAAATACTTCATGAAAATGTTGAACTTTTTTGAAGCCGAAATACTTCATGAAAATGTTCGACTTATTTAAAGCCGAAATCCTGTCGTGAAAATTTTCAACCTTTTTGAAGCCGAAATACGTCATGAAAATGTTCGACTTTTTTAAAGCCGAAATCCTGTAGTGAAAATTTTCAACTTTTTTGAAACCCAAATACTTCATGAAAATGTTCTACTTTTTTAACGCCGAAATCCTGTCGTGAAAATGTTCAACTTTTTTGAATCCGAAATACTTCATGAAAATTTTCAACTTTTTTGAGGCCGAAATATTTTCATGAAAATTTTCAACTTTTTTGAAGCTGAAATACTTCATGAAAATGTTCGACTTTTTTAAAGCCGAAATCCTATAGTGAAAATTTTCAACTTTTTTGAAGCCCAAATACTTCATGAAAATGTTCGACTTTTTTAAAGCCGAAATCCTGTCGTGAATATTTTCAACTTTTTGGAAGCCCAAATACTTCATGAAAATGTTCAACTTTTTTGAAGCCGAAATACTTCATGAAAATGTTCGACTTTTTTAAAGCCGAAATCCTGTCGTGAAAATTTTCAACTTTTTTCAAGCCGAAATCTTTTCATGAAAATTTTCAACTTTTTTGAAGCCGAAATCTTTTCATGAAAATTTTCAACTTTTTTGAAGCTGAAATACTTCATGAAAATGTTCGACTTTTTTAAAGCCGAAATCCTGTAGTGAAAATTTTCAACTTTTTTGAAGCCCAAATACTTCATGAAAATGTTCAACTTTTTTGAAGCCCAAATACTTCATGAAAATGTTCAACTTTTTTGAAGCCGAAATACTTCATGAAAATGTTCGACTTTTTTAAAGCCGAAATCCTGTCGTGAAAATTTTCAACCTTTTTGAAGCCGAAATACTTCATGAAAATGTTCGACCTTTTTAAAGCCGAAATCCTGTAGTGAAAATTTTCAACTTTTTTGAAGCCCAAATACTTCATGAAAATGTTCGACTTTTTTAAAGCCGAAATCCTGTCGTGAATATTTTCAACTTTTTGGAAGCCCAAATTCTTCATGAAAATGTTCAACTTTTTTGAAGCCGAAATACTTCATGAAAATGTTCGACTTTTTTAAAGCCGAAATCCTGTCGTGAAAATTTTCAACCTTTTTGAAGCCGAATTACTTCATGAAAATGTTCGACTTTTTTAAAGCCGAAATCCTGTAGTGAAAATTTTCAACTTTTTTGAAGCCCAAATACTTCATGAAAATGTTCGACTTTTTTAACGCCGAAATCCTGTCGTGAAAATGTTCAACTTTTTTGAATCCGAAATACTTCATGAAAATTTTCAAATTTTTTGAAGCCGAAATACTTCATGGAAATGTTCGACTTTTTTAAAGCCGAAACCCTGTCGTGAAAATTTTCAACTTTTTTGAAGCCGAAATCTTTTCATGAAAATTTTCAACTTTTTTTAAGCTGAAATACTTCATGAAAATGTTCAACTTTTTTGAAGCCGAAATCTTTTCATGAAAATTTTCAACTTTTTTGAAGCCGAAATCTTGTCATG
The DNA here is from genome assembly GCF_963584025.1 of Labrus mixtus. Classification (NCBI taxonomy): domain Eukaryota; kingdom Metazoa; phylum Chordata; class Actinopteri; order Labriformes; family Labridae; genus Labrus; species Labrus mixtus. Next base: position 1,657,042 of record NW_026870126.1, read on the forward strand.
AAAATTTTCAACTTTTTTGAAGCTGAAATACTTCATGAAAATGTTCGACTTTTTTAAAGCCGAAATCCTGTAGTGAAAATTTTCAACTTTTTTGAAGCCCAAATACTTCATGAAAATGTTCAACTTTTTTGAAGCCCAAATACTTCATGAAAATGTTCGACTTTTTTAAAGCCGAAATCCTGTCGTGAAAATTTTCAACCTTTTTGAAGCCGAAATACTTCATGAAAATGTTCGACTTTTTTAACGCCGAAATCCTGTCGTGAAAATGTTCAACTTTTTTGAATCCGAAATACTTCATGAAAATTTTCAAATTTTTTGAAGCCGAAATACTTCATGGAAATGTTCGACTTTTTTGAAGCCGAAATCTTTTCATGAAAATTTTCAACTTTTTTGAAGCCGAAATCTTTTCATGAAAATTTTCAACTTTTTTGAAGCCGAAATCTTTTCATGAAAATTTTCAACTTTTTTTAAGCTTAAATACTTCATGAAAATGTTCAACTTTTTTGAAGCCGAAATCTTTTCATGAAAATTTTCAACTTTTTTGAAGCCGAAATCTTTTCATGAAAATTTTCAACTTTTTTGAAGCCGAAATCTTTTCATGAAAATTTTTTATACTTTTTTTAAGCTGAAATACTTCATGAAAATGTTCGACTTTTTTAAAGCCGAAATCCTGTAGTTAAAATTTTCAACTTTTTTGAAGCCCAAATACTTCATGAAAATGTTCAACTTTTTTGAAGCCCAAATACTTCATGAAAATGTTCAACTTTTTTGAAACCGAAATACTTCATGAAAATGTTCGACTTATTTAAAGCCGAAATCCTGTCGTGAAAATTTTCAACCTTTTTGAAGCCGAAATACGTCATGAAAATGTTCGACTTTTTTAAAGCCGAAATCCTGTAGTGAAAATTTTCAACTTTTTTGAAGCCCAAATACTTCATGAAAATGTTCTACTTTTTTAACGCCGAAATCCTGTATTGAAAATGTTCAACTTTTTTGAATCCGAAATACTTCATGAAAATTTTCAACTTTTTTGAGGCCGAAATATTTTCATGAAAATTTTCAACTTTTTTGAAGCTGAAATACTTCATGAAAATGTTCGACTTTTTTAAAGCCGAAATCCTATAGTGAAAATTTTCAACTTTTTTGAAGCCCAAATACTTCATGAAAATGTTCGACTTTTTTAAAGCCGAAATCCTGTCGTGAATATTTTCAACTTTTTGGAAACCCAAATACTTCATGAAAATGTTCAACTTTTTTGAAGCCGAAATACTTCATGAAAATGTTCGACTTTTTTAAAGCCGAAATCTTTTCATGAAAATTTTCAACTTTTTTTAAGCCGAAATCTTTTCATGAAAATTTTCAACTTTTTTGAAGCCGAAATCTTTTCATGAAAATTTTCAACTTTTTTTAAGCTTAAATACTTCATGAAAATGTTCAACTTTTTTGAAGCCGAAATCTTTTCATGAAAATTTTCAACTTTTTTGAAGCCGAAATCTTTTCATGAAAATTTTCAACTTTTTTTAAGCTTAAATACTTCATGAAAATGTTCAACTTTTTTGAAGCCGAAATCTTTTCATGAAAATTTTCAACTTTTTTGAAGCCGAAATCTTTTCATGAAAATTTTCAACTTTTTTGAAGCCGAAATCTTTTCATGAAAATTTTTTATACTTTTTTTAAGCTGAAATACTTCATGAAAATGTTCGACTTTTTTAAAGCCGAAATCCTGTAGTGAAAATTTTCAACTTTTTTGAAGCCCAAATACTTCATGAAAATGTTCAACTTTTTTGAAGCCCAAATACTTCATGAAAATGTTCAACTTTTTTGAAGCCGAAATACTTCATGAAAATGTTCGACTTATTTAAAGCCGAAATCCTGTCGTGAAAATTTTCAACCTTTTTGAAGCCGAAATACGTCATGAAAATGTTAGACTTTTTTAAAGCCGAAATCCTGTCGTGAAAATTTTCAACTTTTTTCAAGCCGAAATCTTTTCATGAAAATTTTCAACTTTTTTGAAGCCGAAATCTTTTCATGAAAATTTTCAACTTTTTTGAAGCTGAAATACTTCATGAAAATGTTCGACTTTTTTGAAGCCGAAATCCTGTCGTGAAAATTTTCAACTTTTTTGAAGCCCAAATACTTCATGAAAATGTTCAACTTTTTTGAAGCCCAAATACTTCATGAAAATGTTCAACTTTTTTGAAGCCGAAATACTTCATGAAAATGTGCGACTTTTTTAAAGCCGAAATCCTGTCGTGAAAATTTTCAACCTTTTTGAAGCCGAAATACTTCATGAAAATGTTCGACCTTTTTAAAGCCGAAATCCTGTAGTGAAAATTTTCAACTTTTTTGAAGCCCAAATACTTCATGAAAATGTTCGACTTTTTTAAAGCCGAAATCCTGTCGTGAATATTTTCAACTTTTTGGAAGCCCAAATTCTTCATGAAAATGTTCAACTTTTTTGAAGCCGAAATACTTCATGAAAATGTTCGACTTTTTTAAAGCCGAAATCCTGTCGTGAAAATTTTCAACCTTTTTGATGCCGAATTACTTCATGAAAATGTTCGACTTTTTTAAAGCCGAAATCCTGTAGTGAAAATTTTCAACTTTTTTGAAGCCCAAATACTTCATGAAAATGTTCGACTTTTTTAACGCCGAAATCCTGTCGTGAAAATGTTCAACTTTTTTGAATCCGAAATACTTCATGAAAATTTTCAAATTTTTTGAAGCCGAAATACTTCATGGAAATGTTCGACTTTTTTAAAGCCGAAACCCTGTCGTGAAAATTTTCAACTTTTTTGAAGCCGAAATCTTTTCATGAAAATTTTCAACTTTTTTTAAGCTGAAATACTTCATGAAAATGTTCAACTTTTTTGAAGCCGAAATACTTCATGAAAATGTTCAACTTTTTTGAAGCCGAAATACTTCATGAAAATGTGCGACTTTTTTAAAGCCGAAATCCTGTCGTGAAAATTTTCAACCTTTTTGAAGCCGAAATACTTCATGAAAATGTTCGACCTTTTTAAAGCCGAAATCCTGTAGTGAAAATTTTCAACTTTTTTGAAGCCCAAATACTTCATGAAAATGTTCGACTTTTTTAAAGCCGAAATCCTGTCGTGAATATTTTCAACTTTTTGGAAGCCCAAATTCTTCATGAAAATGTTCAACTTTTTTGAAGCCGAAATACTTCATGAAAATGTTCGACTTTTTTAAAGCCGAAATCCTGTCGTGAAAATTTTCAACCTTTTTGATGCCGAATTACTTCATGAAAATGTTCGACTTTTTTAAAGCCGAAATCCTGTAGTGAAAATTTTCAACTTTTTTGAAGCCCAAATACTTCATGAAAATGTTCGACTTTTTTAACGCCGAAATCCTGTCGTGAAAATGTTCAACTTTTTTGAATCCGAAATACTTCATGAAAATTTTCAAATTTTTTGAAGCCGAAATACTTCATGGAAATGTTCGACTTTTTTAAAGCCGAAACCCTGTCGTGAAAATTTTCAACTTTTTTGAAGCCGAAATCTTTTCATGAAAATTTTCAACTTTTTTTAAGCTGAAATACTTCATGAAAATGTTCAACTTTTTTGAAGCCGAAATCTTTTCATGAAAATTTTCAACTTTTTTGAAGCCGAAATCTTTTCATAAAAATTTTCAACTTTTTTGAATCTGAAATACTTCATGAAAATGTTCGACTTTTTTAACGCCGAAATCCTGTCGTGAAAATTTTCAACTTTTTTGAATCCGAAATACTTCATGAAAATTTTCAACTTTTTTGAAGCCCAAATACTTCATGAAAATGTTCGACTTTTTTAAAGCCGAAATCCTGTCGTGAAAATTTTCAACTTTTTTGAAGCCGAAATCTTTTCATGAAAATTTTCAACTTTTTTGAAGCTGAAATACTTCATGAAAATGTTCGACTTTTTTAAAGCCGAAATCCTGTAGTGAAAATTTTCAACTTTTTTGAAGCCCAGATACTTCATGAAAATGTTCAACTTTTTTGAAGCCCAAATACTTCATGAAAATGTTCGACTTTTTTAAAGCCGAAATCCTGTCGTGAATATTTTCAACTTTTTGGAAGCCCAAATACTTCATGAAATGTTCAACTTTTTTGAAGCCGAAACACTTCATGAAAATGTTTGACTTTTTTAAAGCCGAAATCCTGTCGTGAAAATTTTCAACCTTTTTGAAGCCGAAATACTTCATGAAAATGTTCGACTTTTTTAAAGCCTAAATCCTGTAGTGAAAATTTTCAACTTTTTTGAAGCCCAAATACTTCATGAAAATGTTCGACTTTTTTAACGCCGAAATCCTGTCGTGAAAATGTTCAACTTTTTTGAATCCGAAATACTTCATGAAAATTTTCAAATTTTTTGAAGCCGAAATACTTCATGGAAATGTTCGACTTTTTTAAAGCCGAAACCCTGTCGTGAAAATTTTCAACTTTTTTGAGGCCGAAATCTTTTCATGAAAATTTTCAACTTTTTTTAAGCTGAAATACTTCATGAAAATGTTCAACTTTTTTGAAGCCGAAATCTTTTCATGAAAATTTTCAACTTTTTTGAAGCCGAAATCTTTTCATAAAAATTTTCAACTTTTTTGAATCTGAAATACTTCATGAAAATGTTCGACTTTTTTAACGCCGAAATCCTGTCGTGAAAATTTTCAACTTTTTTGAATCCGAAATACTTCATGAAAATTTTCAACTTTTTTGAAGCCCAAATACTTCATGAAAATGTTCGACTTTTTTAAAGCCGAAATCCTGTCGTGAAAATTTTCAACTTTTTTGAAGCCGAAATCTTTTCATGAAAATTTTCAACTTTTTTGAAGCTGAAATACTTCATGAAAATGTTCGACTTTTTTAAAGCCGAAATCCTGTAGTGAAAATTTTCAACTTTTTTGAAGCCCAGATACTTCATGAAAATGTTCAACTTTTTTGAAGCCCAAATACTTCATGAAAATGTTCGACTTTTTTAAAGCCGAAATCCTGTCGTGAATATTTTCAACTTTTTGGAAGCCCAAATACTTCATGAAATGTTCAACTTTTTTGAAGCCGAAACACTTCATGAAAATGTTTGACTTTTTTAAAGCCGAAATCCTGTCGTGAAAATTTTCAACCTTTTTGAAGCCGAAATACTTCATGAAAATGTTCGACTTTTTTAAAGCCTAAATCCTGTAGTGAAAATTTTCAACTTTTTTGAAGCCCAAATACTTCATGAAAATGTTCGACTTTTTTAACGCCGAAATCCTGTCGTGAAAATGTTCAACTTTTTTGAATCCGAAATCTTGTCATGAAAATTTTCAACTTTTTTGAAGCTGAAATACTTCATGAAAATGTTCGACTTTTTTAAAGCCGAAATCCTGTAGTGAAAATTTTCAACTTTTTTGAAGCCCAAATACTTCATGAAAATGTTCAACTTTTTTGAAGCCCAAATACTTCATGAAAATGTTCAACTTTTTTGAAGCCGAAATCTTTTCATGAAAATTTTCAACTTTTTTGAAGCCGAAATCTTTTCATGAAAATTTTCAACTTTTTTTACGCTGAAATACTTCATGAAAATGTTCGACTTTTTTAAAGCCGAAATCTTGTAGTGAAAATTTTCAACTTTTTTGAAGCCCAAATACTTCATGAAAATGTTCAACTTTTTTAAGCCGAAATACTTCATGAAAATGTTCGACTTTTTTAAAGCCGAAATCCTGTCGTGAAAATTTTCAACCTTTTTGAAGCCGAAATACTTCATGAAAATGTTCGACTTTTTTAAAGCCGAAATCCTGTAGTGAAAATTTTCAACTTTTTTGAAGCCCAAATACTTCATGAAAATGTTCGACTTTTTTAAAGCCGAAATCCTGTCGTGAATATTTTCAACTTTTTGGAAGCCCAAATACTTCATGAAAATGTTCAACTTTTTTGAAGCGGAAATCTTTTCATGAATATTTTCAACTTTTTTGAAGCTGAAATACTTAATGAAAAAGTTCGACTTTTTTAAAGCCGAAATCCTGTAGTGAAAATTTTCAACTTTTTTGAAGACCAAATACTTCATGAAAATGTTCAACTTTTTTGAAGCCCAAATACTTCATGAAAATGTTCAACTCTTTTGAAGCCGAAATACTTCATGAAAATGTTCGACTTTTTTAAAGCCGAAATCCTGTCGTGAAAATTTTCAACCTTTTTGAAGCCGAAATACTTCATGAAAATGTTCGACCTTTTTAAAGCCGAAATTCTGTAGTGAAAATTTTCAACTTTTTTGAAGCCCAAATACTTCATGAAAATGTTCAACTTTTTTAAAGCCGAAATCCTGTCGTGAATATTTTCAACTTTTTGGAAGCCCAAATACTTCATGAAATGTTCAACTTTTTTGAAGCCGAAATACTTCATGAAAATTTTCGACTTTTTTAAAGCCGAAATCCTGTCGTGAAAATTTTCAACCTTTTTGAAGCCGAAATACTTCATGAAAATGTTCGACTTTTTTAACGCCGAAATCCTGTCGTGAAAATGTTCAACTTTTTTGAATCCGAAATACTTCATGAAAATTTTCAACTTTTTTGAAGCCGAAATCTTGTCATGAAAATTTTCAACTTTTTTGAAGCTGAAATACTTCATGAAAATGTTCGACTTTTTTAAAGCCGAAATCCTGTAGTGAAAATTTTCAACTTTTTTGAAGCCCAAATACTTCATGAAAATGTTCAACTTTTTTGAAGCCCAAATACTTCATGAAAATTTTCAACTTTTTTGAAGCCGAAATCTTTTCATGAAAATTTTCAACTTTCTTGAAGCCGAAATCTTTTCATGAAAATTTTAAACTTTTTTGAAGCCGAAATCTTTTCATGAAAATTTTCAACTTTTTTTAAGCTGAAATACTTCATGAAAATGTTCGACTTTTTTAAAGCCGAAATCCTGTAGTGAAAATTTTCAACTTTTTTGAAGCCCAAATACTTCATGAAAATGTTCAACTTTTTTGAAGCCCAAATACTTCATGAAAATTTTCAACTTTTTTGAAGCCCAAATACTTCATGAAAATTTTCAACTTTTTTGAAGCCCAAATACTTCATGAAAATGTTCGACTTTTTTAACGCCGAAATCCTGTCGTGAAAATGTTCAACTTTTTTGAATCCGAAATCTTGTCATGAAAATTTTCAACTTTTTTGAAGCTGAAATACTTCATGAAAATGTTCGACTTTTTTAAAGCCGAAATCCTGTAGTGAAAATTTTCAACTTTTTTGAAGCCCAAATACTTCATGAAAATGTTCAACTTTTTTGAAGCCCAAATACTTCATGAAAATGTTCAACTTTTTTGAAGCCGAAATCTTTTCATGAAAATTTTCAACTTTTTTGAAGCCGAAATCTTTTCATGAAAATTTTCAACTTTTTTTACGCTGAAATACTTCATGAAAATGTTCGACTTTTTTAAAGCCGAAATCCTGTAGTGAAAATTTTCAACTTTTTTGCAGCCCAAATACTTCATGAAAATGTTCAACTTTTTTGAAGCCGAAATACTTCATGAAAATGTTCGACTTTTTTAAAGCCGAAATCCTGTCGTGAAAATTTTCAACCTTTTTGAAGCCGAAATACTTCATGAAAATGTTCGACTTTTTTAAAGCCGAAATCCTGTAGTGAAAATTTTCAACTTTTTTGAAGCCCAAATACTTCATGAAAATGTTCGACTTTTTTAAAGCCGAAATCCTGTCGTGAATATTTTCAACTTTTTGGAAGCCCAAATACTTCATGAAAATGTTCAACTTTTTTGAAGCGGAAATCTTTTCATGAATATTTTCAACTTTTTTGAAGCTGAAATACTTAATGAAAATGTTCGACTTTTTTAAAGCCGAAATCCTGTAGTGAAAATTTTCAACTTTTTTGAAGACCAAATACTTCATGAAAATGTTCAACTTTTTTGAAGCCCAAATACTTCATGAAAATGTTCAACTCTTTTGAAGCCGAAATACTTCATGAAAATGTTCGACTTTTTTAAAGCCGAAATCCTGTCGTGAAAATTTTCAACCTTTTTGAAGCCGAAATACTTCATGAAAATGTTCGACCTTTTTAAAGCCGAAATTCTGTAGTGAAAATTTTCAACTTTTTTGAAGCCCAAATACTTCATGAAAATGTTCAACTTTTTTAAAGCCGAAATCCTGTCGTGAATATTTTCAACTTTTTGGAAGCCCAAATACTTCATGAAATGTTCAACTTTTTTGAAGCCGAAATACTTCATGAAAATTTTCGACTTTTTTAAAGCCGAAATCCTGTCGTGAAAATTTTCAACCTTTTTGAAGCCGAAATACTTCATGAAAATGTTCGACTTTTTTAACGCCGAAATCCTGTCGTGAAAATGTTCAACTTTTTTGAATCCGAAATATTTCATGAAAATTTTCAACTTTTTTGAAGCCGAAATCTTGTCATGAAAATTTTCAACTTTTTTGAAGCCGAAATACTTCATGAAAATGTTTGACTTTTTTAAAGCCGAAATCCTGTAGTGAAAATTTTCAACTTTTTTGAAGCCCAAATACTTCATGAAAATGTTCAACTTTTTTGAAGCCCAAATACTTCATGAAAATTTTCAACTTTTTTGAAGCCGAAATCTTTTCATGAAAATTTTCAACTTTCTTGAAGCCGAAATCTTTTCATGAAAATTTTCAACTTTTTTGAAGCCGAAATCTTGTCATGAAAATTTTCAACTTTTTTGAAGCTGAAATACTTCATGAAAATGTTCGACTTTTTTAAAGCCGAAATCCTGTAGTGAAAATTTTCAACTTTTTTGAAGCCCAAATACTTCATGAAAATGTTCAACTTTTTTGAAGCCCAAATACTTCATGAAAATTTTCAACCTTTTTGAAGCCGAAATCTTTTCATGAAAATTTTCAACTTTTTTTAAGCTGAAATACTTCATGAAAATGTTCGACTTTTTTAAAGCCGAAATCCTGTCGTGAAAATTTTCAACCTTTTTGAAGCCGAAATACTTCATGAAAATGTTCGACTTTTTTAAAGCCGAAATCCTGTAGTGAAAATTTTCAACTTTTTTGAAGCCCAAATACTTCATGAAAATGTTCGACTTTTTTAAAGCCGAAATCCTGTCGTGAATATTTTCAACTTTTTGGAAGCCCAAATACTTCATGAAAATGTTCGACTTTTTTAAAGCCGAAATCCTGTAGTGAAAATTTTCAACTTTTTTGAAGCCCAAATACTTCATGAAAATGTTCGACTTTTTTAAAGCCGAAATCCTGTCGTGAATATTTTCAACTTTTTGGAAGCCCAAATACTTCATGAAAATGTTCAACTTTTTTGAAGCGGAAATCTTTTCATGAAAATTTTCAACTTTTTTGAAGCTGAAATACTTCATGAAAATGTTCGACTTTTTTAAAGCCGAAATCCTGTCGTGAAAATTTTAAACCTTTTTGAAGCCGAAATACTTCATGAAAATGTTCGACCTTTTTAAAGCCGAAATTCTGTAGTGAAAATTTTCAACTTTTTTGAAGCCCAAATACTTCATGAAAATGTTCGACTTTTTTAACGCCGAAATCCTGTCGTGAAAATTTTCAACTTTTTTGAATCCGAAACACTTCATGAAAATGTTTGACTTTTTTAAAGTCGAAATCCTGTCGTGAAAACTTTCAACTCTTTTGAAGCCGAAATCTTCTCATGAAAATTTTCAACTTTTTTGAAGCTGAAATACTTCATGAAAATGTTCGACTTTTTTAAAGCCGAAATCCTGTAGTGAAAATTTTCAACTTTTTTGAAGCCCAAATACTTCATGAAAATGTTCAACTTTTTTGAAGCTGAAATACTTCATGAAAATGTTCGACTTTTTTAAAGCCGAAATCCTGTAGTGAAAATTTTCAACTTTTTTGAAGCCCAAATACTTCATGAAAATGTTCGACTTTTTTAACGCCGAAATCCTGTCGTGAAAATGTTCAACTTTTTTGAATCCGAAATACTTCATGAAAATTTTAAAATTTTTTGAAGCCGAAATACTTCATGGAAATGTTCGACTTTTTTAAAGCCGAAATCCTGTCGTGAAAATTTTCAACTTTTTTGAAGCCGAAATCTTTTCATGAAAATTTTCAACTTTTTTGAAGCCGAAATCTTTTCATGAAAATTTTCAACTTTTTTGAAGCCGAAATCTTTTCATGAAAATTTTCAACTTTTTTTAAGCTGAAATACTTCATGAAAATGTTCGACTTTTTTAAAGCCGAAATCCTGTAGTGAAAATTTTCAACTTTTTTGAAGCCCAAATACTTCATGAAAATGTTCGACTTTTTTAAAGCCGAAATCCTGTCGTGAATATTTTTAACTTTTTGGAAGCCCAAATACTTCATGAAAATGTTCAACTTTTTTGAAGCGGAAATCTTTTCATGAAAATTTTCAACTTTTTTGAAGCTGAAATACTTAATGAAAATGTTCGACTTTTTTAAAGCCGAAATCCTGTAGTGAAAATTTTCAACTTTTTTGAAGCCCAAATACTTCATGAAAATGTTCAACTTTTTTGAAGCCCAAATACTTCATGAAAATGTTCGACTTTTTTAACGCCGAAATCCTGTCGTGAAAATGTTCAACTTTTTTGAATCCGAAATCTTGTCATGAAAATTTTCAACTTTTTTGAAGCTGAAATACTTCATGAAAATGTTCGACTTTTTTAAAGCCGAAATCCTGTAGTGAAAATTTTCAACTTTTTTGAAGCCCAAATACTTCATGAAAATGTTCGACTTTTTTAAAGCCGAAATCCTGTCGTGAATATTTTCAACTTTTTGGAAGCCCAAATACTTCATGAAAATGTTCAACTTTTTTGAAGCGGAAATCTTTTCATGAAAATTTTCAACTTTTTTGAAGCTGAAATACTTCATGAAAATGTTCGACTTTTTTAAAGCCGAAATCCTGTCGTGAAAATTTTAAACCTTTTTGAAGCCGAAATACTTCATGAAAATGTTCGACCTTTTTAAAGCCGAAATTCTGTAGTGAAAATTTTCAACTTTTTTGAAGCCCAAATACTTCATGAAAATGTTCGACTTTTTTAACGCCGAAATCCTGTCGTGAAAATTTTCAACTTTTTTGAATCCGAAACACTTCATGAAAATGTTTGACTTTTTTAAAGTCGAAATCCTGTCGTGAAAATTTTCAACTCTTTTGAAGCCGAAATCTTCTCATGAAAATTTTCAACTTTTTTGAAGCTGAAATACTTCATGAAAATGTTCGACTTTTTTAAAGCCGAAATCCTGTAGTGAAAATTTTCAACTTTTTTGAAGCCCAAATACTTCATGAAAATGTTCAACTTTTTTGAAGCTGAAATACTTCATGAAAATGTTCGACTTTTTTAAAGCCGAAATCCTGTAGTGAAAATTTTCAACTTTTTTGAAGCCCAAATACTTCATGAAAATGTTCGACTTTTTTAACGCCGAAATCCTGTCGTGAAAATGTTCAACTTTTTTGAATCCGAAATACTTCATGAAAATTTTAAAATTTTTTGAAGCCGAAATACTTCATGGAAATGTTCGACTTTTTTAAAGCCGAAATCCTGTCGTGAAAATTTTCAACTTTTTTGAAGCCGAAATCTTTTCATGAAAATTTTCAACTTTTTTGAAGCCGAAATCTTTTCATGAAAATTTTCAACTTTTTTGAAGCCGAAATCTTTTCATGAAAATTTTCAACTTTTTTTAAGCTGAAATACTTCATGAAAATGTTCGACTTTTTTAAAGCCGAAATCCTGTAGTGAAAATTTTCAACTTTTTTGAAGCCCAAATACTTCATGAAAATGTTCGACTTTTTTAAAGCCGAAATCCTGTCGTGAATATTTTTAACTTTTTGGAAGCCCAAATACTTCATGAAAATGTTCAACTTTTTTGAAGCGGAAATCTTTTCATGAAAATTTTCAACTTTTTTGAAGCTGAAATACTTAATGAAAATGTTCGACTTTTTTAAAGCCGAAATCCTGTAGTGAAAATTTTCAACTTTTTTGAAGCCCAAATACTTCATGAAAATGTTCAACTTTTTTGAAGCCCAAATACTTCATGAAAATGTTCGACTTTTTTAACGCCGAAATCCTGTCGTGAAAATGTTCAACTTTTTTGAATCCGAAATCTTGTCATGAAAATTTTCAACTTTTTTGAAGCTGAAATACTTCATGAAAATGTTCGACTTTTTTAAAGCCGAAATCCTGTAGTGAAAATTTTCAACTTTTTTGAAGCCCAAATACTTCATGAAAATGTTCAACTTTTTTGAAGCCCAAATACTTCATGAAAATGTTCAACTTTTTTGAAGCCGAAATCTTTTCATGAAAATTTTCAACTTTTTTGAAGCCGAAATCTTTTCATGAAAATTTTCAACTTTTTTTACGCTGAAATACTTCATGAAAATGTTCGACTTTTTTAAAGCCGAAATCCTGTAGTGAAAATTTTCAACTTTTTTGAAGCCCAAATACTTCATGAAAATGTTCAACTTTTTTGAAGCCGAAATACTTCATGAAAATGTTCGACTTTTTTAAAGCCGAAATCCTGTCGTGAAAATTTTCAACCTTTTTGAAGCCGAAATACTTCATGAAAATGTTCGACTTTTTTAAAGCCGAAATCCTGTAGTGAAAATTTTCAACTTTTTTGAAGCCCAAATACTTCATGAAAATGTTCGACTTTTTTAAAGCCGAAATCCTGTCGTGAATATTTTCAACTTTTTGGAAGCCCAAATACTTCATGAAAATGTTCAACTTTTTTGAAGCGGAAATCTTTTCATGAATATTTTCAACTTTTTTGAAGCTGAAATACTTAATGAAAATGTTCGACTTTTTTAAAGCCGAAATCCTGTAGTGAAAATTTTCAACTTTTTTGAAGACCAAATACTTCATGAAAATGTTCAACTTTTTTGAAGCCCAAATACTTCATGAAAATGTTCAACTCTTTTGAAGCCGAAATACTTCATGAAAATGTTCGACTTTTTTAAAGCCGAAATCCTGTCGTGAAAATTTTCAACCTTTTTGAAGCCGAAATACTTCATGAAAATGTTCGACCTTTTTAAAGCCGAAATTCTGTAGTGAAAATTTTCAACTTTTTTGAAGCCCAAATACTTCATGAAAATGTTCAACTTTTTTAAAGCCGAAATCCTGTCGTGAATATTTTCAACTTTTTGGAAGCCCAAATACTTCATGAAATGTTCAACTTTTTTGAAGCCGAAATACTTCATGAAAATGTTCGACTTTTTTAAAGCCGAAATCCTGTCGTGAAAATTTTCAACCTTTTTGAAGCCGAAATACTTCATGAAAATGTTCGACTTTTTTAAAGCCGAAATCCTGTAGTGAAAATTTTCAACTTTTTTGAAGCCCAAATACTTCATGAAAATGTTCGACTTTTTTAAAGCCGAAATCCTGTCGTGAATATTTTCAACTTTTTGGAAGCCCAAATACTTCATGAAAATGTTCAACTTTTTTGAAGCGGAAATCTATTCATGAATATTTTCAACTTTTTTGAAGCTGAAATACTTAATGAAAATGTTCGACTTTTTTAAAGCCGAAATCCTGTAGTGAAAATTTTCAACTTTTTTGAAGACCAAATACTTCATGAAAATGTTCAACTTTTTTGAAGCCCAAATACTTCATGAAAATGTTCAACTCTTTTGAAGCCGAAATACTTCATGAAAATGTTCGACTTTTTTAAAGCCGAAATCCTGTCGTGAAAATTTTCAACCTTTTTGAAGCCGAAATACTTCATGAAAATGTTCGACCTTTTTAAAGCCGAAATTCTGTAGTGAAAATTTTCAACTTTTTTGAAGCCCAAATACTTCATGAAAATGTTCAACTTTTTTAAAGCCGAAATCCTGTCGTGAATATTTTCAACTTTTTGGAAGCCCAAATACTTCATGAAATGTTCAACTTTTTTGAAGCCGAAATACTTCATGAAAATTTTCGACTTTTTTAAAGCCGAAATCCTGTCGTGAAAATTTTCAACCTTTTTGAAGCCGAAATACTTCATGAAAATGTTCGACTTTTTTAACGCCGAAATCCTGTCGTGAAAATGTTCAACTTTTTTGAATCCGAAATACTTCATGAAAATTTTCAACTTTTTTGAAGCCGAAATCTTGTCATGAAAATTTTCAACTTTTTTGAAGCTGAAATACTTCATGAAAATGTTCGACTTTTTTAAAGCCGAAATCCTGTAGTGAAAATTTTCAACTTTTTTGAAGCCCAAATACTTCATGAAAATGTTCAACTTTTTTGAAGCCCAAATACTTCATGAAAATTTTCAACTTTTTTGAAGCCGAAATCTTTTCATGAAAATTTTCAACTTTCTTGAAGCCGAAATCTTTTCATGAAAATTTTAAACTTTTTTGAAGCCGAAATCTTTTCATGAAAATTTTTAACTTTTTTTAAGCTGAAATACTTCATGAAAATGTTCGACTTTTTTAAAGCCGAAATCCTGTAGTGAAAATTTTCAACTTTTTTGAAGCCCAAATACTTCATGAAAATTTTCAACTTTTTTGAAGCCGAAATCTTGTCATGAAAATTTTCAACTTTTTTGAAGCTGAAATACTTCATGAAAATGTTCGACTTTTTTAAAGCCGAAATCCTGTAGTGAAAATTTTCAACTTTTTTGAAGCCCAAATACTTCATGAAAATGTTCAACTTTTTTGAAGCCCAAATACTTCATGAAAATTTTCAACTTTTTTGAAGCCGAAATCTTTTCATGAAAATTTTCAACTTTCTTGAAGCCGAAATCTTTTCATGAAAATTTTAAACTTTTTTGAAGCCGAAATCTTTTCATGAAAATTTTCAACTTTTTTTAAGCTGAAATACTTCATGAAAATGTTCGACTTTTTTAAAGCCGAAATCCTGTAGTGAAAATTTTCAACTTTTTTGAAGCCCAAATACTTCATGAAAATGTTCAACTTTTTTGAAGCCCAAATACTTCATGAAAATTTTCAACTTTTTTGAAGCCCAAATACTTCATGAAAATTTTCAACTTTTTTGAAGCCCAAATACTTCATGAAAATGTTCGACTTTTTTAACGCCGAAATCCTGTCGTGAAAATGTTCAACTTTTTTGAATCCGAAATCTTGTCATGAAAATTTTCAACTTTTTTGAAGCTGAAATACTTCATGAAAATGTTCGACTTTTTTAAAGCCGAAATCCTGTAGTGAAAATTTTCAACTTTTTTGAAGCCCAAATACTTCATGAAAATGTTCAACTTTTTTGAAGCCCAAATACTTCATGAAAATGTTCAACTTTTTTGAAGCCGAAATCTTTTCATGAAAATTTTCAACTTTTTTGAAGCCGAAATCTTTTCATGAAAATTTTCAACTTTTTTTACGCTGAAATACTTCATGAAAATGTTCGACTTTTTTAAAGCCGAAATCCTGTAGTGAAAATTTTCAACTTTTTTGCAGCCCAAATACATCATGAAAATGTTCGACTTTTTTAAAGCCGAAATCCTGTAGTGAAAATTTTCAACTTTTTTGAAGCCCAAATACTTCATGAAAATGTTCGACTTTTTTAAAGCCGAAATCCTGTCGTGAATATTTTCAACTTTTTGGAAGCCCAAATACTTCATGAAAATGTTCAACTTTTTTGAAGCGGAAATCTTTTCATGAATATTTTCAACTTTTTTGAAGCTGAAATACTTAATGAAAATGTTCGACTTTTTTAAAGCCGAAATCCTGTAGTGAAAATTTTCAACTTTTTTGAAGACCAAATACTTCATGAAAATGTTCAACTTTTTTGAAGCCCAAATACTTCATGAAAATGTTCAACTCTTTTGAAGCCGAAATACTTCATGAAAATGTTCGACTTTTTTAAAGCCGAAATCCTGTCGTGAAAATTTTCAACCTTTTTGAAGCCGAAATACTTCATGAAAATGTTCGAACTTTTTAAAGCCGAAATTCTGTAGTGAAAATTTTCAACTTTTTTGAAGCCCAAATACTTCATGAAAATGTTCAACTTTTTTAAAGCCGAAATCCTGTCGTGAATATTTTCAACTTTTTGGAAGCCCAAATACTTCATGAAATGTTCAACTTTTTTGAAGCCGAAATACTTCATGAAAATTTTCGACTTTTTTAAAGCCGAAATCCTGTCGTGAAAATTTTCAACCTTTTTGAAGCCGAAATACTTCATGAAAATGTTCGACTTTTTTAACGCCGAAATCCTGTCGTGAAAATGTTCAACTTTTTTGAATCCGAAATACTTCATGAAAATTTTCAACTTTTTTGAAGCCGAAATCTTGTCATGAAAATTTTCAACTTTTTTGAAGCCGAAATACTTCATGAAAATGTTTGACTTTTTTAAAGCCGAAATCCTGTAGTGAAAATTTTCAACTTTTTTGAAGCCCAAATACTTCATGAAAATGTTCAACTTTTTTGAAGCCCAAATACTTCATGAAAATTTTCAACTTTTTTGAAGCCGAAATCTTGTCATGAAAATTTTCAACTTTTTTGAAGCTGAAATACTTCATGAAAATGTTCGACTTTTTTAAAGCCGAAATCCTGTAGTGAAAATTTTCAACTTTTTTGAAGCCCAAATACTTCATGAAAATGTTCAACTTTTTTGAAGCCCAAATACTTCATGAAAATTTTCAACCTTTTTGAAGCCGAAATCTTTTCATGAAAATTTTCAACTTTCTTGAAGCCGAAATCTTTTCATGAAAATTTTAAAGTTTTTTGAAGCCGAAATCTTTTCATGAAAATTTTCAACTTTTTTTAAGCTGAAATACTTCATGAAAATGTTCGACTTTTTTAAAGCCGAAATCCTGTAGTGAAAATTTTCAACTTTTTTGAAGCCCAAATACTTCATGAAAATGTTCAACTTTTTTGAAGCCCAAATACTTCATGAAAATGTTCAACTTTTTTGAAGCCCAAATACTTCATGAAAATGTTCGACTTTTTTAAAGCCGAAATCCTGTCGTGAAAATGTTCAACCTTTTTGAAGCCGAAATACTTCATGAAAATGTTCGACTTTTTTAAAGCCGAAATCCTGTAGTGAAAATTTTCAACTTTTTTGAAGCCCAAATACTTCATGAAAATGTTCGACTTTTTTAAAGCCGAAATCCTGTCGTGAATATTTTCAACTTTTTGGAAGCCCAAATACTTCATGAAAATGTTCAACTTTTTTGAAGCGGAAATCTTTTCATGAAAATTTTCAACTTTTTTGAAGCTGAAATACTTCATGAAAATGTTCGACTTTTTTAAAGCCGAAATCCTGTCGTGAAAATTTTAAACCTTTTTGAAGCCGAAATACTTCATGAAAATGTTCGACCTTTTTAAAGCCGAAATTCTGTAGTGAAAATTTTCAACTTTTTTGAAGCCCAAATACTTCATGAAAATGTTCGACTTTTTTAAAGCCGAAATCCTGTCGTGAATATTTTCAACTTTTTGGAAGCCCAAATACTTCATGAAATGTTCAACTTTTTTGAAGCCGAAATACTTCATGAAAATGTTCGACTTTTTTAAAGCCGAAATCCTGTCGTGAAAATTTTCAACCTTTTTGAAGCCGAAATACTTCATGAAAATGTTCGACTTTTTTAAAGCCTAAATCCTGTAGTGAAAATTTTCAACTTTTTTGAAGCCCAAATACTTCATGAAAATGTTCGACTTTTTTAAAGCCGAAATCCTGTCGTGAAAATGTGCAACTTTTTTGAATCCGAAATACTCTCCGAAATCTTTTCATGAAAATTTTCAACTTTTTTGAAGCCGAAATCTTTTCATGAAAATTTTCAACTTTTTTGAAGCTGAAATTCTTCATGAAAATGTTCGACTTTTTTGAAGCCGAAATACTGTAGTGAAAATTTTCAACTTTTTTGAAGCCCAAATACTTCATGAAAATTTTCAACTTTTTTGAAGCCCAAATACTTCATGAAAATGTTCAACTTTTTTGAAGCCCAAATACTTCATGAAAATTTTCAACTTTTTTGAAGCCGAAATCTTTTCATGAAAATTTTCAACTTTTTTGAAGTCGAAATCTTTTCATGAAAATTTTCAACTTTTTAGAAGCCGAAATCTTTTCATGAAAATTTTCAACTTTCTTGAAGCCGAAATCTTTTCATGAAAATTTTAAACTTTTTTGAAGCCGAAATCTTTTCATGAAAATTTTTAACTTTTTTTAAGCTGAAATACTTCATGAAAATGTTCGACTTTTTTAAAGCCGAAATCCTGTAGTGAAAATTTTCAACTTTTTTGAAGCCCAAATACTTCATGAAAATTTTCAACTTTTTTGAAGCCGAAATCTTGTCATGAAAATTTTCAACTTTTTTGAAGCTGAAATACTTCATGAAAATGTTCGACTTTTTTAAAGCCGAAATCCTGTCGTGAAAATTTTCAACCTTTTTGAAGCCGAAATACTTCATGAAAATGTTCGACTTTTTTAACGCCGAAATCCTGTCGTGAAAATGTTCAACTTTTTTGAATCCGAAATACTTCATGAAAATTTTCAACTTTTTTGAAGCCGAAATCTTGTCATGAAAATTTTCAACTTTTTTGAAGCTGAAATACTTCATGAAAATGTTCGACTTTTTTAAAGCCGAAATCCTGTAGTGAAAATTTTCAACTTTTTTGAAGCCCAAATACTTCATGAAAATGTTCAACTTTTTTGAAGCCCAAATACTTCATGAAAATTTTCAACTTTTTTGAAGCCGAAATCTTTTCATGAAAATTTTAAACTTTCTTGAAGCCGAAATCTTTTCATGAAAATTTTAAACTTTTTTGAAGCCGAAATCTTTTCATGAAAATTTTTAACTTTTTTTAAGCTGAAATACTTCATGAAAATGTTCGACTTTTTTAAAGCCGAAATCCTGTAGTGAAAATTTTCAACTTTTTTGAAGCCCAAATACTTCATGAAAATTTTCAACTTTTTTGAAGCCGAAATCTTGTCATGAAAATTTTCAACTTTTTTGAAGCTGAAATACTTCATGAAAATGTTCGACTTTTTTAAAGCCGAAATCCTGTAGTGAAAATTTTCAACTTTTTTGAAGCCCAAATACTTCATGAAAATGTTCAACTTTTTTGAAGCCCAAATACTTCATGAAAATTTTCAACTTTTTTGAAGCCGAAATCTTTTCATGAAAATTTTCAACTTTCTTGAAGCCGAAATCTTTTCATGAAAATTTTAAACTTTTTTGAAGCCGAAATCTTTTCATGAAAATTTTCAACTTTTTTTAAGCTGAAATACTTCATGAAAATGTTCGACTTTTTTAAAGCCGAAATCCTGTAGTGAAAATTTTCAACTTTTTTGAAGCCCAAATACTTCATGAAAATGTTCAACTTTTTTGAAGCCCAAATACTTCATGAAAATTTTCAACTTTTTTGAAGCCCAAATACTTCATGAAAATTTTCAACTTTTTTGAAGCCCAAATACTTCATGAAAATGTTCGACTTTTTTAACGCCGAAATCCTGTCGTGAAAATGTTCAACTTTTTTGAATCCGAAATCTTGTCATGAAAATTTTCAACTTTTTTGAAGCTGAAATACTTCATGAAAATGTTCGACTTTTTTAAAGCCGAAATCCTGTAGTGAAAATTTTCAACTTTTTTGAAGCCCAAATACTTCATGAAAATGTTCAACTTTTTTGAAGCCCAAATACTTCATGAAAATGTTCAACTTTTTTGAAGCCGAAATCTTTTCATGAAAATTTTCAACTTTTTTGAAGCCGAAATCTTTTCATGAAAATTTTCAACTTTTTTTACGCTGAAATACTTCATGAAAATGTTCGACTTTTTTAAAGCCGAAATCCTGTAGTGAAAATTTTCAACTTTTTTGCAGCCCAAATACATCATGAAAATGTTCGACTTTTTTAAAGCCGAAATCCTGTAGTGAAAATTTTCAACTTTTTTGAAGCCCAAATACTTCATGAAAATGTTCAACTTTTTTGAAGCCCAAATACTTCATGAAAATGTTCGACTTTTTTAAAGCCGAAATCCTGTCGTGAAAATTTTCAACCTTTTTGAAGCCGAAATACTTCATGAAAATGTTCGACTTTTTTAAAGCCGAAATCCTGTAGTGAAAATTTTCAACTTTTTTGAAGCCCAAATACTTCATGAAAATGTTCGACTTTTTTAAAGCCGAAATCCTGTCGTGAATATTTTCAACTTTTTGGAAGCCCAAATACTTCATGAAAATGTTCAACTTTTTTGAAGCGGAAATCTTTTCATGAAAATTTTCAACTTTTTTAAAGCTGAAATACTTCATGAAAATGTTCGACTTTTTTAAAGCCGAAATCCTGTCGTGAAAATTTTAAACCTTTTTGAAGCCGAAATACTTCATGAAAATGTTCGACCTTTTTAAAGCCGAAATTCTGTAGTGAAAATTTTCAACTTTTTTGAAGCCCAAATACTTCATGAAAATGTTCGACTTTTTTAAAGCCGAAATCCTGTCGTGAATATTTTCAACTTTTTGGATGCCCAAATACTTCATGAAATGTTCAACTTTTTTGAAGCCGAAATACTTCATGAAAATGTTCGACTTTTTTAAAGCCGAAATCCTGTCGTGAAAATTTTCAACCTTTTTGAAGCCGAAATACTTCATGAAAATGTTCGACTTTTTTAAAGCCTAAATCCTGTAGTGAAAATTTTCAACTTTTTTGAAGCCCAAATACTTCATGAAAATGTTCGACTTTTTTAAAGCCGAAATCCTGTCGTGAAAATGTGCAACTTTTTTGAATCCGAAATACTTCATGAAAATTTTCGACTTTTTTGAAGCCGAAATCTTTTCATGAAAATTTTCAACTTTTTTGAAGCCGAAATCTTTTCATGAAAATTTTCAACTTTTTTGAAGCTGAAATTCTTCATGAAAATGTTCGACTTTTTTGAAGCCGAAATACTGTAGTGAAAATTTTCAACTTTTTTGAAGCCCAAATACTTCATGAAAATTTTCAACTTTTTTGAAGCCCAAATACTTCATGAAAATGTTCAACTTTTTTGAAGCCCAAATACTTCATGAAAATTTTCAACTTTTTTGAAGCCGAAATCTTTTCATGAAAATTTTCAACTTTTTTGAAGTCGAAATCTTTTCATGAAAATTTTCAACTTTTTAGAAGCCGAAATCTTTTCATGAAAATGTTCAACTTTTTTAAAGCTGAAATACTTCATGAAAATGTTCGACTTTTTTAAAGCCGAAATCCTGTCGTGAAAATTTTCAACTTTTTTGAAGCCGAAATCTTTTCATGAAAATTTTCAACTTTTTTGAAGCCGAAATCTTTTCATGAAAATTTTCAACTTTTTTAAAGCTGAAATACTTCATGAAAATGTTCGACTTTTTTAACGCAGAAATCCTGTCGTGAAAATATTCAACTTTTTTGAAGCCGAAATACTTCATGAAAATGTTCAACCTTTTTAAAGCCGATATCCTGTCGTGAAAATTTTCAACTTTTTTGAATCCGAAATACTTCATGAAAATTTTCAACTTTTTTGAAGCCCAAATACTTCATGAAAATGTTCGACTTTTTTAAAGCCGAAATCCTGTCGTGAAAATTTTCAACTTTTTTGAAGCCCAAATACTTCATGAAAATGTTCGACTTTTTTAAAGCCGAAATCCTGTCGTGAAAATTTTCAACCTTTTTGAAGCCGAAATACTTCATGAAAATGTTCGACTTTTTTAACGCCGAAATCCTGTCGTGAAAATTTTCAACTTTTTTGAATCCGAAACACTTCATGAAAATGTTTGACTTTTTTAAAGTCGAAATCCTGTCGTGAAAATTTTCAACTCTTTTGAAGCCGAAATCTTCTCATGAAAATTTTCAACTTTTTTGAAGCTGAAATACTTCATTAAAATGTTCGACTTTTTTAAAGCCGAAATCCTGTAGTGAAAATTTTCAACTTTTTTGAAGCCCAAATACTTCATGAAAATGTTCAACTTTTTTGAAGCTGAAATACTTCATGAAAATGTTCGACTTTTTTAAAGCCGAAATCCTGTAGTGAAAATTTTCAACTTTTTTGAAGCCCAAATACTTCATGAAAATGTTCGACTTTTTTAACGCCGAAATCCTGTCGTGAAAATGTTCAACTTTTTTGAATCCGAAATACTTCATGAAAATTTTAAAATTTTTTGAAGCCGAAATACTTCATGGAAATGTTCGACTTTTTTAAAGCCGAAATCCTGTCGTGAAAATTTTCAACTTTTTTGAAGCCGAAATCTTTTCATGAAAATTTTCAACTTTTTTGAAGCCGAAATCTTTTCATGAAAATTTTCAACTTTTTTGAAGCCGAAATCTTTTCATGAAAATTTTCAACTTTTTTTAAGCTGAAATACTTCATGAAAATGTTCGACTTTTTTAAAGCCGAAATCCTGTAGTGAAAATTTTCAACTTTTTTGAAGCCCAAATACTTCATGAAAATGTTCGACTTTTTTAAAGCCGAAATCCTGTCGTGAATATTTTTAACTTTTTGGAAGCCCAAATACTTCATGAAAATGTTCAACTTTTTTGAAGCGGAAATCTTTTCATGAAAATTTTCAACTTTTTTAAAGCCGAAATCCTGTAGTGAAAATTTTCAACTTTTTTGAAGCCCAAATACTTCATGAAAATGTTCAACTTTTTTGAAGCCCAAATACTTCATGAAAATGTTCGACTTTTTTAACGCCGAAATCCTGTCGTGAAAATGTTCAACTTTTTTGAATCCGAAATCTTGTCATGAAAATTTTCAACTTTTTTGAAGCTGAAATACTTCATGAAAATGTTCGACTTTTTTAAAGCCGAAATCCTGTAGTGAAAATTTTCAACTTTTTTGAAGCCCAAATACTTCATGAAAATGTTCAACTTTTTTGAAGCCCAAATACTTCATGAAAATGTTCAACTTTTTTGAAGCCGAAATCTTTTCATGAAAATTTTCAACTTTTTTGAAGCCGAAATCTTTTCATGAAAATTTTCAACTTTTTTTACGCTGAAATACTTCATGAAAATGTTCGACTTTTTTAAAGCCGAAATCCTGTAGTGAAAATTTTCAACTTTTTTGAAGCCCAAATACTTCATGAAAATGTTCAACTTTTTTGAAGCCGAAATACTTCATGAAAATGTTCGACTTTTTTAAAGCCGAAATCCTGTCGTGAAAATTTTCAACCTTTTTGAAGCCGAAATACTTCATGAAAATGTTCGACTTTTTTAAAGCCGAAATCCTGTAGTGAAAATTTTCAACTTTTTTGAAGCCCAAATACTTCATGAAAATGTTCGACTTTTTTAAAGCCGAAATCCTGTCGTGAATATTTTCAACTTTTTGGAAGCCCAAATACTTCATGAAAATGTTCAACTTTTTTGAAGCGGAAATCTTTTCATGAATATTTTCAACTTTTTTGAAGCTGAAATACTTAATGAAAATGTTCGACTTTTTTAAAGCCGAAATCCTGTAGTGAAAATTTTCAACTTTTTTGAAGACCAAATACTTCATGAAAATGTTCAACTTTTTTGAAGCCCAAATACTTCATGAAAATGTTCAACTCTTTTGAAGCCGAAATGCTTCATGAAAATGTTCGACTTTTTTAAAGCCGAAATCCTGTCGTGAAAATTTTCAACCTTTTTGAAGCCGAAATACTTCATGAAAATGTTCGACCTTTTTAAAGCCGAAATTCTGTAGTGAAAATTTTCAACTTTTTTGAAGCCCAAATACTTCATGAAAATGTTCAACTTTTTTAAAGCCGAAATCCTGTCGTGAATATTTTCAACTTTTTGGAAGCCCAAATACTTCATGAAATGTTCAACTTTTTTGAAGCCGAAATACTTCATGAAAATTTTCGACTTTTTTAAAGCCGATATCCTGTCGTGAAAATTTTCAACCTTTTTGAAGCCGAAATACTTCATGAAAATGTTCGACTTTTTTAACGCCGAAATCCTGTCGTGAAAATGTTCAACTTTTTTGAATCCGAAATCTTGTCATGAAAATTTTCAACTTTTTTGAAGCTGAAATACTTCATGAAAATGTTCGACTTTTTTAAAGCCGAAATCCTGTAGTGAAAATTTTCAACTTTTTTGAAGCCCAAATACTTCATGAAAATGTTCAACTTTTTTGAAGCCCAAATACTTCATGAAAATGTTCAACTTTTTTGAAGCCGAAATCTTTTCATGAAAATTTTCAACTTTTTTGAAGCCGAAATCTTTTCATGAAAATTTTCAACTTTTTTTACGCTGAAATACTTCATGAAAATGTTCGACTTTTTTAAAGCCGAAATCCTGTAGTGAAAATTTTCAACTTTTTTGAAGCCCAAATACTTCATGAAAATGTTCAACTTTTTTGAAGCCGAAATACTTCATGAAAATGTTCGACTTTTTTAAAGCCGAAATCCTGTCGTGAAAATTTTCAACCTTTTTGAAGCCGAAATACTTCATGAAAATGTTCGACTTTTTTAAAGCCGAAATCCTGTAGTGAAAATTTTCAACTTTTTTGAAGCCCAAATACTTCATGAAAATGTTCGACTTTTTTAAAGCCGAAATCCTGTCGTGAATATTTTCAACTTTTTGGAAGCCCAAATACTTCATGAAAATGTTCAACTTTTTTGAAGCGGAAATCTTTTCATGAATATTTTCAACTTTTTTGAAGCTGAAATACTTAATGAAAATGTTCGACTTTTTTAAAGCCGAAATCCTGTAGTGAAAATTTTCAACTTTTTTGAAGACCAAATACTTCATGAAAATGTTCAACTTTTTTGAAGCCCAAATACTTCATGAAAATGTTCAACTCTTTTGAAGCCGAAATGCTTCATGAAAATGTTCGACTTTTTTAAAGCCGAAATCCTGTCGTGAAAATTTTCAACCTTTTTGAAGCCGAAATACTTCATGAAAATGTTCGACCTTTTTAAAGCCGAAATTCTGTAGTGAAAATTTTCAACTTTTTTGAAGCCCAAATACTTCATGAAAATGTTCAACTTTTTTAAAGCCGAAATCCTGTCGTGAATATTTTCAACTTTTTGGAAGCCCAAATACTTCATGAAATGTTCAACTTTTTTGAAGCCGAAATACTTCATGAAAATTTTCGACTTTTTTAAAGCCGAAATCCTGTCGTGAAAATTTTCAACCTTTTTGAAGCCGAA
Organism: Labrus mixtus; assembly: GCF_963584025.1. Classification (NCBI taxonomy): domain Eukaryota; kingdom Metazoa; phylum Chordata; class Actinopteri; order Labriformes; family Labridae; genus Labrus; species Labrus mixtus. The sequence continues at coordinate 1,682,000 of NW_026870126.1, forward strand.
ATACTTCATGAAAATGTTCGACTTTTTTAACGCCGAAATCCTGTCGTGAAAATGTTCAACTTTTTTGAATCCGAAATACTTCATGAAAATTTTCAACTTTTTTGAAGCCGAAATCTTGTCATGAAAATTTTCAACTTTTTTGAAGCTGAAATACTTCATGAAAATGTTTGACTTTTTTAAAGCCGAAATCCTGTAGTGAAAATTTTCAACTTTTTTGAAGCCCAAATACTTCATGAAAATGTTCAACTTTTTTGAAGCCCAAATACTTCATGAAAATTTTCAACTTTTTTGAAGCCGAAATCTTTTCATGAAAATTTTCAACTTTCTTGAAGCCGAAATCTTTTCATGAAAATTTTAAACTTTTTTGAAGCCGAAATCTTTTCATGAAAATTTTCAACTTTTTTTAAGCTGAAATACTTCATGAAAATGTTCGACTTTTTTAAAGCCGAAATCCTGTAGTGAAAATTTTCAACTTTTTTGAAGCCCAAATACTTCATGAAAATTTTCAACTTTTTTGAAGCCGAAATCTTGTCATGAAAATTTTCAACTTTTTTGAAGCTGAAATACTTCATGAAAATGTTCGACTTTTTTAAAGCCGAAATCCTGTAGTGAAAATTTTCAACTTTTTTGAAGCCCAAATACTTCATGAAAATGTTCGACTTTTTTAAAGCCGAAATCCTGTCGTGAATATTTTTAACTTTTTGGAAGCCCAAATACTTCATGAAAATGTTCAACTTTTTTGAAGCGGAAATCTTTTCATGAAAATTTTCAACTTTTTTGAAGCTGAAATACTTAATGAAAATGTTCGACTTTTTTAAAGCCGAAATCCTGTAGTGAAAATTTTCAACTTTTTCGAAGCCCAAATACTTCATGAAAATGTTCAACTTTTTTGAAGCCCAAATACTTCATGAAAATGTTCGACTTTTTTAACGCCGAAATCCTGTCGTGAAAATGTTCAACTTTTTTGAATCCGAAATCTTGTCATGAAAATTTTCAACTTTTTTGAAGCTGAAATACTTCATGAAAATGTTCGACTTTTTTAAAGCCGAAATCCTGTAGTGAAAATTTTCAACTTTTTTGAAGCCCAAATACTTCATGAAAATGTTCAACTTTTTTGAAGCCCAAATACTTCATGAAAATGTTCAACTTTTTTGAAGCCGAAATCTTTTCATGAAAATTTTCAACTTTTTTGAAGCCGAAATCTTTTCATGAAAATTTTCAACTTTTTTTACGCTGAAATACTTCATGAAAATGTTCGACTTTTTTAAAGCCGAAATCCTGTAGTGAAAATTTTCAACTTTTTTGAAGCCCAAATACTTCATGAAAATGTTCAACTTTTTTGAAGCCGAAATACTTCATGAAAATGTTCGACTTTTTTAAAGCCGAAATCCTGTCGTGAAAATTTTCAACCTTTTTGAAGCCGAAATACTTCATGAAAATGTTCGACTTTTTTAAAGCCGAAATCCTGTAGTGAAAATTTTCAACTTTTTTGAAGCCCAAATACTTCATGAAAATGTTCGACTTTTTTAAAGCCGAAATCCTGTCGTGAATATTTTCAACTTTTTGGAAGCCCAAATACTTCATGAAAATGTTCAACTTTTTTGAAGCGGAAATCTTTTCATGAATATTTTCAACTTTTTTGAAGCTGAAATACTTAATGAAAATGTTCGACTTTTTTAAAGCCGAAATCCTGTAGTGAAAATTTTCAACTTTTTTGAAGACCAAATACTTCATGAAAATGTTCAACTTTTTTGAAGCCCAAATACTTCATGAAAATGTTCAACTCTTTTAAGCCGAAATACTTCATGAAAATGTTCGACCTTTTTAAAGCCGAAATTCTGTAGTGAAAATTTTCAACTTTTTTGAAGCCCAAATACTTCATGAAAATGTTCAACTTTTTTAAAGCCGAAATCCTGTCGTGAATATTTTCAACTTTTTGGAAGCCCAAATACTTCATGAAATGTTCAACTTTTTTGAAGCCGAAATACTTCATGAAAATTTTCGACTTTTTTAAAGCCGAAATCCTGTCGTGAAAATTTTCAACCTTTTTGAAGCCGAAATACTTCATGAAAATGTTCGACTTTTTTAACGCCGAAATCCTGTCGTGAAAATGTTCAACTTTTTTGAATCCGAAATACTTCATGAAAATTTTCAACTTTTTTGAAGCCGAAATCTTGTCATGAAAATTTTCAACTTTTTTGAAGCTGAAATACTTCATGAAAATGTTTGACTTTTTTAAAGCCGAAATCCTGTAGTGAAAATTTTCAACTTTTTTGAAGCCCAAATACTTCATGAAAATGTTCAACTTTTTTGAAGCCCAAATACTTCATGAAAATTTTCAACTTTTTTGAAGCCGAAATCTTTTCATGAAAATTTTCAACTTTCTTGAAGCCGAAATCTTTTCATGAAAATTTTAAACTTTTTTGAAGCCGAAATCTTTTCATGAAAATTTTCAACTTTTTTTAAGCTGAAATACTTCATGAAAATGTTCGACTTTTTTAAAGCCGAAATCCTGTAGTGAAAATTTTCAACTTTTTTGAAGCCCAAATACTTCATGAAAATTTTCAACTTTTTTGAAGCCGAAATCTTGTCATGAAAATTTTCAACTTTTTTGAAGCTGAAATACTTCATGAAAATGTTCGACTTTTTTAAAGCCGAAATTCTGTAGTGAAAATTTTCAACTTTTTTGAAGCCCAAATACTTCATGAAAATGTTCAACTTTTTTGAAGCCCAAATACTTCATGAAAATTTTCAACCTTTTTGAAGCCGAAATCTTTTCATGAAAATTTTCAACTTTCTTGAAGCCGAAATCTTTTCATGAAAATTTTAAAGTTTTTTGAAGCCGAAATCTTTTCATGAAAATTTTCAACTTTTTTTAAGCTGAAATACTTCATGAAAATTTTCGACTTTTTTAAAGCCGAAATCCTGTAGTGAAAATTTTCAACTTTTTTGAAGCCCAAATACTTCATGAAAATGTTCAACTTTTTTGAAGCCCAAATACTTCATGAAAATGTTCAACTTTTTTGAAGCCCAAATACTTCATGAAAATGTTCGACTTTTTTAAAGCCGAAATCCTGTCGTGAAAATTTTCAACCTTTTTGAAGCCGAAATACTTCATGAAAATGTTCGACTTTTTTAAAGCCGAAATCCTGTAGTGAAAATTTTCAACTTTTTTGAAGCCCAAATACTTCATGAAAATGTTCGACTTTTTTAAAGCCGAAATCCTGTCGTGAATATTTTCAACTTTTTGGAAGCCCAAATACTTCATGAAAATGTTCGACTTTTTTAAAGCCGAAATCCTGTAGTGAAAATGTTCAACTTTTTTGAAGCCCAAATACTTCATGAAAATGTTCGACTTTTTTAAAGCCGAAATCCTGTCGTGAATATTTTCAACTTTTTGGAAGCCCAAATACTTCATGAAAATGTTCAACTTTTTTGAAGCGGAAATCTTTTCATGAAAATTTTCAACTTTTTTGAAGCTGAAATACTTCATGAAAATGTTCGACTTTTTTAAAGCCGAAATCCTGTCGTGAAAATTTTAAACCTTTTTGAAGCCGAAATACTTCATGAAAATGTTCGACCTTTTTAAAGCCGAAATTCTGTAGTGAAAATTTTCAACTTTTTTGAAGCCCAAATACTTCATGAAAATGTTCGACTTTTTTAAAGCCGAAATCCTGTCGTGAATATTTTCAACTTTTTGGAAGCCCAAATACTTCATGAAATGTTCAACTTTTTTGAAGCCGAAATACTTCATGAAAATGTTCGACTTTTTTAAAGCCGAAATCCTGTCGTGAAAATTTTCAACCTTTTTGAAGCCGAAATACTTCATGAAAATGTTCGACTTTTTTAAAGCCTAAATCCTGTAGTGAAAATTTTCAACTTTTTTGAAGCCCAAATACTTCATGAAAATGTTCGACTTTTTTAACGCCGAAATCCTGTCGTGAAAATGTGCAACTTTTTTGAATCCGAAATACTTCATGAAAATTTTCGACTTTTTTGAAGCCGAAATCTTTTCATGAAAATTTTCAACTTTTTTGAAGCCGAAATCTTTTCATGAAAATTTTCAACTTTTTTGAAGCTGAAATTCTTCATGAAAATGTTCGACTTTTTTGAAGCCGAAATACTGTAGTGAAAATTTTCAACTTTTTTGAAGCCCAAATACTTCATGAAAATTTTCAACTTTTTTGAAGCCCAAATACTTCATGAAAATGTTCAACTTTTTTGAAGCCCAAATACTTCATGAAAATTTTCAACTTTTTTGAAGCCGAAATCTTTTCATGAAAATTTTCAACTTTTTTGAAGTCGAAATCTTTTCATGAAAATTTTCAACTTTTTAGAAGCCGAAATCTTTTCATGAAAATGTTCAACTTTTTTAAAGCTGAAATACTTCATGAAAATGTTCGACTTTTTTAAAGCCGAAATCCTGTCGTGAAAATTTTCAACTTTTTTGAAGCCGAAATCTTTTCATGAAAATTTTCAACTTTTTTGAAGCCGAAATCTTTTCATGAAAATTTTCAACTTTTTTAAAGCTGAAATACTTCATGAAAATGTTCGACTTTTTTAACGCAGAAATCCTGTCGTGAAAATATTCAACTTTTTTGAAGCCGAAATACTTCATGAAAATGTTCAACCTTTTTAAAGCCGATATCCTGTCGTGAAAATTTTCAACTTTTTTGAAGCCCAAATACTTCATGAAAATGTTCAACTTTTTTGAAGCCCAACTACTTCATGAAAATGTTCGACTTTTTTAAAGCCGAAATCCTGTCGTGAATATTTTCAACTTTTTGGAAGCCCAAATACTTCATGAAAATGTTCAACTTTTTTGAAGCGGAAATCTTTTCATGAAAATTTTCAACTTTTTTGAAGCTGAAATACTTCATGAAAATGTTCGACTTTTTTAAAGCCGAAATCCTGTCGTGAAAATTTTCAACCTTTTTGAAGCCGAAATACTTCATGAAAATGTTCGACCTTTTTAAAGCCGAAATTCTGTAGTGAAAATTTTCAACTTTTTTGAAGCCCAAATACTTCATGAAAATGTTCGACTTTTTTAAAGCCGAAATCCTGTCGTGAATATTTTCAACTTTTTGGAAGCCCAAATACTTCATGAAATGTTCAACTTTTTTGAAGCCGAAATACTTCATGAAAATGTTCGACTTTTTTAAAGCCGAAATCCTGTCGTGAAAATTTTCAACCTTTTTGAAGCCGAAATACTTCATGAAAATGTTCGACTTTTTTAAAGCCTAAATCCTGTAGTGAAAATTTTCAACTTTTTTGAAGCCCAAATACTTCATGAAAATGTTCGACTTTTTTAAAGCCGAAATCCTGTCGTGAAAATGTGCAACTTTTTTGAATCCGAAATACTTCATGAAAATTTTCGACTTTTTTGAAGCCGAAATCTTTTCATGAAAATTTTCAACTTTTTTGAAGCCGAAATCTTTTCATGAAAATTTTCAACTTTTTTGAAGCTGAAATTCTTCATGAAAATGTTCGACTTTTTTGAAGCCGAAATACTGTAGTGAAAATTTTCAACTTTTTTGAAGCCCAAATACTTCATGAAAATTTTCAACTTTTTTGAAGCCCAAATACTTCATGAAAATGTTCAACTTTTTTGAAGCCCAAATACTTCATGAAAATTTTCAACTTTTTTGAAGCCGAAATCTTTTCATGAAAATTTTCAACTTTTTTGAAGTCGAAATCTTTTCATGAAAATTTTCAACTTTTTAGAAGCCGAAATCTTTTCATGAAAATGTTCAACTTTTTTAAAGCTGAAATACTTCATGAAAATGTTCGACTTTTTTAAAGCCGAAATCCTGTCGTGAAAATTTTCAACTTTTTTGAAGCCGAAATCTTTTCATGAAAATTTTCAACTTTTTTGAAGCCGAAATCTTTTCATGAAAATTTTCAACTTTTTTAAAGCTGAAATACTTCATGAAAATGTTCGACTTTTTTAACGCAGAAATCCTGTCGTGAAAATATTCAACTTTTTTGAAGCCGAAATACTTCATGAAAATGTTCAACCTTTTTAAATCCGATATCCTGTCGTGAAAATTTTCAACTTTTTTGAATCCGAAATACTTCATGAAAATTTTCAACTTTTTTGAAGCCCAAATACTTCATGAAAATGTTCGACTTTTTTAAAGCCGAAATCCTGTCGTGAAAATTTTCAACTTTTTTGAAGCCCAAATACTTCATGAAAATGTTCGACTTTTTTAAAGCCGAAATCCTGTCGTGAAAATTTTCAACCTTTTTGAAGCCGAAATACTTCATGAAAATGTTCGACTTTTTTAACGCCGAAATCCTGTCGTGAAAATTTTCAACTTTTTTGAATCGGAAACACTTCATGAAAATGTTTGACTTTTTTAAAGTCGAAATCCTGTCGTGAAAATTTTCAACTCTTTTGAAGCCGAAATCTTCTCATGAAAATTTTCGACTTTTTTGAAGCTGAAATACTTCATGAAAATGTTCGACTTTTTTAAAGCCGAAATCCTGTAGTGAAAATTTTCAACTTTTTTGAAGCCCAAATACTTCATGAAAATGTTCAACTTTTTTGAAGCTGAAATACTTCATGAAAATGTTCGACTTTTTTAAAGCCGAAATCCTGTAGTGAAAATTTTCAACTTTTTTGAAGCCCAAATACTTCATGAAAATGTTCGACTTTTTTAACGCCGAAATCCTGTCGTGAAAATGTTCAACTTTTTTGAATCCGAAATACTTCATGAAAATTTTAAAAATTTTTGAAGCCGAAATACTTCATGGAAATGTTCGACTTTTTTAAAGCCGAAATCCTGTCGTGAAAATTTTCAACTTTTTTGAAGCCGAAATCTTTTCATGAAAATTTTCAACTTTTTTGAAGCCGAAATCTTTTCATGAAAATTTTCAACTTTTTTGAAGCCGAAATCTTTTCATGAAAATTTTCAACTTTTTTTAAGCTGAAATACTTCATGAAAATGTTCGACTTTTTTAAAGCCGAAATCCTGTAGTGAAAATTTTCAACTTTTTTGAAGCCCAAATACTTCATGAAAATGTTCGACTTTTTTAAAGCCGAAATCCTGTCGTGAATATTTTTAACTTTTTGGAAGCCCAAATACTTCATGAAAATGTTCAACTTTTTTGAAGCGGAAATCTTTTCATGAAAATTTTCAACTTTTTTGAAGCTGAAATACTTAATGAAAATGTTCGACTTTTTTAAAGCCGAAATCCTGTAGTGAAAATTTTCAACTTTTTTGAAGCCCAAATACTTCATGAAAATGTTCAACTTTTTTGAAGCCCAAATACTTCATGAAAATGTTCGACTTTTTTAACGCCGAAATCCTGTCGTGAAAATGTTCAACTTTTTTGAATCCGAAATCTTGTCATGAAAATTTTCAACTTTTTTGACGCTGAAATACTTCATGAAAATGTTCGACTTTTTTAAAGCCGAAATCCTGTAGTGAAAATTTTCAACTTTTTTGAAGCCCAAATACTTCATGAAAATGTTCAACTTTTTTGAAGCCCAAATACTTCATGAAAATGTTCAACTTTTTTGAAGCCGAAATCTTTTCATGAAAATTTTCAACTTTTTTGAAGCCGAAATCTTTTCATGAAAATTTTCAACTTTTTTTACGCTGAAATACTTCATGAAAATGTTCGACTTTTTTAAAGCCGAAATCCTGTAGTGAAAATTTTCAACTTTTTTGAAGCCCAAATACTTCATGAAAATGTTCAACTTTTTTGAAGCCGAAATACTTCATGAAAATGTTCGACTTTTTTAAAGCCGAAATCCTGTCGTGAAAATTTTCAACCTTTTTGAAGCCGAAATACTTCATGAAAATGTTCGACTTTTTTAAAGCCGAAATCCTGTAGTGAAAATTTTCAACTTTTTTGAAGCCCAAATACTTCATGAAAATGTTCGACTTTTTTAAAGCCGAAATCCTGTCGTGAATATTTTCAACTTTTTGGAAGCCCAAATACTTCATGAAAATGTTCAACTTTTTTGAAGCGGAAATCTTTTCATGAATATTTTCAACTTTTTTGAAGCTGAAATACTTAATGAAAATGTTCGACTTTTTTAAAGCCGAAATCCTGTAGTGAAAATTTTCAACTTTTTTGAAGACCAAATACTTCATGAAAATGTTCAACTTTTTTGAAGCCCAAATACTTCATGAAAATGTTCAACTCTTTTGAAGCCGAAATGCTTCATGAAAATGTTCGACTTTTTTAAAGCCGAAATCCTGTCGTGAAAATTTTCAACCTTTTTGAAGCCGAAATACTTCATGAAAATGTTCGACCTTTTTAAAGCCGAAATTCTGTAGTGAAAATTTTCAACTTTTTTGAAGCCCAAATACTTCATGAAAATGTTCAACTTTTTTAAAGCCGAAATCCTGTCGTGAATATTTTCAACTTTTTGGAAGCCCAAATACTTCATGAAATGTTCAACTTTTTTGAAGCCGAAATACTTCATGAAAATTTTCGACTTTTTTAAAGCCGAAATCCTGTCGTGAAAATTTTCAACCTTTTTGAAGCCGAAATACTTCATGAAAATGTTCGACTTTTTTAACGCCGAAATCCTGTCGTGAAAATGTTCAACTTTTTTGAATCCGAAATACTTCATGAAAATTTTCAACTTTTTTGAAGCCGAAATCTTGTCATGAAAATTTTCAACTTTTTTGAAGCTGAAATACTTCATGAAAATGTTTGACTTTTTTAAAGCCGAAATCCTGTAGTGAAAATGTTCAACTTTTTTGAAGCCCAAATACTTCATGAAAATGTTCAACTTTTTTGAAGCCCAAATACTTCATGAAAATTTTCAACTTTTTTGAAGCCGAAATCTTTTCATGAAAATTTTCAACTTTCTTGAAGCCGAAATCTTTTCATGAAAATTTTAAACTTTTTTGAAGCCGAAATCTTTTCATGAAAATTTTCAACTTTTTTTAAGCTGAAATACTTCATGAAAATGTTCGACTTTTTTAAAGCCGAAATCCTGTAGTGAAAATTTTCAACTTTTTTGAAGCCCAAATACTTCATGAAAATTTTCAACTTTTTTGAAGCCGAAATCTTGTCATGAAAATTTTCAACTTTTTTGAAGCTGAAATACTTCATGAAAATGTTCGACTTTTTTAAAGCCGAAATCCTGTAGTGAAAATTTTCAACTTTTTTGAAGCCCAAATACTTCATGAAAATGTTCGACTTTTTTAAAGCCGAAATCCTGTCGTGAATATTTTTAACTTTTTGGAAGCCCAAATACTTCATGAAAATGTTCAACTTTTTTGAAGCGGAAATCTTTTCATGAAAATTTTCAACTTTTTTGAAGCTGAAATACTTAATGAAAATGTTCGACTTTTTTAAAGCCGAAATCCTGTAGTGAAAATTTTCAACTTTTTTGAAGCCCAAATACTTCATGAAAATGTTCAACTTTTTTGAAGCCCAAATACTTCATGAAAATGTTCGACTTTTTTAACGCCGAAATCCTGTCGTGAAAATGTTCAACTTTTTTGAATCCGAAATCTTGTCATGAAAATTTTCAACTTTTTTGAAGCTGAAATACTTCATGAAAATGTTCGACTTTTTTAAAGCCGAAATCCTGTAGTGAAAATTTTCAACTTTTTTGAAGCCCAAATACTTCATGAAAATGTTCAACTTTTTTGAAGCCCAAATACTTCATGAAAATGTTCAACTTTTTTGAAGCCGAAATCTTTTCATGAAAATTTTCAACTTTTTTGAAGCCGAAATCTTTTCATGAAAATTTTCAACTTTTTTTACGCTGAAATACTTCATGAAAATGTTCGACTTTTTTAAAGCCGAAATCCTGTAGTGAAAATTTTCAACTTTTTTGAAGCCCAAATACTTCATGAAAATGTTCAACTTTTTTGAAGCCGAAATACTTCATGAAAATGTTCGACTTTTTTAAAGCCGAAATCCTGTCGTGAAAATTTTCAACCTTTTTGAAGCCGAAATACTTCATGAAAATGTTCGACTTTTTTAAAGCCGAAATCCTGTAGTGAAAATTTTCAACTTTTTTGAAGCACAAATACTTCATGAAAATGTTCGACTTTTTTAAAGCCGAAATCCTGTCGTGAATATTTTCAACTTTTTGGAAGCCCAAATACTTCATGAAAATGTTCAACTTTTTTGAAGCGGAAATCTTTTCATGAATATTTTCAACTTTTTTGAAGCTGAAATACTTAATGAAAATGTTCGACTTTTTTAAAGCCGAAATCCTGTCGTGAAAATTTTCAACTTTTTTGAAGACCAAATACTTCATGAAAATGTTCAACTTTTTTGAAGCCCAAATACTTCATGAAAATGTTCAACTCTTTTGAAGCCGAAATACTTCATGAAAATGTTCGACCTTTTTAAAGCCGAAATTCTGTAGTGAAAATTTTCAACTTTTTTGAAGCCCAAATACTTCATGAAAATGTTCAACTTTTTTAAAGCCGAAATCCTGTCGTGAATATTTTCAACTTTTTGGAAGCCCAAATACTTCATGAAATGTTCAACTTTTTTGAAGCCGAAATACTTCATGAAAATTTTCGACTTTTTTAAAGCCGAAATCCTGTCGTGAAAATTTTCAACCTTTTTGAAGCCGAAATACTTCATGAAAATGTTCGACTTTTTTAACGCCGAAATCCTGTCGTGAAAATGTTCAACTTTTTTGAATCCGAAATACTTCATGAAAATTTTCAACTTTTTTGAAGCCGAAATCTTGTCATGAAAATTTTCAACTTTTTTGAAGCTGAAATACTTCATGAAAATGTTTGACTTTTTTAAAGCCGAAATCCTGTAGTGAAAATTTTCAACTTTTTTGAAGCCCAAATACTTCATGAAAATGTTCAACTTTTTTGAAGCCCAAATACTTCATGAAAATTTTCAACTTTTTTGAAGCCGAAATCTTTTCATGAAAATTTTCAACTTTCTTGAAGCCGAAATCTTTTCATGAAAATTTTAAACTTTTTTGAAGCCGAAATCTTTTCATGAAAATTTTCAACTTTTTTTAAGCTGAAATACTTCATGAAAATGTTCGACTTTTTTAAAGCCGAAATCCTGTAGTGAAAATTTTCAACTTTTTTGAAGCCCAAATACTTCATGAAAATTTTCAACTTTTTTGAAGCCGAAATCTTGTCATGAAAATTTTCAACTTTTTTGAAGCTGAAATACTTCATGAAAATGTTCGACTTTTTTAAAGCCGAAATCCTGTAGTGAAAATTTTCAACTTTTTTGAAGCCCAAATACTTCATGAAAATGTTCAACTTTTTTGAAGCCCAAATACTTCATGAAAATTTTCAACCTTTTTGAAGCCGAAATCTTTTCATGAAAATTTTCAACTTTCTTGAAGCCGAAATCTTTTCATGAAAATTTTAAAGTTTTTTGAAGCCGAAATCTTTTCATGAAAATTTTCAACTTTTTTTAAGCTGAAATACTTCATGAAAATTTTCGACTTTTTTAAAGCCGAAATCCTGTAGTGAAAATTTTCAACTTTTTTGAAGCCCAAATACTTCATGAAAATGTTCAACTTTTTTGAAGCCCAAATACTTCATGAAAATGTTCAACTTTTTAGAAGCCCAAATACTTCATGAAAATGTTCGACTTTTTTAAAGCCGAAATCCTGTCGTGAAAATTTTCAACCTTTTTGAAGCCGAAATACTTCATGAAAATGTTCGACTTTTTTAAAGCCGAAATCCTGTAGTGAAAATTTTCAACTTTTTTGAAGCCCAAATACTTCATGAAAATGTTCGACTTTTTTAAAGCCGAAATCCTGTCGTGAATATTTTCAACTTTTTGGAAGCCCAAATACTTCATGAAAATGTTCGACTTTTTTAAAGCCGAAATCCTGTAGTGAAAATTTTCAACTTTTTTGAAGCCCAAATACTTCATGAAAATGTTCGACTTTTTTAAAGCCGAAATCCTGTCGTGAATATTTTCAACTTTTTGGAAGCCCAAATACTTCATGAAAATGTTCAACTTTTTTGAAGCGGAAATCTTTTCATGAAAATTTTCAACTTTTTTGAAGCTGAAATACTTCATGAAAATGTTCGACTTTTTTAAAGCCGAAATCCTGTCGTGAAAATTTTAAACCTTTTTGAAGCCGAAATACTTCATGAAAATGTTCGACCTTTTTAAAGCCGAAATTCTGTAGTGAAAATTTTCAACTTTTTTGAAGCCCAAATACTTCATGAAAATGTTCGACTTTTTTAAAGCCGAAATCCTGTCGTGAATATTTTCAACTTTTTGGAAGCCCAAATACTTCATGAAATGTTCAACTTTTTTGAAGCCGAAATACTTCATGAAAATGTTCGACTTTTTTGAAGCCGAAATCTTTTCATGAAAATTTTCAACTTTTTTGAAGCCGAAATCTTTTCATGAAAATTTTCAACTTTTTTGAAGCTGAAATTCTTCATGAAAATGTTCGACTTTTTTGAAGCCGAAATACTGTAGTGAAAATTTTCAACTTTTTTGAAGCCCAAATATTTCATGAAAATTTTCAACTTTTTTGAAGCCCAAATACTTCATGAAAATGTTCAACTTTTTTGAAGCCCAAATACTTCATGAAAATTTTCAACTTTTTTGAAGCCGAAATCTTTTCATGAAAATTTTCAACTTTTTTGAAGTCGAAATCTTTTCATGAAAATTTTCAACTTTTTAGAAGCCGAAATCTTTTCATGAAAATGTTCAACTTTTTTAAAGCTGAAATACTTCATGAAAATGTTCGACTTTTTTAAAGCCGAAATCCTGTCGTGAAAATTTTCAACTTTTTTGAAGCCGAAATCTTTTCATGAAAATTTTCAACTTTTTTGAAGCCGAAATCTTTTCATGAAAATTTTCAACTTTTTTAAAGCTGAAATACTTCATGAAAATGTTCGACTTTTTTAACGCAGAAATCCTGTCGTGAAAATATTCAACTTTTTTGAAGCCGAAATACTTCATGAAAATGTTCAACCTTTTTAAAGCCGATATCCTGTCGTGAAAATTTTCAACTTTTTTGAATCCGAAATACTTCATGAAAATTTTCAACTTTTTTGAAGCCCAAATACTTCATGAAAATGTTCGACTTTTTTAAAGCCGAAATCCTGTCGTGAAAATTTTCAACTTTTTTGAAGCCCAAATACTTCATGAAAATGTTCGACTTTTTTAAAGCCGAAATCCTGTCGTGAAAATTTTCAACCGTTTTGAAGCCGAAATACTTCATGAAAATGTTCGACTTTTTTAACGCCGAAATCCTGTCGTGAAAATTTTCAACTTTTTTGAATCCGAAACACTTCATGAAAATGTTTGACTTTTTTAAAGTCGAAATCCTGTCGTGAAAATTTTCAACTCTTTTGAAGCCGAAATCTTCTCATGAAAATTTTCAACTTTTTTGAAGCTGAAATACTTCATGAAAATGTTCGACTTTTTTAAAGCCGAAATCCTGTAGTGAAAATTTTCAACTTTTTTGAAGCCCAAATACTTCATGAAAATGTTCAACTTTTTTGAAGCTGAAATACTTCATGAAAATGTTCGACTTTTTTAAAGCCGAAATCCTGTAGTGAAAATTTTCAACTTTTTTGAAGCCCAAATACTTCATGAAAATGTTCGACTTTTTTAACGCCGAAATCCTGTCGTGAAAATGTTCAACTTTTTTGAATCCGAAATACTTCATGAAAATTTTAAAATTTTTTGAAGCCGAAATACTTCATGGAAATGTTCGACTTTTTTAAAGCCGAAATCCTGTCGTGAAAATTTTCAACTTTTTTGAAGCCGAAATCTTTTCATGAAAATTTTCAACTTTTTTGAAGCCGAAATCTTTTCATGAAAATTTTCAACTTTTTTGAAGCCGAAATCTTTTCATGAAAATTTTCAACTTTTTTTAAGCTGAAATACTTCATGAAAATGTTCGACTTTTTTCAAGCCGAAATCCTGTAGTGAAAATTTTCAACTTTTTTGAAGCCCAAATACTTCATGAAAATGTTCGACTTTTTTAAAGCCGAAATCCTGTCGTGAATATTTTCAACTTTTTTGAAGCCCAAATACTTCATGAAAATGTTCAACTTTTTTGAAGCCCAACTACTTCATGAAAATGTTCGACTTTTTTAAAGCCGAAATCCTGTCGTGAATATTTTCAACTTTTTGGAAGCCCAAATACTTCATGAAAATGTTCAACTTTTTTGAAGCGGAAATCTTTTCATGAAAATTTTCAACTTTTTTGAAGCTGAAATACTTCATGAAAATGTTCGACTTTTTTAAAGCCGAAATCCTGTCGTGAAAATTTTCAACCTTTTTGAAGCCGAAATACTTCATGAAAATGTTCGACCTTTTTAAAGCCGAAATTCTGTAGTGAAAATTTTCAACTTTTTTGAAGCCCAAATACTTCATGAAAATGTTCAACTTTTTTAAAGCCGAAATCCTGTCGTGAATATTTTCAACTTTTTGGAAGCCCAAATACTTCATGAAATGTTCAACTTTTTTGAAGCCGAAATACTTCATGAAAATTTTCGACTTTTTTAAAGCCGAAATCCTGTCGTGAAAATTTTCAACCTTTTTGAAGCCGAAATACTTCATGAAAATGTTCGAATTTTTTAAAGCCTAAATCCTGTAGTGAAAATTTTCAACTTTTTTGAAGCCCAAATACTTCATGAAAATGTTCGACTTTTTTAACGCCGAAATCCTGTCGTGAAAATGTGCAACTTTTTTGAATCCGAAATACTTCATGAAAATTTTCGACTTTTTCGAAGCCGAAATCTTTTCATGAAAATTTTGAATTTTTTGAAGCCGAAATCTTTTCATGAAAATTTTCAACTTTTTTGAAGCTGAAATTCTTCATGAAAATGTTCGACTTTTTTAAAGCCGAAATCCTGTAGTGAAAATTTTCAACTTTTTTGAAGCCCAAATACTTCATGAAAATTTTCAAATTTTTTGAAGCCGAAATACTTCATGAAAATGTTCGACTTTTTTAAAGCCGAAATCCTGTCGTGAAAATTTTCAACTTTTTTGAAGCCGAAATCTTTTCATGAAAATTTTCAACTTTTTTGAAGTCGAAATCTTTTCATGAAAATTTTCAACTTTTTAGAAGCCGAAATCTTTTCATGAAAATGTTCAACTTTTTTAAAGCTGAAATACTTCATGAAAATGTTCGACTTTTTTAAAGCCGAAATCCTGTCGTGAAAATTTTCAACTTTTTTGAAGCCGAAATCTTTTCATGAAAATTTTCAACTTTTTTGAAGCCGAAATCTTTTCATGAAAATTTTCAACTTTTTTAAAGCTGAAATACTTCATGAAAATGTTCGACTTTTTTAACGCAGAAATCCTGTCGTGAAAATATTCATCTTTTTTGAAGCCGAAATACTTCATGAAAATGTTCAACCTTTTTAAAGCCGATATCCTGTCGTGAAAATTTTCAACTTTTTTGAATCCGAAATACTTCATGAAAATTTTCAAATTTTTTGAAGCCGAAATACTTCATGAAAATGTTCGACTTTTTTAAAGCCGAAATCCTGTCGTGAAAATTTTCAACTTTTTTGAAGCCCAAATACTTCATGAAAATGTTCGACTTTTTTAAAGCCGAAATCCTGTCGTGAAAATTTTCAACATTTTTGAAGCCGAAATACTTCATGAAAATGTTCGACTTTTTTAACGCCGAAATCCTGTCGTGAAAATTTTCAACTTTTTTGAATCCGAAATACTTCATGAAAATGTTTGACTTTTTTAAAGTCGAAATCCTGTCGTGAAAATTTTCAACTCTTTTGAAGCCGAAATCTTCTCATGAAAATTTTCAACTTTTTTGAATCCGAAATCTTTTCATGAAAATTTTCAACTTTTTTGAAGCTGAAATACTTCATGAAAATGTTCGACTTTTTTAAAGCCGAAATCCTGTAGTGAAAATTTTCAACTTTTTTGAAGCCCAAATACTTCATGAAAATGTTCAACTTTTTTGAAGCCGAAATACTTCATGAAAATGTTCGACTTTTTTAAAGCCGAAATCCTGTCGTGAAAATTTTCAACCTTTTTGAAGCCGAAATACTTCATGAAAATGTTCGACTTTTTTGAAGCCGAAATCTTTTCATGAAAATTTTCAACTTTTTAGAAGCTGAAATACTTCATGAAAATGTTCGACTTTTTTAAAGCCGAAATCCTGTAGTGAAAATTTTCAACTTTTTTGAAGCCCAAATACTTCATGAAAATGTTTGACTTTTTTAACGCCGAAATCCTGTCGTGAAAATGTTCAACTTTTTTGAATCCGAAATACTTCATGAAAATTTTAAAATTTTTTGAAGCCGAAATACTTCATGGAAATGTTCGACTTTTTTAAAGCCGAAATCCTGTCGTGAAAATTTTCAACTTTTTTGAAGCCGAAATCTTTTCATGAAAATTTTCAACTGTTTTGAAGCCGAAATCTTTTCATGAAAATGTTCAACTTTTTTGAAGCCGAAATCTTTTCATGAAAATTTTCAACTTTTTTGAAGCCGAAATCTTTTCATGAAAATTTTCAACTTTTTTTAAGCTGAAATACTTCATGAAAATGTTCAACTTTTTTGAAGCCGAAATCTTTTCATGAAAATTTTCAACTTTTTTGAAGCCGAAATCTTTTCATAAAAATTTTCAACTTTTTTGAATCTGAAATACTTCATGAAAATGTTCGACTTTTTTAAAGCCGAAATCCTGTAGTGAAAATTTTCAACTTTTTTGAAGCCCAAATACTTCATGAAAATGTTCAACTTTTTTGAAGCCCAAATACTTCATGAAAATGTTCAACTTTTTTGAAGCCGAAATACTTCATGAAAATGTTCGACTTTTTTAAAGCCGAAATCCTGTCGTGAAAATTTTCAACCTTTTTGAAGCCGAAATACTTCATGAAAATGTTCGACCTTTTTAAAGCCGAAATTCTGTAGTGAAAATGTTCAACTTTTTTGAAGCCCAAATACTTCATGAAAATGTTCAACTTTTTTAAAGCCGAAATCCTGTCGTGAATATTTTCAACTTTTTGGAAGCCCAAATACTTCATGAAATGTTCAACTTTTTTGAAGCCGAAATACTTCATGAAAATGTTCGACTTT
Organism: Labrus mixtus; assembly: GCF_963584025.1. Classification (NCBI taxonomy): domain Eukaryota; kingdom Metazoa; phylum Chordata; class Actinopteri; order Labriformes; family Labridae; genus Labrus; species Labrus mixtus. The sequence continues at coordinate 1,699,003 of NW_026870126.1, forward strand.
TTTAAAGCCGAAATCCTGTCGTGAAAATTTTCAACCTTTTTGAAGCCGAAATACTTCATGAAAATGTTCGACTTTTTTAAAGCCTAAATCCTGTAGTGAAAATTTTCAACTTTTTTGAAGCCCAAATACTTCATGAAAATGTTCGACTTTTTTTAACGCCGAAATCCTGTCGTGAAAATGTTCAACTTTTTTGAATCCGAAATACTTCATGAAAATTTTCAACTTTTTTGAAGCCGAAATCTTGTCATGAAAATTTTCAACTTTTTTGAAGCTGAAATACTTCATGAAAATGTTCGACTTTTTTAAAGCCGAAATCCTGTAGTGAAAATTTTCAACTTTTTTGAAGCCCAAATACTTCATGAAAATGTTCAACTTTTTTGAAGCCCAAATACTTCATGAAAATGTTCGACTTTTTTAAAGCCGAAATCCTGTCGTGAAAATTTTCAACATTTTTGAAGCCGAAATACTTCATGAAAATGTTCGACTTTTTTAACGCCGAAATCCTGTCGTGAAAATTTTCAACTTTTTTGAATCCGAAATACTTCATGAAAATGTTTGACTTTTTTAAAGTCGAAATCCTGTCGTGAAAATTTTCAACTCTTTTGAAGCCGAAATCTTCTCATGAAAATTTTCAACTTTTTTGAATCCGAAATCTTTTCATGAAAATTTTCAACTTTTTTGAAGCTGAAATACTTCATGAAAATGTTCGACTTTTTTAAAGCCGAAATCCTGTAGTGAAAATTTTCAACTTTTTTGAAGCCCAAATACTTCATGAAAATGTTCAACTTTTTTGAAGCCGAAATGCTTCATGAAAATGTTCGACTTTTTTAAAGCCGAAATCCTGTCGTGAAAATTTTCAACCTTTTTGAAGCCGAAATACTTCATGAAAATGTTCGACTTTTTTGAAGCCGAAATCTTTTCATGAAAATTTTCAACTTTTTAGAAGCTGAAATACTTCATGAAAATGTTCGACTTTTTTAAAGCCGAAATCCTGTAGTGAAAATTTTCAACTTTTTTGAAGCCCAAATACTTCATGAAAATGTTTGACTTTTTTAACGCCGAAATCCTGTCGTGAAAATGTTCAACTTTTTTGAATCCGAAATACTTCATGAAAATTTTAAAATTTTTTGAAGCCGAAATACTTCATGGAAATGTTCGACTTTTTTAAAGCCGAAATCCTGTCGTGAAAATTTTCAACTTTTCTGAAGCCGAAATCTTTTCATGAAAATTTTCAACTGTTTTGAAGCCGAAATCTTTTCATGAAAATTTTCAACTTTTTTGAAGCCGAAATCTTTTCATGAAAATTTTCAACTTTTTTGAAGCCGAAATCTTTTCATGAAAATTTTCAACTTTTTTTAAGCTGAAATACTTCATGAAAATGTTCAACTTTTTTGAAGCCGAAATCTTTTCATGAAAATTTTCAACTTTTTTGAAGCCGAAATCTTTTCATAAAAATTTTCAACTTTTTTGAATCTGAAATACTTCATGAAAATGTTCGACTTTTTTAAAGCCGAAATCCTGTAGTGAAAATTTTCAACTTTTTTGAAGCCCAAATACTTCATGAAAATGTTCAACTTTTTTGAAGCCCAAATACTTCATGAAAATGTTCAACTTTTTTGAAGCCGAAATACTTCATGAAAATGTTCGACTTTTTTAAAGCCGAAATCCTGTCGTGAAAATTTTCAACCTTTTTGAAGCCGAAATACTTCATGAAAATGTTCGACCTTTTTAAAGCCGAAATTCTGTAGTGAAAATGTTCAACTTTTTTGAAGCCCAAATACTTCATGAAAATGTTCAACTTTTTTAAAGCCGAAATCCTGTCGTGAATATTTTCAACTTTTTGGAAGCCCAAATACTTCATGAAATGTTCAACTTTTTTGAAGCCGAAATACTTCATGAAAATGTTCGACTTTTTTAAAGCCGAAATCCTGTCGTGAAAATTTTCAACCTTTTTGAAGCCGAAATACTTCATGAAAATGTTCGACTTTTTTAAAGCCTAAATCCTGTAGTGAAAATTTTCAACTTTTTTGAAGCCCAAATACTTCATGAAAATGTTCGACTTTTTTTAACGCCGAAATCCTGTCGTGAAAATGTTCAACTTTTTTGAATCCGAAATACTTCATGAAAATTTTCAACTTTTTTGAAGCCGAAATCTTGTCATGAAAATTTTCAACTTTTTTGAAACTGAAATACTTCATGAAAATGTTCGACTTTTTTAAAGCCGAAATCCTGTAGTGAAAATTTTCAACTTTTTTGAAGCCCAAATACTTCATGAAAATGTTCAACTTTTTTGAAGCCCAAATACTTCATGAAAATTTTTAACTTTTTTGAAGCCGAAATCTTTTCATGAAAATTTTCAACTTTTTTGAAGCCGAAATCTTTTCATGAAAATTTTCAACTTTTTTGAAGCCGAAATCTTTTCATGAAAATTTTCAACTTTTTTTAAGCTGAAATACTTCATGAAAATGTTCGACTTTTTTAAAGCCGAAATCCTGTAGTGAAAATTTTCAACTTTTTTGAAGCCCAAATACTTCATGAAAATGTTCAACTTTTTTGAAGCCCAAATACTTCATGAAAATGTTCAACTTTTTTGAAGCCGAAATACTTCATGAAAATGTTCGACTTTTTTAAAGCCGAAATCCTGTCGTGAAAATTTTCAACCTTTTTGAAGCCGAAATACTTCATGAAAATGTTCGACTTTTTTAAAGCCGAAATCCTGTAGTGAAAATTTTCAACTTTTTTGAAGCCCAAATACTTCATGAAAATGTTCGACTTTTTTAAAGCCGAAATCCTGTCGTGAATATTTTCAACTTTTTGGAAGCCCAAATACTTCATGAAATGTTAAACTTTTTTGAAGCCGAAATACTTCATGAAAATTTTCGACTTTTTTAAAGCCGAAATCCTGTCGTGAAAATTTTCAACCTTTTTGAAGCCGAAATACTTCATGAAAATGTTTGACTTTTTTAACGCCGAAATCCTGTAGTGAAAATTTTCAACTTTTTTGAAGCCCAAATACTTCATGAAAATGTTTGACTTTTTTAACGCCGAAATCCTGTCGTGAAAATGTGCAACTTTTTTGAATCCGAAATACTTCATGAAAATTTTCGACTTTTTTGAAGCCGAAATCTTTTCATGAAAATTTTCAACTTTTTTGAAGCCGAAATCTTTTCATGAAAATTTTCAACTTTTTTGAAGCTGAAATTCTTCATGAAAATGTTCGACTTTTTTAAAGCCGAAATCCTGTAGTGAAAATTTTCAACTTTTTTGAAGCCCAAATACTTCATGAAAATGTTCAAATTTTTTGAAGCCGAAATACTTCATGAAAATGTTCGACTTTTTTAAAGCCGAAATCCTGTCGTGAAAATTTTCAACTTTTTTGAAGCCGAAATCTTTTCATGAAAATTTTCAACTTTTTTGAAGTCGAAATCTTTTCATGAAAATTTTCAACTTTTTAGAAGCCGAAATCTTTTCATGAAAATGTTCAACTTTTTTAAAGCTGAAATACTTCATGAAAATGTTCGACTTTTTTAAAGCCGAAATCCTGTCGTGAAAATTTTCAACTTTTTTGAAGCCGAAATCTTTTCATGAAAATTTTCAACTTTTTTGAAGCCGAAATCTTTTCATGAAAATTTTCAACTTTTTTAAAGCTGAAATACTTCATGAAAATGTTCGACTTTTTTAACGCAGAAATCCTGTCGTGAAAATATTCAACTTTTTTGAAGCCGAAATACTTCATGAAAATGTTCAACCTTTTTAAAGCCGATATCCTGTCGTGAAAATTTTCAACTTTTTTGAATCCGAAATACTTCATGAAAATTTTCAAATTTTTTGAAGCCGAAATACTTCATGAAAATGTTCGACTTTTTTAAAGCCGAAATCCTGTCGTGAAAATTTTCAACTTTTTTGAAGCCCAAATACTTCATGAAAATGTTCGACTTTTTTAAAGCCGAAATCCTGTCGTGAAAATTTTCAACATTATTGAAGCCGAAATACTTCATGAAAATGTTCGACTTTTTTAACGCCGAAATCCTGTCGTGAAAATTTTCAACTTTTTTGAATCCGAAATACTTCATGAAAATGTTTGACTTTTTTAAAGTCGAAATCCTGTCGTGAAAATTTTCAACTCTTTTGAAGCCGAAATCTTCTCATGAAAATTTTCAACTTTTTTGAATCCGAAATCTTTTCATGAAAATTTTCAACTTTTTTGAAGCTGAAATACTTCATGAAAATGTTCGACTTTTTTAAAGCCGAAATCCTGTAGTGAAAATTTTCAACTTTTTTGAAGCCCAAATACTTCATGAAAATGTTCAACTTTTTTGAAGCCGAAATACTTCATGAAAATGTTCGACTTTTTTAAAGCCGAAATCCTGTCGTGAAAATTTTCAACCTTTTTGAAGCCGAAATACTTCATGAAAATGTTCGACTTTTTTGAAGCCGAAATCTTTTCATGAAAATTTTCAACTTTTTAGAAGCTGAAATACTTCATGAAAATGTTTGACTTTTTTAAAGCCGAAATCCTGTAGTGAAAATTTTCAACTTTTTTGAAGCCCAAATACTTCATGAAAATGTTTGACTTTTTTAACGCCGAAATCCTGTCGTGAAAATGTTCAACTTTTTTGAATCCGAAATACTTCATGAAAATTTTAAAATTTTTTGAAGCCGAAATACTTCATGGAAATGTTCGACTTTTTTAAAGCCGAAATCCTGTCGTGAAAATTTTCAACTTTTTTGAAGCCGAAATCTTTTCATGAAAATTTTCAACTGTTTTGAAGCCGAAATCTTTTCATGAAAATGTTCAACTTTTTTGAAGCCGAAATCTTTTCATGAAAATTTTCAACTTTTTTGAAGCCGAAATCTTTTCATGAAAATTTTCAACTTTTTTTAAGCTGAAATACTTCATGAAAATGTTCAACTTTTTTGAAGCCGAAATCTTTTCATGAAAATTTTCAACTTTTTTGAAGCCGAAATCTTTTCATAAAAATTTTCAACTTTTTTGAATCTGAAATACTTCATGAAAATGTTCGACTTTTTTAAAGCCGAAATCCTGTAGTGAAAATTTTCAACTTTTTTGAAGCCCAAATACTTCATGAAAATGTTCAACTTTTTTGAAGCCCAAATACTTCATGAAAATGTTCAACTTTTTTGAAGCCGAAATACTTCATGAAAATGTTCGACTTTTTTAAAGCCGAAATCCTGTCGTGAAAATTTTCAACCTTTTTGAAGCCGAAATACTTCATGAAAATGTTCGACCTTTTTAAAGCCGAAATTCTGTAGTGAAAATGTTCAACTTTTTTGAAGCCCAAATACTTCATGAAAATGTTCAACTTTTTTAAAGCCGAAATCCTGTCGTGAATATTTTCAACTTTTTGGAAGCCCAAATACTTCATGAAATGTTCAACTTTTTTGAAGCCGAAATACTTCATGAAAATGTTCGACTTTTTTAAAGCCGAAATCCTGTCGTGAAAATTTTCAACCTTTTTGAAGCCGAAATACTTCATGAAAATGTTCGACTTTTTTAAAGCCTAAATCCTGTAGTGAAAATTTTCAACTTTTTTGAAGCCCAAATACTTCATGAAAATGTTCGACTTTTTTTAACGCCGAAATCCTGTCGTGAAAATGTTCAACTTTTTTGAATCCGAAATACTTCATGAAAATTTTCAACTTTTTTGAAGCCGAAATCTTGTCATGAAAATTTTCAACTTTTTTGAAGCTGAAATACTTCATGAAAATGTTCGACTTTTTTAAAGCCGAAATCCTGTAGTGAAAATTTTCAACTTTTTTGAAGCCCAAATACTTCATGAAAATGTTCGACTTTTTTAAAGCCGAAATCCTGTCGTGAAAATTTTCAACATTTTTGAAGCCGAAATACTTCATGAAAATGTTCGACTTTTTTAACGCCGAAATCCTGTCGTGAAAATTTTCAACTTTTTTGAATCCGAAATACTTCATGAAAATGTTTGACTTTTTTAAAGTCGAAATCCTGTCGTGAAAATTTTCAACTCTTTTGAAGCCGAAATCTTCTCATGAAAATTTTCAACTTTTTTGAATCCGAAATCTTTTCATGAAAATTTTCAACTTTTTTGAAGCTGAAATACTTCATGAAAATGTTCGACTTTTTTAAAGCCGAAATCCTGTAGTGAAAATTTTCAACTTTTTTGAAGCCCAAATACTTCATGAAAATGTTCAACTTTTTTGAAGCCGAAATGCTTCATGAAAATGTTCGACTTTTTTAAAGCCGAAATCCTGTCGTGAAAATTTTCAACCTTTTTGAAGCCGAAATACTTCATGAAAATGTTCGACTTTTTTGAAGCCGAAATCTTTTCATGAAAATTTTCAACTTTTTAGAAGCTGAAATACTTCATGAAAATGTTCGACTTTTTTAAAGCCGAAATCCTGTAGTGAAAATTTTCAACTTTTTTGAAGCCCAAATACTTCATGAAAATGTTTGACTTTTTTAACGCCGAAATCCTGTCGTGAAAATGTTCAACTTTTTTGAATCCGAAATACTTCATGAAAATTTTAAAATTTTTTGAAGCCGAAATACTTCATGGAAATGTTCGACTTTTTTAAAGCCGAAATCCTGTCGTGAAAATTTTCAACTTTTCTGAAGCCGAAATCTTTTCATGAAAATTTTCAACTGTTTTGAAGCCGAAATCTTTTCATGAAAATTTTCAACTTTTTTGAAGCCGAAATCTTTTCATGAAAATTTTCAACTTTTTTGAAGCCGAAATCTTTTCATGAAAATTTTCAACTTTTTTTAAGCTGAAATACTTCATGAAAATGTTCAACTTTTTTGAAGCCGAAATCTTTTCATGAAAATTTTCAACTTTTTTGAAGCCGAAATCTTTTCATAAAAATTTTCAACTTTTTTGAATCTGAAATACTTCATGAAAATGTTCGACTTTTTTAAAGCCGAAATCCTGTAGTGAAAATTTTCAACTTTTTTGAAGCCCAAATACTTCATGAAAATGTTCAACTTTTTTGAAGCCCAAATACTTCATGAAAATGTTCAACTTTTTTGAAGCCGAAATACTTCATGAAAATGTTCGACTTTTTTAAAGCCGAAATCCTGTCGTGAAAATTTTCAACCTTTTTGAAGCCGAAATACTTCATGAAAATGTTCGACCTTTTTAAAGCCGAAATTCTGTAGTGAAAATGTTCAACTTTTTTGAAGCCCAAATACTTCATGAAAATGTTCAACTTTTTTAAAGCCGAAATCCTGTCGTGAATATTTTCAACTTTTTGGAAGCCCAAATACTTCATGAAATGTTCAACTTTTTTGAAGCCGAAATACTTCATGAAAATGTTCGACTTTTTTAAAGCCGAAATCCTGTCGTGAAAATTTTCAACCTTTTTGAAGCCGAAATACTTCATGAAAATGTTCGACTTTTTTAAAGCCTAAATCCTGTAGTGAAAATTTTCAACTTTTTTGAAGCCCAAATACTTCATGAAAATGTTCGACTTTTTTAAAGCCGAAATCCTGTCGTGAATATTTTCAACTTTTTGGAAGCCCAAATACTTCATGAAATGTTAAACTTTTTTGAAGCCGAAATAGTTCATGAAAATGTTCGACTTTTTTAAATCCGAAATCCTGTCGTGAAAATTTTCAACCTTTTTGAAGCCGAAATCTTTTCATGAAAATTTTGAACTTTTTTGAAGCTGAAATACTTCATGAAAATGTTCGACTTTTTTAAAGCCGAAATCTTGTAGTGAAAATTTTCAACTTTTTTGAAGCCCAAATACTTCATGAAAATGTTCGACTTTTTTAAAGCCGAAATCCTGTCGTGAAAATTTCAACTTTTTTGTAGCCGAAATCTTTTCATGAAAATTTTCAACTTTTTTGAAGCCGAAATCTTTTCATGAAAATTTTCAACTTTTTTGAATCCGAAATACTTCATGAAAATTTTCAACTTTTTTGAAGCCGAAATACTTCATGAAAATGTTTGACTTTTTTAAAGTCGAAATCCTGTCGTGAAAATTTTCAACTTTTTTGAATCCGAAATACTTCATGAAAATTTTCAAATTTTTTGAAGCCGAAATACTTCATGAAAATGTTCGACTTTTTTAAAGCCGAAATCCTGTCGTGAAAATTTTCGACTTTTTTGAAGCCGAAATACTTCATGAAAATGTTCGACTTTTTTAAAGCCGAAATCCTGTCGTGAAAATTTTCAACCTTTTTGAAGCCGAAATACTTCATGAAAATGTTCAACTCTTTTGAAGCCGAAATCTTCTCATGAAAATTTTCAACTTTTTTGAAGCCGAAATCTTTTCATGAAAATTTTCAACTTTTTTGAAGCTGAAATACTTCATGAAAATGTTCGACTTTTTTAAAGCCGAAATCCTGTAGTGAAAATTTTCAACTTTTTTGAAGCCCAAATACTTCATGAAAATGTTCAACTTTTTTGAAGCCGAAATACTTCATGAAAATGTTCGACTTTTTTAAAGCCGAAATCCTGTCGTGAAAATTTTCAACCTTTTTGAAGCCGAAATACTTCATGAAAATGTTCGACTTTTTTAAAGCCTAAATCCTGTAGTGAAAATTTTCAACTTTTTTGAAGCCCAAATACTTCATGAAAATGTTCGACTTTTTTTAACGCCGAAATCCTGTCGTGAAAATGTTCAACTTTTTTGAATCCGAAATACTTCATGAAATTTTTCAACTTTTTTGAAGCCCAAATACTTCATGAAAATGTTCAACTTTTTTGAAGCCGAAATCTTTTCATGAAAATTTTCAACTTTTTTTAAGCTGAAATACTTCATGAAAATGTTCGACTTTTTTAAAGCCGAAATCCTGTAGTGAAAATTTTCAACTTTTTTGAAGCCCAAATACTTCATGAAAATGTTCAACTTTTTTGAAGCCCAAATACTTCATGAAAATGTTCAACTTTTTTGAAGCCGAAATACTTCATGAAAATGTTCGACTTTTTTAAAGCCGAAATCCTGTCGTGAAAATTTTCAACCTTTTTGAAGCCGAAATACTTCATGAAAATGTTCGACTTTTTTAAAGCCGAAATCCTGTAGTGAAAATTTTCAACTTTTTTGAAGCCCAAATACTTCATGAAAATGTTCGACTTTTTTAAAGCCGAAATCCTGTCGTGAATATTTTCAACTTTTTGGAAGCCCAAATACTTCATGAAATGTTCAACTTTTTTGAAGCCGAAATACTTCATGAAAATGTTCGACTTTTTTAAAGCCGAAATCCTGTCGTGAAAATTTTCAACTTTTTTGAAGCCGAAATCTTTTCATGAAAATTTTCAACTTTTTTGAAGCTGAAATCTTTTCATGAAAATTTTCAACTTTTTTGAAGCCGAAATCTTTTCATGAAAATTTTCAACTTTTTTGAATCTGAAATACTTCATGAAAATGTTCGACTTTTTTAACGCCGAAATCCTGTCGTGAAAATTTTCAACTTTTTTGAATCCGAAATACTTCATGAAAATGTTTGACTTTTTTAAAGTCGAAATCCTGTCGTGAAAATTTTCAACTTTTTTGAATCCGAAATACTTCATGAAAATTTTCAAATTTTTTGAAGCCGAAATACTTCATGAAAATGTTCGACTTTTTTAAAGCCGAAATCCTGTCGTGAAAATTTTCAACTTTTTTGAAGCCGAAATACTTCATGAAAATGTTCGACTTTTTTAAAGCCGAAATCCTGTCGTGAAAATTTTCAACCTTTTTGAAGCCGAAATACTTCATGAAAATGTTCGACTTTTTTAAAGCCGAAATCCTGTAGTGAAAATTTTCAACTTTTTTGAAGCCCAAATACTTCATGAAAATGTTCGACTTTTTTAAAGCCGAAATCCTGTCGTGAATATTTTCAACTTTTTGGAAGCCCAAATACTTCATGAAATGTTCAACTTTTTTGAAGCCGAAATACTTCATGAAAATGTTCGACTTTTTTAAAGCCGAAATCCTGTCGTGAAAATTTTCAACTTTTTTGAAGCCGAAATCTTTTCATGAAAATTTTCAACTTTTTTGAAGCTGAAATCTTTTCATGAAAATTTTCAACTTTTTTGAAGCCGAAATCTTTTCATGAAAATTTTCAACTTTTTTGAATCTGAAATACTTCATGAAAATGTTCGACTTTTTTAACGCCGAAATCCTGTCGTGAAAATTTTCAACTTTTTTGAATCCGAAATACTTCATGAAAATGTTTGACTTTTTTAAAGTCGAAATCCTGTCGTGAAAATTTTCAACTTTTTTGAATCCGAAATACTTCATGAAAATTTTCAAATTTTTTGAAGCCGAAATACTTCATGAAAATGTTCGACTTTTTTAAAGCCGAAATCCTGTCGTGAAAATTTTCAACTTTTTTGAAGCCGAAATACTTCATGAAAATGTTCGACTTTTTTAAAGCCGAAATCCTGTCGTGAAAATTTTCAACCTTTTTGAAGCCGAAATACTTCATGAAAATGTTCAACTCTTTTGAAGCCGAAATCTTCTCATGAAAATTTTCAACTTTTTTGAAGCCGAAATCTTTTCATGAAAATTTTCAACTTTTTTGAAGCTGAAATACTTCATGAAAATGTTCGACTTTTTTAAAGCCGAAATCCTGTAGTGAAAATTTTCAACTTTTTTGAAGCCCAAATACTTCATGAAAATGTTCAAGTTTTTTGAAGCCGAAATACTTCATGAAAATGTTCGACTTTTTTAAAGCCGAAATCCTGTCGTGAAAATTTTCAACCTTCTTGAAGCCGAAATACTTCATGAAAATGTTCGACTTTTTTGAAGCCGAAATCTTTTCATGAAAATTTTCAACTTTTTAGAAGCTGAAATACTTCATGAAAATGTTCGACTTTTTTAAAGCCGAAATCCTGTAGTGAAAATTTTCAACTTTTTTGAAGCCCAAATACTTCATGAAAATGTTCGACTTTTTTAACGCCAAAATCCTGTCGTGAAAATGTTCAACTTTTTTGAATCCGAAATACTTCATGAAAATTTTCAAATTTTTTGAAGCCGAAATACTTCATGAAAATGTTCGACTTATTTAAAGCCGAAATCCTGTCGTGAAAATTTTCAACTTTTTTGAAGCCGAAATACTTCATGAAAATGTTCGACTTTTTTAAAGCCGAAATCCTGTCGTGAAAATTTTCAACCTTTTTGAAGCCGAAATACTTCATGAAAATGTTCGACTTTTTTAACGCCGAAATCCTGTCGTGAAAATTTTCAACTTTTTTGAATCCGAAATACTTCATGAAAATGTTTGACTTTTTTAAAGTCGAAATCCTGTCGTGAAAATTTTCAACTCTTTTGAAGCCGAAATCTTCTCATGAAAATTTTCAACTTTTTTGAAGCCGAAATCTTTTCATGAAAATTTTCAACTTTTTTGAAGCTGAAATACTTCATGAAAATGTTCGACTTTTTTAAAGCCGAAATCCTGTCATGAAAATTTTCAACTTTTTTGAAGCCGAAATATTTTCATGAAAATTTTCAACTTTTTTGAAGCCGAAATCTTTTCATGAAAATTTTCAACTTTTTTAAAGATGAAATACTTCATGAAAATGTTGGACTTTTTTAACGCAGAAATCCTGTCGTGAAAATATTCAACTTTTTCGAAGCCGAAATACTTCATGAAAATGTTCAACATTTTTAAAGCCGAAAACATGTCGTGAAAATTTTCAACTTTTTTGAATCCGAAATACTTCATGAAAATTTTCAAATTTTTTGAAGCCGAAATACTTCATGAAAATGTTCGACTTTTTTAAAGCCGAAATCCTGTCGTGAAAATTTTCAACTTTTTTGAAGCCGAAATACTTCATGAAAATGTTCGACTTTTTTAAAGCCGAAATCCTGTCGTGAAAATTTTCAACCTTTTTGAAGCCGAAATACTTCATGAAAATGTTCAACTCTTTTGAAGCCGAAATCTTCTCATGAAAATTTTCAACTTTTTTGAAGACGAAATCTTTTCATGAAAATTTTCAACTTTTTTGAAGCTGAAATACTTCATGAAAATGTTCGACTTTTTTAAAGCCGAAATCCTGTAGTGAAAATTTTCAACTTTTTTGAAGCCCAAATACTTCATGAAAATGTTCAAGTTTTTTGAAGCCGAAATACTTCATGAAAATGTTCGACTTTTTTAAAGCCGAAATCCTGTCGTGAAAATTTTCAACCTTTTTGAAGCCGAAATACTTCATGAAAATGTTCGACTTTTTTGAAGCCGAAATCTTTTCATGAAAATTTTCAACTTTTTAGAAGCTGAAATACTTCATGAAAATGTTCGACTTTTTTAAAGCCGAAATCCTGTAGTGAAAATTTTCAACTTTTTTGAAGCCCAAATACTTCATGAAAATGTTCGACTTTTTTAACGCCAAAATCCTGTCGTGAAAATGTTCAACTTTTTTGAATCCGAAATACTTCATGAAAATTTTCAACTTTTTTGAAGCCCAAATACTTCATGAAAATGTTCGACTTATTTAAAGCCGAAATCCTGTCGTGAAAATTTTCAACTTTTTTGAAGCCGAAATACTTCATGAAAATGTTCGACTTTTTTAAAGCCGAAATCCTGTCGTGAAAATTTTCAACCTTTTTGAAGCCGAAATACTTCATGAAAATGTTCGACTTTTTTAACGCCGAAATCCTGTCGTGAAAATTTTCAACTTTTTTGAATCCGAAATACTTCATGAAAATGTTTGACTTTTTTAAAGTCGAAATCCTGTCGTGAAAATTTTCAACTCTTTTGAAGCCGAAATCTTCTCATGAAAATTTTCAACTTTTTTGAAGCCGAAATCTTTTCATGAAAATTGTCAACTTTTTTGAAGCTGAAATACTTCATGAAAATGTTCGACTTTTTTAAAGCCGAAATCCTGTCATGAAAATTTTCAACTTTTTTGAAGCCGAAATCTTTTCATGAAAATTTTCAACTTTTTTGAAGCCGAAATGTTTTCATGAAAATTTTCAACTTTTTTAAAGATGAAATACTTCATGAAAATGTTCGACTTTTTTAACGCAGAAATCCTGTCGTGAAAATATTCAACTTTTTCGAAGCCGAAATACTTCATGAAAATGTTCAACATTTTTAAAGCCGAAATCCTGTCGTGAAAATTTTCAACTTTTTTGAATCCGAAATACTTCATGAAAATTTTCAAATTTTTTGAAGCCGAAATACTTCATGAAAATGTTCGACTTTTTTAAAGCCGAAATCCTGTCGTGAAAATTTTCAACTTTTTTGAAGCCGAAATACTTCATGAAAATGTTCGACTTTTTTAAAGCCGAAATCCTGTCGTGAAAATTTTCAACCTTTTTGAAGCCGAAATACTTCATGAAAATGTTCGACTTTTTTGAAGCCGAAATCTTTTCATGAAAATTTTCAACTTTTTAGAAGCTGAAATACTTCATGAAAATGTTCGACTTTTTTAAAGCCGAAATCCTGTAGTGAAAATTTTCAACTTTTTTGAAGCCCAAATACTTCATGAAAATGTTCGACTTTTTTAACGCCAAAATCCTGTCGTGAAAATGTTCAACTTTTTTGAATCCGAAATACTTCATGAAAATTTTCAACTTTTTTGAAGCCCAAATACTTCATGAAAATGTTCGACTTATTTAAAGCCGAAATCCTGTCGTGAAAATTTTCAACTTTTTTGAAGCCGAAATACTTCATGAAAATGTTCGACTTTTTTAAAACCGAAATCCTGTCGTGAAAATTTTCAACCTTTTTGAAGCCGAAATACTTCATGAAAATGTTCGACTTTTTTAACGCCGAAATCCTGTCGTGAAAATTTTCAACTTTTTTGAATCCGAAATACTTCATGAAAATGTTTGACTTTTTTAAAGTCGAAATCCTGTCGTGAAAATTTTCAACTCTTTTGAAGCCGAAATCTTCTCATGAAAATTTTCAACTTTTTTGAAGCCGAAATCTTTTCATGAAAATTGTCAACTTTTTTGAAGCTGAAATACTTCATGAAAATGTTCGACTTTTTTAAAGCCGAAATCCTGTCATGAAAATTTTCAACTTTTTTGAAGCCGAAATCTTTTCATGAAAATTTTCAACTTTTTTGAAGCCGAAATGTTTTCATGAAAATTTTCAACTTTTTTAAAGATGAAATACTTCATGAAAATGTTCGACTTTTTTAACGCAGAAATCCTGTCGTGAAAATATTCAACTTTTTCGAAGCCGAAATACTTCATGAAAATGTTCAACATTTTTAAAGCCGAAATCCTGTCGTGAAAATTTTCAACTTTTTTGAATCCGAAATACTTCATGAAAATTTTCAAATTTTTTGAAGCCGAAATACTTCATTAAAATGTTCGACTTTTTTAAAGCCGAAATCCTGTCGTGAAAATTTTCAACTTTTTTGAAGCCGAAATACTTCATGAAAATGTTCGACTTTTTTAAAGCCGAAATCCTGTCGTGAAAATTTTCAACCTTTTTGAAGCCGAAATACTTCATGAAAATGTTCAACTCTTTTGAAGCCGAAATCTTCTCATGAAAATTTTCAACTTTTTTGAAGCCGAAATCTTTTCATGAAAATTTTCAACTTTTTTGAAGCTGAAATACTTCATGAAAATGTTCGACTTTTTTAAAGCCGAAATCCTGTAGTGAAAATTTTCAACTTTTTTGAAGCCCAAATACTTCATGAAAATGTTCGACTTTTTTAACGCCAAAATCCTGTCGTGAAAATGTTCAACTTTTTTGAATCCGAAATACTTCATGAAAATTTTCAAATTTTTTGAAGCCGAAATACTTCATGAAAATGTTCGACTTATTTAAAGCCGAAATCCTGTCGTGAAAATTTTCAACTTTTTTGAAGCCGAAATACTTCATGAAAATGTTCGACTTTTTTAAAGCCGAAATCCTGTCGTGAAAATTTTCAACCTTTTTGAAGCCGAAATACTTCATGAAAATGTTCAACTTTTTTGAAGCCCAAATACTTCATGAAAATTTTCAACTTTTTTGAAGCCGAAATCTTTTCATGAAAATTTTCAACTTTCTTGAAGCCGAAATCTTTTCATGAAAATTTTAAACTTTTTTGAAGCCGAAATCTTTTCATGAAAATTTTCAACTTTTTTTAAGCTGAAATACTTCATGAAAATGTTCGACTTTTTTAAAGCCGAAATCCTGTAGTGAAAATTTTCAACTTTTTTGAAGCCCAAATACTTCATGAAAATGTTCAACTTTTTTGAAGCCCAAATACTTCATGAAAATTTTCAACTTTTTTGAAGCCCAAATACTTCATGAAAATTTTCAACTTTTTTGAAGCCCAAATACTTCATGAAAATGTTCGACTTTTTTAACGCCGAAATCCTGTCGTGAAAATGTTCAACTTTTTTGAATCCGAAATCTTGTCATGAAAATTTTCAACTTTTTTGAAGCTGAAATACTTCATGAAAATGTTCGACTTTTTTAAAGCCGAAATCCTGTAGTGAAAATTTTCAACTTTTTTGAAGCCCAAATACTTCATGAAAATGTTCAACTTTTTTGAAGCCCAAATACTTCATGAAAATGTTCAACTTTTTTGAAGCCGAAATCTTTTCATGAAAATTTTCAACTTTTTTGAAGCCGAAATCTTTTCATGAAAATTTTCAACTTTTTTTACGCTGAAATACTTCATGAAAATGTTCGACTTTTTTAAAGCCGAAATCCTGTAGTGAAAATTTTCAACTTTTTTGAAGCCCAAATACTTCATGAAAATGTTCAACTCTTTTGAAGCCGAAATCTTCTCATGAAAATTTTCAACTTTTTTGAAGCCGAAATCTTTTCATGAAAATTTTCAACTTTTTTGAAGCTGAAATACTTCATGAAAATGTTCGACTTTTTTAAAGCCGAAATCCTGTAGTGAAAATTTTCAACTTTTTTGAAGCCCAAATACTTCATGAAAATGTTCGACTTTTTTAACGCCAAAATCCTGTCGTGAAAATGTTCAACTTTTTTGAATCCGAAATACTTCATGAAAATTTTCAAATTTTTTGAAGCCGAAATACTTCATGAAAATGTTCGACTTATTTAAAGCCGAAATCCTGTCGTGAAAATTTTCAACTTTTTTGAAGCCGAAATACTTCATGAAAATGTTCGACTTTTTTAAAGCCGAAATCCTGTCGTGAAAATTTTCAACCTTTTTGAAGCCGAAATACTTCATGAAAATGTTCAACTTTTTTGAAGCCCAAATACTTCATGAAAATTTTCAACTTTTTTGAAGCCGAAATCTTTTCATGAAAATTTTCAACTTTCTTGAAGCCGAAATCTTTTCATGAAAATTTTAAACTTTTTTGAAGCCGAAATCTTTTCATGAAAATTTTCAACTTTTTTTAAGCTGAAATACTTCATGAAAATGTTCGACTTTTTTAAAGCCGAAATCCTGTAGTGAAAATTTTCAACTTTTTTGAAGCCCAAATACTTCATGAAAATGTTCAACTTTTTTGAAGCCCAAATACTTCATGAAAATTTTCAACTTTTTTGAAGCCCAAATACTTCATGAAAATTTTCAACTTTTTTGAAGCCCAAATACTTCATGAAAATGTTCGACTTTTTTAACGCCGAAATCCTGTCGTGAAAATGTTCAACTTTTTTGAATCCGAAATCTTGTCATGAAAATTTTCAACTTTTTTGAAGCTGAAATACTTCATGAAAATGTTCGACTTTTTTAAAGCCGAAATCCTGTAGTGAAAATTTTCAACTTTTTTGAAGCCCAAATACTTCATGAAAATGTTCAACTTTTTTGAAGCCCAAATACTTCATGAAAATGTTCAACTTTTTTGAAGCCGAAATCTTTTCATGAAAATTTTCAACTTTTTTGAAGCCGAAATCTTTTCATGAAAATTTTCAACTTTTTTTACGCTGAAATACTTCATGAAAATGTTCGACTTTTTTAAAGCCGAAATCCTGTAGTGAAAATTTTCAACTTTTTTGAAGCCCAAATACTTCATGAAAATGTTCAACTTTTTTGAAGCCGAAATACTTCATGAAAATGTTCGACTTTTTTAAAGCCGAAATCCTGTCGTGAAAATTTTCAACCTTTTTGAAGCCGAAATACTTCATGAAAATGTTCGACTTTTTTAAAGCCGAAATCCTGTAGTGAAAATTTTCAACTTTTTTGAAGCCCAAATACTTCATGAAAATGTTCGACTTTTTTAAAGCCGAAATCCTGTCGTGAATATTTTCAACTTTTTGGAAGCCCAAATACTTCATGAAAATGTTCAACTTTTTTGAAGCGGAAATCTTTTCATGAATATTTTCAACTTTTTTGAAGCTGAAATACTTAATGAAAATGTTCGACTTTTTTAAAGCCGAAATCCTGTAGTGAATATTTTCAACTTTTTGGAAGCCCAAATACTTCATGAAATGTTCAACTTTTTTGAAGCCGAAATACTTCATGAAAATTTTCGACTTTTTTAAAGCCGAAATCCTGTCGTGAAAATTTTCAACCTTTTTGAAGCCGAAATACTTCATGAAAATGTTCGACTTTTTTAACGCCGAAATCCTGTCGTGAAAATGTTCAACTTTTTTGAATCCGAAATACTTCATGAAAATTTTCAACTTTTTTGAAGCCGAAATCTTGTCATGAAAATTTTCAACTTTTTTGAAGCTGAAATACTTCATGAAAATGTTTGACTTTTTTAAAGCTGAAATCCTGTAGTGAAAATTTTCAACTTTTTTGAAGCCCAAATACTTCATGAAAATGTTCAACTTTTTTGAAGCCCAAATACTTCATGAAAATTTTCAACTTTTTTGAAGCCGAAATCTTTTCATGAAAATTTTCAACTTTCTTGAAGCCGAAATCTTTTCATGAAAATTTTAAACTTTTTTGAAGCCGAAATCTTTTCATGAAAATTTTCAACTTTTTTTAAGCTGAAATACTTCATGAAAATGTTCGACTTTTTTAAAGCCGAAATCCTGTAGTGAAAATTTTCAACTTTTTTGAAGCCCAAATACTTCATGAAAATTTTCAACTTTTTTGAAGCCGAAATCTTGTCATGAAAATTTTCAACTTTTTTGAAGCTGAAATACTTCATGAAAATGTTCGACTTTTTTAAAGCCGAAATCCTGTAGTGAAAATTTTCAACTTTTTTGAAGCCCAAATACTTCATGAAAATGTTCAACTTTTTTGAAGCACAAATACTTCATGAAAATTTTCAACCTTTTTGAAGCCGAAATCTTTTCATGAAAATTTTCAACTTTCTTGAAGCCGAAATCTTTTCATGAAAATTTTAAAGTTTTTTGAAGCCGAAATCTTTTCATGAAAATTTTCAACTTTTTTTAAGCTGAAATACTTCATGAAAATGTTCGACTTTTTTAAAGCCGAAATCCTGTAGTGAAAATTTTCAACTTTTTTGAAGCCCAAATACTTCATGAAAATGTTCAACTTTTTTGAAGCCCAAATACTTCATGAAAATGTTCAACTTTTTTGAAGCCCAAATACTTCATGAAAGTGTTCGACTTTTTTAAAGCCGAAATCCTGTCGTGAAAATTTTCAACCTTTTTGAAGCCGAAATACTTCATGAAAATGTTCGACTTTTTTAAAGCCGAAATCCTGTAGTGAAAATTTTCAACTTTTTTGAAGCGCAAATACTTCATGAAAATGTTCGACTTTTTTAAAGCCGAAATCCTGTCGTGAATATTTTCAACTTTTTGGAAGCCCAAATACTTCATGAAAATGTTCGACTTTTTTAAAGCCGAAATCCTGTAGTGAAAATTTTCAACTTTTTTGAAGCCCAAATACTTCATGAAAATGTTCGACTTTTTTAAAGCCGAAATCCTGTCGTGAATATTTTCAACTTTTTGGAAGCCCAAATACTTCATGAAAATGTTCAACTTTTTTGAAGCGGAAATCTTTTCATGAAAATTTTCAACTTTTTTGAAGCTGAAATACTTCATGAAAATGTTCGACTTTTTTAAAGCCGAAATCCTGTCGTGAAAATTTTAAACCTTTTTGAAGCCGAAATACTTCATGAAAATGTTCGACCTTTTTAAAGCCGAAATTCTGTAGTGAAAATTTTCAACTTTTTTGAAGCCCAAATACTTCATGAAAATGTTCGACTTTTTTAAAGCCGAAATCCTGTCGTGAATATTTTCAACTTTTTGGAAGCCCAAATACTTCATGAAATGTTCAACTTTTTTGAAGCCGAAATACTTCATGAAAATGTTCGACTTTTTTAAAGCCGAAATCCTGTCGTGAAAATTTTCAACCTTTTTGAAGCCGAAATACTTCATGAAAATGTTCGACTTTTTTAAAGCCTAAATCCTGTAGTGAAAATTTTCAACTTTTTTGAAGCCCAAATACTTCATGAAAATGTTCGACTTTTTTAACGCCGAAATCCTGTCGTGAAAATGTGCAACTTTTTTGAATCCGAAATACTTCATGAAAATTTTCGACTTTTTTGAAGCCGAAATCTTTTCATGAAAATTTTCAACTTTTTTGAAGCCGAAATCTTTTCATGAAAATTTTCAACTTTTTTGAAGCTGAAATTCTTCATGAAAATGTTCGACTTTTTTGAAGCCGAAATACTGTAGTGAAAATTTTCAACTTTTTTGAAGCCCAAATACTTCATGAAAATTTTCAACTTTTTTGAAGCCCAAATACTTCATGAAAATGTTCAACTTTTTTGAAGCCCAAATACTTCATGAAAATGTTCGACTTTTTTAACGCAGAAATCCTGTCGTGAAAATATTCAACTTTTTTGAAGCCCAAATACTTCATGAAAATGTTCGACTTTTTTAAAGCCGAAATCCTGTCGTGAAAATTTTCAACTTTTTTGAAGCCCAAATACTTCATGAAAATTTCCAACTTTTTTGAAGCCGAAATCTTGTCATGAAAATTTTCAACTTTTTTGAAGCTGAAATACTTCATGAAAATGTTCGACTTTTTTAAAGCCGAAATCCTGTAGTGAAAATTTTCAACTTTTTTGAAGCCCAAATACTTCATGAAAATGTTCAACTTTTTTGAAGCACAAATACTTCATGAAAATTTTCAACCTTTTTGAAGCCGAAATCTTTTCATGAAAATTTTCAACTTTCTTGAAGCCGAAATCTTTTCATGAAAATTTTAAAGTTTTTTGAAGCCGAAATCTTTTCATGAAAATTTTCAACTTTTTTTAAGCTGAAATACTTCATGAAAATGTTCGACTTTTTTAAAGCCGAAATCCTGTAGTGAAAATTTTCAACTTTTTTGAAGCCCAAATACTTCATGAAAATGTTCAACTTTTTTGAAGCCCAAATACTTCATGAAAATGTTCAACTTTTTTGAAGCCCAAATACTTCATGAAAGTGTTCGACTTTTTTAAAGCCGAAATCCTGTCGTGAAAATTTTCAACCTTTTTGAAGCCGAAATACTTCATGAAAATGTTCGACTTTTTTAAAGCCGAAATCCTGTAGTGAAAATTTTCAACTTTTTTGAAGCGCAAATACTTCATGAAAATGTTCGACTTTTTTAAAGCCGAAATCCTGTCGTGAATATTTTCAACTTTTTGGAAGCCCAAATACTTCATGAAAATGTTCGACTTTTTTAAAGCCGAAATCCTGTAGTGAAAATTTTCAACTTTTTTGAAGCCCAAATACTTCATGAAAATGTTCGACTTTTTTAAAGCCGAAATCCTGTCGTGAATATTTTCAACTTTTTGGAAGCCCAAATACTTCATGAAAATGTTCAACTTTTTTGAAGCGGAAATCTTTTCATGAAAATTTTCAACTTTTTTGAAGCTGAAATACTTCATGAAAATGTTCGACTTTTTTAAAGCCGAAATCCTGTCGTGAAAATTTTAAACCTTTTTGAAGCCGAAATACTTCATGAAAATGTTCGACCTTTTTAAAGCCGAAATTCTGTAGTGAAAATTTTCAACTTTTTTGAAGCCCAAATACTTCATGAAAATGTTCGACTTTTTTAAAGCCGAAATCCTGTCGTGAATATTTTCAACTTTTTGGAAGCCCAAATACTTCATGAAATGTTCAACTTTTTTGAAGCCGAAATACTTCATGAAAATGTTCGACTTTTTTAAAGCCGAAATCCTGTCGTGAAAATTTTCAACCTTTTTGAAGCCGAAATACTTCATGAAAATGTTCGACTTTTTTAAAGCCTAAATCCTGTAGTGAAAATTTTCAACTTTTTTGAAGCCCAAATACTTCATGAAAATGTTCGACTTTTTTAACGCCGAAATCCTGTCGTGAAAATGTGCAACTTTTTTGAATCCGAAATACTTCATGAAAATTTTCGACTTTTTTGAAGCCGAAATCTTTTCATGAAAATTTTCAACTTTTTTGAAGCCGAAATCTTTTCATGAAAATTTTCAACTTTTTTGAAGCTGAAATTCTTCATGAAAATGTTCGACTTTTTTGAAGCCGAAATACTGTAGTGAAAATTTTCAACTTTTTTGAAGCCCAAATACTTCATGAAAATTTTCAACTTTTTTGAAGCCCAAATACTTCATGAAAATGTTCAACTTTTTTGAAGCCCAAATACTTCATGAAAATGTTCGACTTTTTTAACGCAGAAATCCTGTCGTGAAAATATTCAACTTTTTTGAAGCCGAAATACTTCATGAAAATGTTCAACCTTTTTAAAGCCGATATCCTGTCGTGAAAATTTTCAACTTTTTTGAATCCGAAATACTTCATGAAAATTTTCAACTTTTTTGAAGCCCAAATACTTCATGAAAATGTTCGACTTTTTTAAAGCCGAAATCCTGTCGTGAAAATTTTCAACTTTTTTGAAGCCCAAATACTTCATGAAAATGTTCGACTTTTTTAAAGCCGAAATCCTGTCGTGAAAATTTTCAACCTTTTTGAAGCCGAAATCTTTTCATGAAAATTTTCAACTTTCTTGAAGCCGAAATCTTTTCATGAAAATTTTAAAGTTTTTTGAAGCCGAAATCTTTTCATGAAAATTTTCAACTTTTTTTAAGCTGAAATACTTCATGAAAATGTTCGACTTTTTTAAAGCCGAAATCCTGTAGTGAAAATTTTCAACTTTTTTGAAGCCCAAATACTTCATGAAAATGTTCAACTTTTTTGAAGCCCAAATACTTCATGAAAATGTTCAACTTTTTTGAAGCCCAAATACTTCATGAAAATGTTCGACTTTTTTAAAGCCGAAATCCTGTCGTGAAAATTTTCAACCTTTTTGAAGCCGAAATACTTCATGAAAATGTTCGACTTTTTTAAAGCCGAAATCCTGTAGTGAAAATTTTCAACTTTTTGGAAGCCCAAATACTTCATGAAAATGTTCGACTTTTTTAAAGCCGAAATCCTGTAGTGAAAATTTTCAACTTTTTTGAAGCCCAAATACTTCATGAAAATGTTCGACTTTTTTAAAGCCGAAATCCTGTCGTGAATATTTTCAACTTTTTGGAAGCCCAAATACTTCATGAAAATGTTCAACTTTTTTGAAGCGGAAATCTTTTCATGAAAATTTTCAACTTTTTTGAAGCTGAAATACTTCATGAAAATGTTCGACTTTTTTAAAGCCGAAATCCTGTCGTGAAAATTTTAAACCTTTTTGAAGCCGAAATACTTCATGAAAATGTTCGACCTTTTTAAAGCCGAAATTCTGTAGTGAAAATTTTCAACTTTTTTGAAGCCCAAATACTTCATGAAAATGTTCGACTTTTTTAAAGCCGAAATCCTGTCGTGAATATTTTCAACTTTTTGGAAGCCCAAATACTTCATGAAATGTTCAACTTTTTTGAAGCCGAAATACTTCATGAAAATGTTCGACTTTTTTAAAGCCGAAATCCTGTCGTGAAAATTTTCAACCTTTTTGAAGCCGAAATACTTCATGAAAATGTTCGACTTTTTTAAAGCCTAAATCCTGTAGTGAAAATTTTCAACTTTTTTGAAGCCCAAATACTTCATGAAAATGTTCGACTTTTTTAACGCCGAAATCCTGTCGTGAAAATGTGCAACTTTTTTGAATCCGAAATACTTCATGAAAATTTTCGACTTTTTTGAAGCCGAAATCTTTTCATGAAAATTTTCAACTTTTTTGAAGCCGAAATCTTTTCATGAAAATTTTCAACTTTTTTGAAGCTGAAATTCTTCATGAAAATGTTCGACTTTTTTGAAGCCGAAATACTGTAGTGAAAATTTTCAACTTTTTTGAAGCCCAAATACTTCATGAAAATTTTCAACTTTTTTGAAGCCCAAATACTTCATGAAAATGTTCAACTTTTTTGAAGCCCAAATACTTCATGAAAATTTTCAACTTTTTTGAAGCCGAAATCTTTTCATGAAAATTTTCAACTTTTTTGAAGTCGAAATCTTTTCATGAAAATTTTCAACTTTTTAGAAGCCGAAATCTTTTCATGAAAATGTTCAACTTTTTTAAAGCTGAAATACTTCATGAAAATGTTCGACTTTTTTAAAGCCGAAATCCTGTCGTGAAAATTTTCAACTTTTTTGAAGCCGAAATCTTTTCATGAAAATTTTCAACTTTTTTGAAGCCGAAATCTTTTCATGAAAATTTTCAACTTTTTTAAAGCTGAAATACTTCATGAAAATGTTCGACTTTTTTAACGCAGAAATCCTGTCGTGAAAATATTCAACTTTTTTGAAGCCGAAATACTTCATGAAAATGTTCAACCTTTTTAAAGCCGATATCCTGTCGTGAAAATTTTCAACTTTTTTGAATCCGAAATACTTCATGAAAATTTTCAACTTTTTTGAAGCCCAAATACTTCATGAAAATGTTCGACTTTTTTAAAGCCGAAATCCTGTCGTGAAAATTTTCAACTTTTTTGAAGCCCAAATACTTCATGAAAATGTTCGACTTTTTTAAAGCCGAAATCCTGTCGTGAAAATTTTCAACCTTTTTGAAGCCGAAATACTTCATGAAAATGTTCGACTTTTTTAACGCCGAAATCCTGTCGTGAAAATTTTCAACTTTTTTGAATCCGAAACACTTCATGAAAATGTTTGACTTTTTTAAAGTCGAAATCCTGTCGTGAAAATTTTCAACTTTTTTGAATCCGAAATCTTTTTATGAAAATTTTCAACTTTTTTGAAGCTGAAATACTTCATGAAAATGTTCGACTTTTTTAAAGCCGAAATCCTGTAGTGAAAATTTTCAACTTTTTTGAAGCCCAAATACTTCATGAAAATGTTCAACTTTTTTGAAGCCGAAATACTTCATGAAAATGTTCGACTTTTTTAAAGCCGAAATCCTGTAGTGAAAATTTTCAACTTTTTTGAAGCCCAAATACTTCATGAAAATGTTCGACTTTTTTAACGCCGAAATCCTGTCGTGAAAATGTTCAACTTTTTTGAATCCGAAATACTTCATGAAAATTTTAAAATTTTTTGAAGCCGAAATACTTCATGGAAATGTTCGACTTTTTTAAAGCCGAAATCCTGTCGTGAAAATTTTCAACTTTTTTGAAGCCGAAATCTTTTCATGAAAATTTTCAACTTTTTTGAAGCCGAAATCTTTTCATGAAAATTTTCAACTTTTTTGAAGCCGAAATCTTTTCATGAAAATTTTCAACTTTTTTTAAGCTGAAATACTTCATGAAAATGTTCGACTTTTTTAAAGCCGAAATCCTGTAGTGAAAATTTTCAACTTTTTTGAAGCCCAAATACTTCATGAAAATGTTCGACTTTTTTAAAGCCGAAATCCTGTCGTGAATATTTTTAACTTTTTGGAAGCCCAAATACTTCATGAAAATGTTCAACTTTTTTGAAGCGGAAATCTTTTCATGAAAATTTTCAACTTTTTTGAAGCTGAAATACTTAATGAAAATGTTCGACTTTTTTAAAGCCGAAATCCTGTAGTGAAAATTTTCAACTTTTTTGAAGCCCAAATACTTCATGAAAATGTTCAACTTTTTTGAAGCCCAACTACTTCATGAAAATGTTCGACCTTTTTAAAGCCGAAATTCTGTAGTGAAAATTTTCAACTTTTTTGAAGCCCAAATACTTCATGAAAATGTTTGACTTTTTTAAAGCCGAAATCCTGTCGTGAATATTTTCAACTTTTTTGAAGCCGAAATCTTTTCATGAAAATTTTCAACTTTTTTGAAGCCGAAATCTTTTCATGAAAATTTTCAACTTTTTTGAAGCCGAAATCTTTTCATGAAAATTTTCAACTTTTTTTAAGCTGAAATACTTCATGAAAATGTTCGACTTTTTTAAAGCCGAAATCCTGTAGTGAAAATTTTCAACTTTTTTGAAGCCCAAATACTTCATGAAAATGTTCGACTTTTTTAAAGCCGAAATCCTGTCGTGAATATTTTTAACTTTTTGGAAGCCCAAATACTTCATGAAAATGTTCAACTTTTTTGAAGCGGAAATCTTTTCATGAAAATTTTCAACTTTTTTGAAGCTGAAATACTTAATGAAAATGTTCGACTTTTTTAAAGCCGAAATCCTGTAGTGAAAATTTTCAACTTTTTTGAAGCCCAAATACTTCATGAAAATGTTCAACTTTTTTGAAGCCCAACTACTTCATGAAAATGTTCGACTTTTTTAAAGCCGAAATCCTGTCGTGAATATTTTCAACTTTTTGGAAGCCCAAATACTTCATGAAAATGTTCAACTTTTTTGAAGCGGAAATCTTTTCATGAAAATTTTCAACTTTTTTGAAGCTGAAATACTTCATGAAAATGTTCGACCTTTTTAAAGCCGAAATTCTGTAGTGAAAATTTTCAACTTTTTTGAAGCCCAAATACTTCATGAAAATGTTTGACTTTTTTAAAGCCGAAATCCTGTCGTGAATATTTTCAACTTTTTGGAAGCCCAAATACTTCATGAAATGTTCAACTTTTTTGAAGCCGAAATACTTCATGAAAATGTTCGACTTTTTTAAAGCCGAAATCCTGTCGTGAAAATTTTCAACCTTTTTGAAGCCGAAATACTTCATGAAAATGTTCGAATTTTTTAAAGCCTAAATCCTTTAGTGAAAATTTTCAACTTTTTTGAAGCCCAAATACTTCATGAAAATGTTCGACTTTTTTAACGCCGAAATCCTGTCGTGAAAATGTGCAACTTTTTTGAATCCGAAATACTTCATGAAAATTTTCGACTTTTTTGAAGCCGAAATCTTTTCATGAAAATTTTCAACTTTTTTGAAGCCGAAATCTTTTCATGAAAATTTTCAACTTTTTTGAAGCTGAAATTCTTCATGAAAATGTTCGACTTTTTTAAAGCCGAAATCCTGTAGTGAAAATTTTCAACTTTTTTGAAGCCCAAATACTTCATGAAAATTTTCAAATTTTTTGAAGCCGAAATACTTCATGAAAATGTTCGACTTTTTTAAAGCCGAAATCCTGTCGTGAAAATTTTCAACTTTTTTGAAGCCGAAATCTTTTCATGAAAATTTTCAACTTTTTTGAAGTCGAAATCTTTTCATGAAAATTTTCAACTTTTTAGAAGCCGAAATCTTTTCATGAAAATGTTCAACTTTTTTAAAGCTGAAATACTTCATGAAAATGTTCGACTTTTTTAAAGCCGAAATCCTGTCGTGAAAATTTTCAACTTTTTTGAAGCCGAAATCTTTTCATGAAAATTTTCAACTTTTTTGAAGCCGAAATCTTTTCATGAAAATTTTCAACTTTTTTAAAGCTGAAATACTTCATGAAAATGTTCGACTTTTTTAACGCAGAAATCCTGTCGTGAAAATATTCAACTTTTTTGAAGCCGAAATACTTCATGAAAATGTTCAACCTTTTTAAAGCCGATATCCTGTCGTGAAAATTTTCAACTTTTTTGAATCCGAAATACTTCATGAAAATTTTCAAATTTTTTGAAGCCGAAATACTTCATGAAAATGTTCGACTTTTTTAAAGCCGAAATCCTGTCGTGAAAATTTTCAACTTTTTTGAAGCCCAAATACTTCATGAAAATGTTCGACTTTTTTAAAGCCGAAATCCTGTCGTGAAAATTTTCAACATTTTTGAAGCCGAAATACTTCATGAAAATGTTCGACTTTTTTAACGCCGAAATCCTGTCGTGAAAATTTTCAACTTTTTTGAATCCGAAATACTTCATGAAAATGTTTGACTTTTTTAAAGTCGAAATCCTGTCGTGAAAATTTTCAACTCTTTTGAAGCCGAAATCTTCTCATGAAAATTTTCAACTTTTTTGAATCCGAAATCTTTTCATGAAAATTTTCAACTTTTTTGAAGCTGAAATACTTCATGAAAATGTTCGACTTTTTTAAAGCCGAAATCCTGTAGTGAAAATTTTCAACTTTTTTGAAGCCCAAATACTTCATGAAAATGTTCAACTTTTTTGAAGCCGAAATACTTCATGAAAATGTTCGACTTTTTTAAAGCCGAAATCCTGTCGTGAAAATTTTCAACCTTTTTGAAGCCGAAATACTTCATGAAAATGTTCGACTTTTTTGAAGCCGAAATCTTTTCATGAAAATTTTCAACTTTTTAGAAGCTGAAATACTTCATGAAAATGTTCGACTTTTTTAAAGCCGAAATCCTGTAGTGAAAATTTTCAACTTTTTTGAAGCCCAAATACTTCATGAAAATGTTTGACTTTTTTAACGCCGAAATCCTGTCGTGAAAATGTTCAACTTTTTTGAATCCGAAATACTTCATGAAAATTTTAAAATTTTTTGAAGCCGAAATACTTCATGGAAATGTTCGACTTTTTTAAAGCCGAAATCCTGTCGTGAAAATTTTCAACTTTTTTGAAGCCGAAATCTTTTCATGAAAATTTTCAACTGTTTTGAAGCCGAAATCTTTTCATGAAAATGTTCAACTTTTTTGAAGCCGAAATCTTTTCATGAAAATTTTCAACTTTTTTGAAGCCGAAATCTTTTCATGAAAATTTTCAACTTTTTTTAAGCTGAAATACTTCATGAAAATGTTCAACTTTTTTGAAGCCGAAATCTTTTCATGAAAATTTTCAACTTTTTTGAAGCCGAAATCTTTTCATAAAAATTTTCAACTTTTTTGAATCTGAAATACTTCATGAAAATGTTCGACTTTTTTAAAGCCGAAATCCTGTAGTGAAAATTTTCAACTTTTTTGAAGCCCAAATACTTCATGAAAATGTTCAACTTTTTTGAAGCCCAAATACTTCATGAAAATGTTCAACTTTTTTGAAGCCCAAATACTTCATGAAAATGTTCGACTTTTTTAAAGCCGAAATCCTGTCGTGAAAATTTTCAACCTTTTTGAAGCCGAAATACTTCATGAAAATGTTCGACCTTTTTAAAGCCGAAATTCTGTAGTGAAAATGTTCAACTTTTTTGAAGCCCAAATACTTCATGAAAATGTTCAACTTTTTTAAAGCCGAAATCCTGTCGTGAATATTTTCAACTTTTTGGAAGCCCAAATACTTCATGAAATGTTCAACTTTTTTGAAGCCGAAATACTTCATGAAAATGTTCGACTTTTTTAAAGCCGAAATCCTGTCGTGAAAATTTTCAACCTTTTTGAAGCCGAAATACTTCATGAAAATGTTCGACTTTTTTAAAGCCTAAATCCTGTAGTGAAAATTTTCAACTTTTTTGAAGCCCAAATACTTCATGAAAATGTTCGACTTTTTTTAACGCCGAAATCCTGTCGTTAAAATGTTCAACTTTTTTGAATCAGAAATACTTCATGAAAATTTTCAACTTTTTTGAAGCCGAAATCTTGTCATGAAAATTTTCAACTTTTTTGAGGCTGAAATACTTCATGAAAATGTTCGACTTTTTTAAAGCCGAAATCCTGTAGTGAAAATTTTCAACTTTTTTGAAGCCCAAATACTTCATGAAAATGTTCAACTTTTTTGAAGCCCAAATACTTCATGAAAATGTTCGACTTTTTTAAAGCCGAAATCCTGTCGTGAAAATTTTCAACATTTTTGAAGCCGAAATACTTCATGAAAATGTTCGACTTTTTTAACGCCGAAATCCTGTCGTGAAAATTTTCAACTTTTTTGAATCCGAAATACTTCATGAAAATGTTTGACTTTTTTAAAGTCGAAATCCTGTCGTGAAAATTTTCAACTCTTTTGAAGCCGAAATCTTCTCATGAAAATTTTCAACTTTTTTGAATCCGAAATCTTTTCATGAAAATTTTCAACTTTTTTGAAGCTGAAATACTTCATGAAAATGTTCGACTTTTTTAAAGCCGAAATCCTGTAGTGAAAATTTTCAACTTTTTTGAAGCCCAAATACTTCATGAAAATGTTCAACTTTTTTGAAGCCGAAATGCTTCATGAAAATGTTCGACTTTTTTAAAGCCGAAATCCTGTCGTGAAAATTTTCAACCTTTTTGAAGCCGAAATACTTCATGAAAATGTTCGACTTTTTTGAAGCCGAAATCTTTTCATGAAAATTTTCAACTTTTTAGAAGCCGAAATACTTCATGAAAATGTTTGACTTTTTTAACGCCGAAATCCTGTCGTGAAAATGTTCAACTTTTTTGAATCCGAAATACTTCATGAAAATTTTAAAATTTTTTGAAGCCGAAATACTTCATGGAAATGTTCGACTTTTTTAAAGCCGAAATCCTGTCGTGAAAATTTTCAACTTTTCTGAAGCCGAAATCTTTTCATGAAAATTTTCAACTGTTTTGAAGCCGAAATCTTTTCATGAAAATTTTCAACTTTTTTGAAGCCGAAATCTTTTCATGAAAATTTTCAACTTTTTTGAAGCCGAAATCTTTTCATGAAAATTTTCAACTTTTTTTAAGCTGAAATACTTCATGAAAATGTTCAACTTTTTTGAAGCCGAAATCTTTTCATGAAAATTTTCAACTTTTTTGAAGCCGAAATCTTTTCATAAAAATGTTCAACTTTTTTGAATCTGAAATACTTCATGAAAATGTTCGACTTTTTTAAAACCGAAATCCTGTAGTAAAAATTTTCAACTTTTTTGAAGCCCAAATACTTCATGAAAATGTTCAACTTTTTTGAAGCCCAAATACTTCATGAAAATGTTCGACTTTTTTAAAGCCGAAATCCTGTCGTGAAAATTTTCAACCTTTTTGAAGCCGAAATACTTCATGAAAATGTTCGACCTTTTTAAAGCCGAAATTCTGTAGTGAAAATGTTCAACTTTTTTGAAGCCCAAATACTTCATGAAAATGTTCGACTTTTTTAACGCCGAAATCCTGTCGTGAAAATGTGCAACTTTTTTGAATCCGAAATACTTCATGAAAATTTTCGACTTTTTTGAAGCCGAAATCTTTTCATGAAAATTTTCAACTTTTTTGAAGCCGAAATCTTTTCATGAAAATTTTCAACTTTTTTGAAGCTGAAATTCTTCATGAAAATTTTCGACTTTTTTAAAGCCGAAATCCTGTAGTGAAAATTTTCAACTTTTTTGAAGCCCAAATACTTCATGAAAATTTTCAAATTTTTTGAAGCCGAAATACTTCATGAAAATGTTCGACTTTTTTAAAGCCGAAATCCTGTCGTGAAAATTTTCAACTTTTTTGTAGCCGAAATCTTTTCATGAAAATTTTCAACTTTTTTGAAGTCGAAATCTTTTCATGAAAATTTTCAACTTTTTAGAAGCCGAAATCTTTTCATGAAAATGTTCAACTTTTTTAAAGCTGAAATACTTCATGAAAATGTTCGACTTTTTTAAAGCCGAAATCCTGTCGTGAAAATTTTCAACTTTTTTGAAGCCGAAATCTTTTCATGAAAATTTTCAACTTTTTTGAAGCCGAAATCTTTTCATGAAAATTTTCAACTTTTTTAAAGCTGAAATACTTCATGAAAATGTTCGACTTTTTTAAAGCCGAAATCCTGTCGTGAAAATTTTCAACTTTTATGAAGCCCAAATACTTCATGAAAATGTTCGACTTTTTTAAAGCCGAAATCCTGTCGTGAAAATTTTCAACATTTTTGAAGCCGAAATACTTCATGAAAATGTTCGACTTTTTTAACGCCGAAATCCTGTCGTGAAAATTTTCAACTTTTTTGAATCCGAAATACTTCATGAAAATGTTTGACTTTTTTAAAGTCGAAATCCTGTCGTGAAAATTTTCAACTCTTTTGAAGCCGAAATCTTCTCATGAAAATTTTCAACTTTTTTGAATCCGAAATCTTTTCATGAAAATTTTCAACTTTTTTGAAGCTGAAATACTTCATGAAAATGTTCGACTTTTTTAAAGCCGAAATCCTGTAGTGAAAATTTTCAACTTTTTTGAAGCCCAAATACTTCATGAAAATGTTCAACTTTTTTGAAGCCGAAATACTTCATGAAAATGTTCGACTTTTTTAAAGCCGAAATCCTGTCGTGAAAATTTTCAACCTTTTTGAAGCCGAAATACTTCATGAAAATTTTCAAATTTTTTGAAGCCGAAATACTTCATGAAAATGTTCGACTTTTTTAAAGCCGAAATCCTGTCGTGAAAATTTTCAACTTTTTTGTAGCCGAAATCTTTTCATGAAAATTTTCAACTTTTTTGAAGTCGAAATCTTTTCATGAAAATTTTCAACTTTTTAGAAGCCGAAATCTTTTCATGAAAATGTTCAACTTTTTTAAAGCTGAAATACTTCATGAAAATGTTCGACTTTTTTAAAGCCGAAATCCTGTCGTGAAAATTTTCAACTTTTTTGAAGCCGAAATCTTTTCATGAAAATTTTCAACTTTTTTGAAGCCGAAATCTTTTCATGAAAATTTTCAACTTTTTTAAAGCTGAAATACTTCATGAAAATGTTCGACTTTTTTAAAGCCGAAATCCTGTCGTGAAAATTTTCAACTTTTATGAAGCCCAAATACTTCATGAAAATGTTCGACTTTTTTAAAGCCGAAATCCTGTCGTGAAAATTTTCAACTCTTTTGAAGCCGAAATCTTCTCATGAAAATTTTCAACTTTTTTGAATCCGAAATCTTTTCATGAAAATTTTCAACTTTTTTGAAGCTGAAATACTTCATGAAAATGTTCGACTTTTTTAAAGCCGAAATCCTGTAGTGAAAATTTTCAACTTTTTTGAAGCCCAAATACTTCATGAAAATGTTCAACTTTTTAGAAGCCGAAATACTTCATGAAAATGTTTGACTTTTTTAACGCCGAAATCCTGTCGTGAAAATGTTCAACTTTTTTGAATCCGAAATACTTCATGAAAATTTTAAAATTTTTTGAAGCCGAAATACTTCATGGAAATGTTCGACTTTTTTAAAGCCGAAATCCTGTCGTGAAAATTTTCAACTTTTCTGAAGCCGAAATCTTTTCATGAAAATTTTCAACTGTTTTGAAGCCGAAATCTTTTCATGAAAATTTTCAACTTTTTTGAAGCCGAAATCTTTTCATGAAAATTTTCAACTTTTTTGAAGCCGAAATCTTTTCATGAAAATTTTCAACTTTTTTTAAGCTGAAATACTTCATGAAAATGTTCAACTTTTTTGAAGCCGAAATCTTTTCATGAAAATTTTCAACTTTTTTGAAGCCGAAATCTTTTCATAAAAATGTTCAACTTTTTTGAATCTGAAATACTTCATGAAAATGTTCGACTTTTTTAAAACCGAAATCCTGTAGTAAAAATTTTCAACTTTTTTGAAGCCCAAATACTTCATGAAAATGTTCAACTTTTTTGAAGCCCAAATACTTCATGAAAATGTTCGACTTTTTTAAAGCCGAAATCCTGTCGTGAAAATTTTCAACCTTTTTGAAGCCGAAATACTTCATGAAAATGTTCGACCTTTTTAAAGCCGAAATTCTGTAGTGAAAATGTTCAACTTTTTTGAAGCCCAAATACTTCATGAAAATGTTCGACTTTTTTAACGCCGAAATCCTGTCGTGAAAATGTGCAACTTTTTTGAATCCGAAATACTTCATGAAAATTTTCGACTTTTTTGAAGCCGAAATCTTTTCATGAAAATTTTCAACTTTTTTGAAGCCGAAATCTTTTCATGAAAATTTTCAACTTTTTTGAAGCTGAAATTCTTCATGAAAATTTTCGACTTTTTTAAAGCCGAAATCCTGTAGTGAAAATTTTCAACTTTTTTGAAGCCCAAATACTTCATGAAAATTTTCAAATTTTTTGAAGCCGAAATACTTCATGAAAATGTTCGACTTTTTTAAAGCCGAAATCCTGTCGTGAAAATTTTCAACTTTTTTGTAGCCGAAATCTTTTCATGAAAATTTTCAACTTTTTTGAAGTCGAAATCTTTTCATGAAAATTTTCAACTTTTTAGAAGCCGAAATCTTTTCATGAAAATGTTCAACTTTTTTAAAGCTGAAATACTTCATGAAAATGTTCGACTTTTTTAAAGCCGAAATCCTGTCGTGAAAATTTTCAACTTTTTTGAAGCCGAAATCTTTTCATGAAAATTTTCAACTTTTTTGAAGCCGAAATCTTTTCATGAAAATTTTCAACTTTTTTAAAGCTGAAATACTTCATGAAAATGTTCGACTTTTTTAAAGCCGAAATCCTGTCGTGAAAATTTTCAACTTTTATGAAGCCCAAATACTTCATGAAAATGTTCGACTTTTTTAAAGCCGAAATCCTGTCGTGAAAATTTTCAACATTTTTGAAGCCGAAATACTTCATGAAAATGTTCGACTTTTTTAACGCCGAAATCCTGTCGTGAAAATTTTCAACTTTTTTGAATCCGAAATACTTCATGAAAATGTTTGACTTTTTTAAAGTCGAAATCCTGTCGTGAAAATTTTCAACTCTTTTGAAGCCGAAATCTTCTCATGAAAATTTTCAACTTTTTTGAATCCGAAATCTTTTCATGAAAATTTTCAACTTTTTTGAAGCTGAAATACTTCATGAAAATGTTCGACTTTTTTAAAGCCGAAATCCTGTAGTGAAAATTTTCAACTTTTTTGAAGCCCAAATACTTCATGAAAATGTTCAACTTTTTTGAAGCCGAAATACTTCATGAAAATGTTCGACTTTTTTAAAGCCGAAATCCTGTCGTGAAAATTTTCAACCTTTTTGAAGCCGAAATACTTCATGAAAATTTTCAAATTTTTTGAAGCCGAAATACTTCATGAAAATGTTCGACTTTTTTAAAGCCGAAATCCTGTCGTGAAAATTTTCAACTTTTTTGTAGCCGAAATCTTTTCATGAAAATTTTCAACTTTTTTGAAGTCGAAATCTTTTCATGAAAATTTTCAACTTTTTAGAAGCCGAAATCTTTTCATGAAAATGTTCAACTTTTTTAAAGCTGAAATACTTCATGAAAATGTTCGACTTTTTTAAAGCCGAAATCCTGTCGTGAAAATTTTCAACTTTTTTGAAGCCGAAATCTTTTCATGAAAATTTTCAACTTTTTTGAAGCCGAAATCTTTTCATGAAAATTTTCAACTTTTTTAAAGCTGAAATACTTCATGAAAATGTTCGACTTTTTTAAAGCCGAAATCCTGTCGTGAAAATTTTCAACTTTTATGAAGCCCAAATACTTCATGAAAATGTTCGACTTTTTTAAAGCCGAAATCCTGTCGTGAAAATTTTCAACTCTTTTGAAGCCGAAATCTTCTCATGAAAATTTTCAACTTTTTTGAATCCGAAATCTTTTCATGAAAATTTTCAACTTTTTTGAAGCTGAAATACTTCATGAAAATGTTCGACTTTTTTAAAGCCGAAATCCTGTAGTGAAAATTTTCAACTTTTTTGAAGCCCAAATACTTCATGAAAATGTTCAACTTTTTTGAAGCCGAAATACTTCATGAAAATTTTCGACTTTTTTAAAGCCGAAATCCTGTCGTGAAAATTTTCAACCTTTTTGAAGCCGAAATACTTCATGAAAATGTTCGACTTTTTTGAAGCCGAAATCTTTTCATGAAAATTTTCAACTTTTTAGAAGCTGAAATACTTCATGAAAATGTTCGACTTTTTTAAAGCCGAAATCCTGTAGTGAAAATTTTCAACCTTTTTGAAGCCCAAATACTTCATGAAAATGTTTGACTTTTTTAACGCCGAAATCCTGTCGTGAAAATTTTCAACTTTTTTGAATCCGAAATACTTCATGAAAATTTTAAAATTTTTTGAAGCCGAAATACTTCATGGAAATGTTCGACTTTTTTAAAGCCGAAATCCTGTCGTGAAAATTTTCAACTTTTTTGAAGCCGAAATCTTTTCATGAAAATTTTCAACTGTTTTGAAGCCGAAATCTTTTCATGAAAATGTTCAACTTTTTTGAAGCCGAAATCTTTTCATGAAAATTTTCAACTTTTTTGAAGCCGAAATCTTTTCATGAAAATTTTCAACTTTTTTTAAGCTGAAATACTTCATGAAAATGTTCAACTTTTTTGAAGCCGAAATCTTTTCATGAAAATTTTCAACTTTTTTGAAGCCGAAATCTTTTCATAAAAATTTTCAACTTTTTTGAATCTGAAATACTTCATGAAAATGTTCGACTTTTTTAAAGCCGAAATCCTGTAGTGAAAATTTTCAACTTTTTTGAAGCCCAAATACTTCATGAAAATGTTCAACTTTTTTGAAGCCCAAATACTTCATGAAAATGTTCAACTTTTTTGAAGCCCAAATACTTCATGAAAATGTTCGACTTTTTTAAAGCCGAAATCCTGTCGTGAAAATTTTCAACCTTTTTGAAGCCGAAATACTTCATGAAAATGTTCGACCTTTTTAAAGCCGAAATTCTGTAGTGAAAATATTCAACTTTTTTGAAGCCCAAATACTTCATGAAAATGTTCAACTTTTTTAAAGCCGAAATCCTGTCGTGAATATTTTCAACTTTTTGGAAGCCCAAATACTTCATGAAATGTTCAACTTTTTTGAAGCCGAAATACTTCATGAAAATGTTCGACTTTTTTAAAGCCGAAATCCTGTCGTGAAAATTTTCAACCTTTTTGAAGCCGAAATACTTCATGAAAATGTTCGACTTTTTTAAAGCCTAAATCCTGTAGTGAAAATTTTCAACTTTTTTGAAGCCCAAATACTTCATGAAAATGTTCGACTTTTTTTAACGCCGAAATCCTGTCGTGAAAATGTTCAACTTTTTTGAATCAGAAATACTTCATGAAAATTTTCAACTTTTTTGCAGCCGAAATCTTGTCATGAAAATTTTCAACTTTTTTGAAGCTGAAATACTTCATGAAAATGTTCGACTTTTTTAAAGCCGAAATCCTGTAGTGAAAATTTTCAACTTTTTTGAAGCCGAAATACTTCATGAAAATGTTCAACTTTTTTGAAGCCCAAATACTTCATGAAAATGTTTGACTTTTTTAACGCCGAAATCCTGTCGTGAAAATGTTCAACTTTTTTGAATCCGAAATACTTCATGAAAATTTTAAAATTTTTTGAAGCCGAAATACTTCATGGAAATGTTCGACTTTTTTAAAGCCGAAATCCTGTCGTGAAAATTTTCAACTTTTTTGAAGCCGAAATCTTTTCATGAAAATTTTCAACTGTTTTGAAGCCGAAATCTTTTCATGAAAATGTTCAACTTTTTTGAAGCCGAAATCTTTTCATGAAAATTTTCAACTTTTTTGAAGCCGAAATCTTTTCATGAAAATTTTCAACTTTTTTTAAGCTGAAATACTTCATGAAAATGTTCAACTTTTTTGAAGCCGAAATCTTTTCATGAAAATTTTCAACTTTTTTGAAGCCGAAATCTTTTCATAAAAATTTTCAACTTTTTTGAATCTGAAATACTTCATGAAAATGTTCGACTTTTTTAAAGCCGAAATCCTGTAGTGAAAATTTTCAACTTTTTTGAAGCCCAAATACTTCATGAAAATGTTCAACTTTTTTGAAGCCCAAATACTTCATGAAAATGTTCAACTTTTTTGAAGCCCAAATACTTCATGAAAATGTTCGACTTTTTTAAAGCCGAAATCCTGTCGTGAAAATTTTCAACCTTTTTGAAGCCGAAATACTTCATGAAAATGTTCGACCTTTTTAAAGCCGAAATTCTGTAGTGAAAATATTCAACTTTTTTGAAGCCCAAATACTTCATGAAAATGTTCAACTTTTTTAAAGCCGAAATCCTGTCGTGAATATTTTCAACTTTTTGGAAGCCCAAATACTTCATGAAATGTTCAACTTTTTTGAAGCCGAAATACTTCATGAAAATGTTCGACTTTTTTAAAGCCGAAATCCTGTCGTGAAAATTTTCAACCTTTTTGAAGCCGAAATACTTCATGAAAATGTTCGACTTTTTTAAAGCCTAAATCCTGTAGTGAAAATTTTCAACTTTTTTGAAGCCCAAATACTTCATGAAAATGTTCGACTTTTTTTAACGCCGAAATCCTGTCGTGAAAATGTTCAACTTTTTTGAATCAGAAATACTTCATGAAAATTTTCAACTTTTTTGCAGCCGAAATCTTGTCATGAAAATTTTCAACTTTTTTGAAGCTGAAATACTTCATGAAAATGTTCGACTTTTTTAAAGCCGAAATCCTGTAGTGAAAATTTTCAACTTTTTTGAAGCCGAAATACTTCATGAAAATGTTCAACTTTTTTGAAGCCCAAATACTTCATGAAAATGTTTGACTTTTTTAACGCCGAAATCCTGTCGTGAAAATGTTCAACTTTTTTGAATCCGAAATACTTCATGAAAATTTTAAAATTTTTTGAAGCCGAAATACTTCATGGAAATGTTCGACTTTTTTAAAGCCGAAATCCTGTCGTGAAAATTTTCAACTTTTTTGAAGCCGAAATCTTTTCATGAAAATTTTCAACTGTTTTGAAGCCGAAATCTTTTCATGAAAATGTTCAACTTTTTTGAAGCCGAAATCTTTTCATGAAAATTTTCAACTTTTTTGAAGCCGAAATCTTTTCATGAAAATTTTCAACTTTTTTTAAGCTGAAATACTTCATGAAAATGTTCAACTTTTTTGAAGCCGAAATCTTTTCATGAAAATTTTCAACTTTTTTGAAGCCGAAATCTTTTCATAAAAATTTTCAACTTTTTTGAATCTGAAATACTTCATGAAAATGTTCGACTTTTTTAAAGCCGAAATCCTGTAGTGAAAATTTTCAACTTTTTTGAAGCCCAAATACTTCATGAAAATGTTCAACTTTTTTGAAGCCCAAATACTTCATGAAAATGTTCAACTTTTTTGAAGCCCAAATACTTCATGAAAATGTTCGACTTTTTTAAAGCCGAAATCCTGTCGTGAAAATTTTCAACCTTTTTGAAGCCGAAATACTTCATGAAAATGTTCGACCTTTTTAAAGCCGAAATTCTGTAGTGAAAATGTTCAACTTTTTTGAAGCCCAAATACTTCATGAAAATGTTCAACTTTTTTAAAGCCGAAATCCTGTCGTGAATATTTTCAACTTTTTGGAAGCCCAAATACTTCATGAAATGTTCAACTTTTTTGAAGCCGAAATACTTCATGAAAATGTTCGACTTTTTTAAAGCCGAAATCCTGTCGTGAAAATTTTCAACCTTTTTGAAGCCGAAATACTTCATGAAAATGTTCGACTTTTTTAAAGCCTAAATCCTGTAGTGAAAATTTTCAACTTTTTTGAAGCCCAAATACTTCATGAAAATGTTCGACTTTTTTTAACGCCGAAATCCTGTCGTGAAAATGTTCAACTTTTTTGAATCAGAAATACTTCATGAAAATTTTCAACTTTTTTGAAGCCGAAATCTTGTCATGAAAATTTTCAACTTTTTTGAAGCTGAAATACTTCATGAAAATGTTCGACTTTTTTAAAGCCGAAATCCTGTAGTGAAAATTTTCAACTTTTTTGAAGCCCAAATACTTCATGAAAATGTTCAACTTTTTTGAAGCCCAAATACTTCATGAAAATGTTCGACTTTTTTAAAGCCGAAATCCTGTCGTGAAAATTTTCAACATTTTTGAAGCCGAAATACTTCATGAAAATGTTCGACTTTTTTAACGCCGAAATCCTGTCGTGAAAATTTTCAACTTTTTTGAATCCGAAATACTTCATGAAAATGTTTGACTTTTTTAAAGTCGAAATCCTGTCGTGAAAATTTTCAACTCTTTTGAAGCCGAAATCTTCTCATGAAAATTTTCAACTTTTTTGAAGCCCAAATACTTCATGAAAATGTTTGACTTTTTTAACGCCGAAATCCTGTCGTGAAAATGTTCAACTTTTTTGAATCCGAAATACTTCATGAAAATTTTAAAATTTTTTGAAGCCGAAATACTTCATGGAAATGTTCGACTTTTTTAAAGCCGAAATCCTGTCGTGAAAATTTTCAACTTTTCTGAAGCCGAAATCTTTTCATGAAAATTTTCAACTGTTTTGAAGCCGAAATCTTTTCATGAAAATTTTCAACTTTTTTGAAGCCGAAATCTTTTCATGAAAATTTTCAACTTTTTTGAAGCCGAAATCTTTTCATGAAAATTTTCAACTTTTTTTAAGCTGAAATACTTCATGAAAATGTTCAACTTTTTTGAAGCCGAAATCTTTTCATGAAAATTTTCAACTTTTTTGAAGCCGAAATCTTTTCATAAAAATGTTCAACTTTTTTGAATCTGAAATACTTCATGAAAATGTTCGACTTTTTTAAAGCCGAAATCCTGTCGTGAAAATTTTCAACTTTTTTGAAGCCCAAATACTTCATGAAAATGTTCAACTTTTTTGAAGCCCAAATACTTCATGAAAATGTTCGACTTTTTTAAAGCCGAAATCCTGTCGTGAAAATTTTCAACCTTTTTGAAGCCGAAATACTTCATGAAAATGTTCGACCTTTTTAAAGCCGAAATTCTGTAGTGAAAATGTTCAACTTTTTTGAAGCCCAAATACTTCATGAAAATGTTCAACTTTTTTAAAGCCGAAATCCTGTCGTGAATATTTTCAACTTTTTGGAAGCCCAAATACTTCATGAAATGTTCAACTTTTTTGAAGCCGAAATACTTCATGAAAATGTTCGACTTTTTTAAAGCCGAAATCCTGTCGTGAAAATTTTCAACCTTTTTGAAGCCGAAATACTTCATGAAAATGTTCGACTTTTTTAAAGCCTAAATCCTGTAGTGAAAATTTTCAACTTTTTTGAAGCCCAAATACTTCATGAAAATGTTCGACTTTTTTTAACGCCGAAATCCTGTCGTGAAAATGTTCAACTTTTTTGAATCCGAAATACTTCATGAAAATTTTCAACTTTTTTGAAGCCGAAATCTTGTCATGAAAATTTTCAACTTTTTTGAAGCTGAAATACTTCATGAAAATGTTCGACTTTTTTAAAGCCGAAATCCTGTAGTGAAAATTTTCAACTTTTTTGAAGCCCAAATACTTCATGAAAATGTTCAACTTTTTTGAAGCCCAAATACTTCATGAAAATTTTTAACTTTTTTGAAGCCGAAATCTTTTCATGAAAATTTTCAACTTTTTTGAAGCCGAAATCTTTTCATGAAAATTTTCAACTTTTTTGAAGCCGAAATCTTTTCATGAAAATTTTCAACTTTTTTTAAGCTGAAATACTTCATGAAAATGTTCGACTTTTTTAAAGCCGAAATCCTGTAGTGAAAATTTTCAACTTTTTTGAAGCCCAAATACTTCATGAAAATGTTCAACTTTTTTGAAGCCCAAATACTTCATGAAAATGTTCAACTTTTTTGAAGCCGAAATACTTCATGAAAATGTTCGACTTTTTTAAAGCCGAAATCCTGTCGTGAAAATTTTCAACCTTTTTGAAGCCGAAATACTTCATGAAAATGTTCGACTTTTTTAAAGCCGAAATCCTGTAGTGAAAATTTTCAACTTTTTTGAAGCCCAAATACTTCATGAAAATGTTCGACTTTTTTAAAGCCGAAATCCTGTCGTGAATATTTTCAACTTTTTGGAAGCCCAAATACTTCATGAAATGTTAAACTTTTTTGAAGCCGAAATAGTTCATGAAAATGTTCGACTTTTTTAAAGCCGAAATCCTGTCGTGAAAATTTTCAACCTTTTTGAAGCCGAAATCTTTTCATGAAAATTTTGAACTTTTTTGAAGCTGAAATACTTCATGAAAATGTTCGACTTTTTTAAAGCCGAAATCTTGTAGTGAAAATTTTCAACTTTTTTGAAGCCCAAATACTTCATGAAAATGTTCGACTTTTTTAAAGCCGAAATCCTGTCGTGAAAATTTCAACTTTTTTGTAGCCGAAATCTTTTCATGAAAATTTTCAACTTTTTTGAAGCCGAAATCTTTTCATGAAAATTTTCAACTTTTTTGAATCCGAAATACTTCATGAAAATTTTCAACTTTTTTGAAGCCGAAATACTTCATGAAAATGTTTGACTTTTTTAAAGTCGAAATCCTGTCGTGAAAATTTTCAACTTTTTTGAAGCCGAAATCTTTTCATGAAAATTTTCAACTTTTTTGAAGCTGAAATACTTCATGAAAATGTTCGACTTTTTTAACGCAGAAATCCTGTCGTGAAAATATTCAACTTTTTCGAAGCCGAAATACTTCATGAAAATGTTCAACATTTTTAAAGCCGAAATCCTGTCGTGAAAATTTTCAACTTTTTTGAATCCGAAATACTTCATGAAAATTTACAAATTTTTTGAAGCCGAAATACTTCATGAAAATGTTCGACTTTTTTAAAGCCGAAATCCTGTCGTGAAAATTTTCAACTTTTTTGAAGCCGAAATACTTCATGAAAATGTTCGACTTTTTTAAAGCCGAAATCCTGTCGTGAAAATTTTCAACCTTTTTGAAGCCGAAATACTTCATGAAAATGTTCAACTCTTTTGAATCAGAAATACTTCATGAAAATTTTCAACTTTTTTGAAGCCGAAATCTTGTCATGAAAATTTTCAACTTTTTTGAAGCTGAAATACTTCATGAAAATGTTCGACTTTTTTAAAGCCGAAATCCTGTAGTGAAAATTTTCAACTTTTTTGAAGCCCAAATACTTCATGAAAATGTTCAACTTTTTTGAAGCCCAAATACTTCATGAAAATGTTCGACTTTTTTAAAGCCGAAATCCTGTCGTGAAAATTTTCAACATTTTTGAAGCCGAAATACTTCATGAAAATGTTCGACTTTTTTAACGCCGAAATCCTGTCGTGAAAATTTTCAACTTTTTTGAATCCGAAATACTTCATGAAAATGTTTGACTTTTTTAAAGCCGAAATCCTGTAGTGAAAATTTTCAACTTTTTTGAAGCCCAAATACTTCATGAAAATGTTCAACTTTTTTGAAGCTGAAATACTTCATGAAAATGTTCGACTTTTTTAAAGCCGAAATCCTGTAGTGAAAATTTTCAACTTTTTTGAAGCCCAAATACTTCATGAAAATGTTCAACTTTTTTGAAGCCGAAATGCTTCATGAAAATGTTCGACTTTTTTAAAGCCGAAATCCTGTCGTGAAAATTTTCAACCTTTTTGAAGCCGAAATACTTCATGAAAATGTTCGACTTTTTTGAAGCCGAAATCTTTTCATGAAAATTTTCAACTTTTTAGAAGCTGAAATACTTCATGAAAATGTTCGACTTTTTTAAAGCCGAAATCCTGTAGTGAAAATTTTCAACTTTTTTGAAGCCCAAATACTTCATGAAAATGTTTGACTTTTTTAACGCCGAAATCCTGTCGTGAAAATGTTCAACTTTTTTGAATCCGAAATACTTCATGAAAATTTTAAAATTTTTTGAAGCCGAAATACTTCATGGAAATGTTCGACTTTTTTAAAGCCGAAATCCTGTCGTGAAAATTTTCAACTTTTCTGAAGCCGAAATCTTTTCATGAAAATTTTCAACTGTTTTGAAGCCGAAATCTTTTCATGAAAATTTTCAACTTTTTTGAAGCCGAAATCTTTTCATGAAAATTTTCAACTTTTTTGAAGCCGAAATCTTTTCATGAAAATTTTCAACTTTTTTTAAGCTGAAATACTTCATGAAAATGTTCAACTTTTTTGAAGCCGAAATCTTTTCATGAAAATTTTCAACTTTTTTGAAGCCGAAATCTTTTCATAAAAATGTTCAACTTTTTTGAATCTGAAATACTTCATGAAAATGTTCGACTTTTTTAAAGCCGAAATCCTGTAGTGAAAATTTTCAACTTTTTTGAAGCTCAAATACTTCATGAAAATGTTCAACTTTTTTGAAGCCCAAATACTTCATGAAAATGTTCGACTTTTTTAAAGCCGAAATCCTGTCGTGAAAATTTTCAACCTTTTTGAAGCCGAAATACTTCATGAAAATGTTCGACCTTTTTAAAGCCGAAATTCTGTAGTGAAAATGTTCAACTTTTTTGAAGCCCAAATACTTCATGAAAATGTTCAACTTTTTTAAAGCCGAAATCCTGTCGTGAATATTTTCAACTTTTTGGAAGCCCAAATACTTCATGAAATGTTCAACTTTTTTGAAGCCGAAATACTTCATGAAAATGTTCGACTTTTTTAAAGCCGAAATCCTGTCGTGAAAATTTTCAACCTTTTTGAAGCCGAAA
This sequence comes from Labrus mixtus, assembly GCF_963584025.1. Classification (NCBI taxonomy): domain Eukaryota; kingdom Metazoa; phylum Chordata; class Actinopteri; order Labriformes; family Labridae; genus Labrus; species Labrus mixtus. The sequence goes on from NW_026870126.1 coordinate 1,742,150, forward strand.
TACTTCATGAAAATGTTCGACTTTTTTAAAGCCTAAATCCTGTAGTGAAAATTTTCAACTTTTTTGAAGCCCAAATACTTCATGAAAATGTTCGACTTTTTTTAACGCCGAAATCCTGTCGTGAAAATGTTCAACTTTTTTGAATCCGAAATACTTCATGAAAATTTTCAACTTTTTTGAAGCCGAAATCTTGTCATGAAAATTTTCAACTTTTTTGAAGCTGAAATACTTCATGAAAATGTTCGACTTTTTTAAAGCTGAAATCCTGTAGTGAAAATTTTCAACTTTTTTGAAGCCCAAATACTTCATGAAAATGTTCAACTTTTTTGAAGCCCAAATACTTCATGAAAATTTTTAACTTTTTTGAAGCCGAAATCTTTTCATGAAAATTTTCAACTTTTTTGAAGCCGAAATCTTTTCATGAAAATTTTCAACTTTTTTGAAGCCGAAATCTTTTCATGAAAATTTTCAACTTTTTTTAAGCTGAAATACTTCATGAAAATGTTCGACTTTTTTAAAGCCGAAATCCTGTAGTGAAAATTTTCAACTTTTTTGAAGCCCAAATACTTCATGAAAATGTTCAACTTTTTTGAAGCCCAAATACTTCATGAAAATGTTCAACTTTTTTGAAGCCGAAATACTTCATGAAAATGTTCGACTTTTTTAAAGCCGAAATCCTGTCGTGAAAATTTTCAACCTTTTTGAAGCCGAAATACTTCATGAAAATGTTCGACTTTTTTAAAGCCGAAATCCTGTAGTGAAAATTTTCAACTTTTTTGAAGCCCAAATACTTCATGAAAATGTTCGACTTTTTTAAAGCCGAAATCCTGTCGTGAATATTTTCAACTTTTTGGAAGCCCAAATACTTCATGAAATGTTAAACTTTTTTGAAGCCGAAATAGTTCATGAAAATGTTCGACTTTTTTAAAGCCGAAATCCTGTCGTGAAAATTTTCAACCTTTTTGAAGCCGAAATCTTTTCATGAAAATTTTGAACTTTTTTGAAGCTGAAATACTTCATGAAAATGTTCGACTTTTTTAAAGCCGAAATCTTGTAGTGAAAATTTTCAACTTTTTTGAAGCCCAAATACTTCATGAAAATGTTCGACTTTTTTAAAGCCGAAATCCTGTCGTGAAAATTTCAACTTTTTTGTAGCCGAAATCTTTTCATGAAAATTTTCAACTTTTTTGAAGCCGAAATCTTTTCATGAAAATTTTCAACTTTTTTGAATCCGAAATACTTCATGAAAATTTTCAACTTTTTTGAAGCCGAAATACTTCATGAAAATGTTTGACTTTTTTAAAGTCGAAATCCTGTCGTGAAAATTTTCAACTTTTTTGAAGCCGAAATCTTTTCATGAAAATTTTCAACTTTTTTGAAGCTGAAATACTTCATGAAAATGTTCGACTTTTTTAACGCAGAAATCCTGTCGTGAAAATATTCAACTTTTTCGAAGCCGAAATACTTCATGAAAATGTTCAACATTTTTAAAGCCGAAATCCTGTCGTGAAAATTTTCAACTTTTTTGAATCCGAAATACTTCATGAAAATTTTCAAATTTTTTGAAGCCGAAATACTTCATGAAAATGTTCGACTTTTTTAAAGCCGAAATCCTGTCGTGAAAATTTTCAACTTTTTTGAAGCCGAAATACTTCATGAAAATGTTCGACTTTTTTAAAGCCGAAATCCTGTCGTGAAAATTTTCAACCTTTTTGAAGCCGAAATACTTCATGAAAATGTTCAACTCTTTTGAAGCCGAAATCTTCTCATGAAAATTTTCAACTTTTTTGAAGCCGAAATCTTTTCATGAAAATTTTCAACTTTTTTGAAGCTGAAATACTTCATGAAAATGTTCGACTTTTTTAAAGCCGAAATCCTGTAGTGAAAATTTTCAACTTTTTTGAAGCCCAAATACTTCATGAAAATGTTCAACTTTTTTGAAGCCGAAATACTTCATGAAAATGTTCGACTTTTTTAAAGCCGAAATCCTGTCGTGAAAATTTTCAACCTTTTTGAAGCCGAAATACTTCATGAAAATGTTCGACTTTTTTAAAGCCTAAATCCTGTAGTGAAAATTTTCAACTTTTTTGAAGCCCAAATACTTCATGAAAATGTTCGACTTTTTTTAACGCCGAAATCCTGTCGTGAAAATGTTCAACTTTTTTGAATCCGAAATACTTCATGAAAATTTTCAACTTTTTTGAAGCCGAAATCTTGTCATGAAAATTTTCAACTTTTTTGAAGCTGAAATACTTCATGAAAATGTTCGACTTTTTTAAAGCCGAAATCCTGTAGTTAAAATTTTCAACTTTTTTGAAGCCCAAATACTTCATGAAATTTTTCAACTTTTTTGAAGCCCAAATACTTCATGAAAATGTTCAACTTTTTTGAAGCCGAAATCTTTTCATGAAAATTTTCAACTTTTTTTAAGCTGAAATACTTCATGAAAATGTTCGACTTTTTTAAAGCCGAAATCCTGTAGTGAAAATTTTCAACTTTTTTGAAGCCCAAATACTTCATGAAAATGTTCAACTTTTTTGAAGCCCAAATACTTCATGAAAATGTTCAACTTTTTTGAAGCCGAAATACTTCATGAAAATGTTCGACTTTCTTAAAGCCGAAATCCTGTCGTGAAAATTTTCAACCTTTTTGAAGCCGAAATACTTCATGAAAATGTTCGACTTTTTTAAAGCCGAAATCCTGTAGTGAAAATTTTCAACTTTTTTGAAGCCCAAATACTTCATGAAAATGTTCGACTTTTTTAATGCCGAAATCCTGTCGTGAATATTTTCAACTTTTTGGAAGCCCAAATACTTCATGAAATGTTCAACTTTTTTGAAGCCGAAATACTTCATGAAAATGTTCGACTTTTTTAAAGCCGAAATCCTGTCGTGAAAATTTTCAACCTTTTTGAAGCCGAAATACTTCATGAAAATGTTCGACTTTTTTAAAGCCTAAATCCTGTAGTGAAAATTTTCAACTTTTTTGAAGCCCAAATACTTCATGAAAATGTTTGACTTTTTTAACGCCGAAATCCTGTCGTGAAAATGTGCAACTTTTTTGAATCCGAAATACTTCATGAAAATTTTCAAATTTTTTGAAGCCGAAATACTTCATGAAAATGTTCGACTTTTTTAAAACCGAAATCCTGTCGTGAAAATTTTCAACTTTTTTGAAGCCGAAATCTTTTCATGAAAATTTTCAACTTTTTTGAAGCCGAAATCTTTTCATGAAAATTTTCAACTTTTTTGAAGCCGAAATCTTTTCATGAAAATTTTCAACTTTTTTGAAGTTGAAATACTTCATGAAAATGTTCGACTTTTTTAAAGCCGAAATCCTGTCGTGAAAATTTTCAACTTTTTTGAAGCCGAAATCTTTTCATGAAAATTTTCAACTTTTTTGAAGCTGAAATCTTTTCATGAAAATTTTCAACTTTTTTGAAGCCGAAATCTTTTCATGAAAATTTTCAACTTTTTTGAATCTGAAATACTTCATGAAAATGTTCGACTTTTTTAACGCCGAAATCCTGTCGTGAAAATTTTCAACTTTTTTGAATCCGAAATACTTCATGAAAATGTTTGACTTTTTTAAAGTCGAAATCCTGTCGTGAAAATTTTCAACTCTTTTGAAGCCGAAATCTTCTCATGAAAATTTTCAACTTTTTTGAATCCGAAATCTTTTCATGAAAATTTTGAACTTTTTTGAAGCTGAAATACTTCATGAAAATGTTCGACTTTTTTAAAGCCGAAATCTTGTAGTGAAAATTTTCAACTTTTTTGAAGCCCAAATACTTCATGAAAATGATCGACTTTTTTAAAGCCGAAATCCTGTCGTGAAAATTTCAACTTTTTTGTAGCCGAAATCTTTTCATGAAAATTTTCAACTTTTTTGAAGCCGAAATCTTTTCATGAAAATTTTCAACTTTTTTAAAGCTGAAACACTTCATGAAAATGTTCGACTTTTTTAAAGCCGAAATCCTGTCATGAAAATTTTCAACTTTTTTGAAGCCGAAATCTTTTCATGAAAATTTTCAACTTTTTTGAAGCCGAAATCTTTTCATGAAAATTTTCAACTTTTTTAAAGCTGAAATACTTCATGAAAATGTTCGACTTTTTTAACGCAGAAATCCTGTCGTGAAAATATTCAACTTTTTCGAAGCCGAAATACTTCATGAAAATGTTCAACATTTTTAAAGCCGAAATCCTGTCTTGAAAATTTTCAACTTTTTTGAATCCGAAATACTTCATGAAAATTTTCAAATTTTTTGAAGCCGAAATACTTCATGAAAATGTTCGACTTTTTTAAAGCCGAAATCCTGTCGTGAAAATTTTCAACTTTTTTGAAGCCGAAATACTTCATGAAAATGTTCGACTTTTTTAAAGCCGAAATCCTGTCGTGAAAATTTTCAACCTTTTTGAAGCCGAAATACTTCATGAAAATGTTCAACTCTTTTGAAGCCGAAATCTTCTCATGAAAATTTTCAACTTTTTTGAAGCCGAAATCTTTTCATGAAAATTTTCAACTTTTTTGAAGCTGAAATACTTCATGAAAATGTTCGACTTTTTTAAAGCCGAAATCCTGTAGTGAAAATTTTCAACTTTTTTGAAGCCCAAATACTTCATGAAAATGTTCAAGTTTTTTGAAGCCGAAATACTTCATGAAAATGTTCGACTTTTTTAAAGCCGAAATCCTGTCGTGAAAATTTTCAACCTTTTTGAAGCCGAAATACTTCATGAAAATGTTCGACTTTTTTGAAGCCGAAATCTTTTCATGAAAATTTTCAACTTTTTAGAAGCTGAAATACTTCATGAAAATGTTCGACTTTTTTAAAGCCGAAATCCTGTAGTGAAAATTTTCAACTTTTTTGAAGCCCAAATACTTCATGAAAATGTTCGACTTTTTTAACGCCAAAATCCTGTCGTGAAAATGTTCAACTTTTTTGAATCCGAAATACTTCATGAAAATTTTCAAATTTTTTGAAGCCGAAATACTTCATGAAAATGTTCGACTTATTTAAAGCCGAAATCCTGTCGTGAAAATTTTCAACTTTTTTGAAGCCGAAATACTTCATGAAAATGTTCGACTTTTTTAAAGCCGAAATCCTGTCGTGAAAATTTTCAACCTTTTTGAAGCCGAAATACTTCATGAAAATGTTCGACTTTTTTAACGCCGAAATCCTGTCGTGAAAATTTTCAACTTTTTTGAATCCGAAATACTTCATGAAAATGTTTGACTTTTTTAAAGTCGAAATCCTGTCGTGAAAATTTTCAACTCTTTTGAAGCCGAAATCTTCTCATGAAAATTTTCAACTTTTTTGAAGCCGAAATCTTTTCATGAAAATTTTCAACTTTTTTGAAGCTGAAATACTTCATGAAAATGTTCGACTTTTTTAAAGCCGAAATCCTGTCATGAAAATATTCAACTTTTTCGAAGCCGAAATACTTCATGAAAATGTTCAACATTTTTAAAGCCGAAATCCTGTCGTGAAAATTTTCAACTTTTTTGAAGCCGAAATACTTCATGAAAATGTTCGACTTTTTTAAAGCCGAAATCCTGTCGTGAAAATTTTCAACCTTTTTGAAGCCGAAATACTTCATGAAAATGTTCAACTCTTTTGAAGCCGAAATCTTCTCATGAAAATTTTCAACTTTTTTGAAGCCGAAATCTTTTCATGAAAATTTTCAACTTTTTTGAAGCTGAAATACTTCATGAAAATGTTCGACTTTTTTAAAGCCGAAATCCTGTAGTGAAAATTTTAAACTTTTTTGAAGCCCAAATACTTCATGAAAATGTTCAAGTTTTTTGAAGCCGAAATACTTCATGAAAATGTTCGACTTTTTTAAAGCCGAAATCCTGTCGTGAAAATTTTCAACCTTTTTGAAGCCGAAATACTTCATGAAAATGTTCGACTTTTTTGAAGCCGAAATCTTTTCATGAAAATTTTCAAATTTTTAGAAGCTGAAATACTTCATGAAAATGTTCGACTTTTTTAAAGCCGAAATCCTGTAGTGAAAATTTTCAACTTTTTTGAAGCCCAAATACTTCATGAAAATGTTCGACTTTTTTAACGCCAAAATCCTGTCGTGAAAATGTTCAACTTTTTTGAATCCGAAATACTTCATGAAAATTTTCAACTTTTTTGAAGCCCAAATACTTCATGAAAATGTTCGACTTATTTAAAGCCGAAATCCTGTCGTGAAAATTTTCAACTTTTTTGAAGCCGAAATACTTCATGAAAATGTTCGACTTTTTTAAAGCCGAAATCCTGTCGTGAAAATTTTCAACCTTTTTGAAGCCGAAATACTTCATGAAAATGTTCAACTCTTTTGAAGCCGAAATCTTCTCATGAAAATTTTCAACTTTTTTGAAGCCGAAATCTTTTCATGAAAATTTTCAACTTTTTTGAAGCTGAAATACTTCATGAAAATGTTCGACTTTTTTAACGCCGAAATCCTGTCGTGAAAATTTTCAACTTTTTTGAATCCGAAATACTTCATGAAAATTTTCAAATTTTTTGAAGTCGAAATCCTGTCGTGAAAATTTTCAACTCTTTTGAAGCCGAAATACTTCATGAAAATGTTTGACTTTTTTAAAGTCGAAATCCTGTTGTGAAAATTTTCAACTCTTTTGAAGCCGAAATCTTCTCATGAAAATTTTCAACTTTTTTGAAGCCGAAATCTTTTCATGAAAATGTTCAACTTTTTTGAAGCTGAAATACTTCATGAAAATGTTCGACTTTTTTAAAGCCGAAATCCTGTAGTGAAAATTTTCAACTTTTTTGAAGCCCAAATACTTCATGAAAATGTTCAACTTTTTTGAAGCCGAAATACTTCATGAAAATGTTCGACTTTTTTAAAGCCGAAATCCTGTCGTGAAAATTTTCAACCTTTTTGAAGCCGAAATACTTCATGAAAATGTTCGACTTTTTTGAAGCCGAAATCTTTTCATGAAAATTTTCAACTTTTTAGAAGCTGAAATACTTCATGAAAATGTTCGACTTTTTTAAAGCCGAAATCCTGTAGTGAAAATTTTCAACTTTTTTGAAGCCCAAATACTTCATGAAAATGTTCGACTTTTTTAACGCCAAAATCCTGTCGTGAAAATGTTCAACTTTTTTGAATCCGAAATACTTCATGAAAATTTTCAAATTTTTTGAAGCCGAAATACTTCATGGAAATGTTCGACTTTTTTAAAGCCGAAATCCTGTCGTGAAAATTTTCAACTTTTTTGAAGCCGAAATCTTTTCATGAAAATTTTCAACTTTTTTGAAGCCGAAATCTTTTCATGAAAATTTTCAACTTTTTTGAAGCCGAAATCTTTTCATGAAAATTTTCAACTTTTTTTAAGCTGAAATACTTCATGAAAATGTTCAACTTTTTTGAAGCCGAAATCTTTTCATGAAAATTTTCAACTTTTTTGAATCTGAAATACTTCATGAAAATGTTCGACTTTTTTAACGCCGAAATCCTGTCGTGAAAATTTTCAACTTTTTTGAAGCCCAAATACTTCATGAAAATGTTCGACTTTTTTTAAGCCGAAATCCTGTCGTGAAAATTTTCAACTTTTTTGAAGCCGAAATCTTTTCATGAAAATTTTCAACTTTTTTGAAGCCGAAATCTTTTCATGAAAATTTTCAACTTTTTTGAAGCTGAAATACTTCATGAAAATGTTCGACTTTTTTAAAGCCGAAATCCTGTCGTGAAAATTTTCAACTTTTTTGAAGCCCAAATACTTCATGAAAATGTTCAACTTTTTTGAAGCCCAAAAACTTCATGAAAATGTTCAACTTTTTTGAAGCCGAAATACTTCATGAAAATGTTCAACTTTTTTAAAGCCGAAATCCTGTAGTGAAAATTTTCAACTTTTTTGAAGCCGAAATACTTCATGAAAATGTTCGACTTTTTTAAAGCCGAAATCCTGTCGTGAAAATTTTCAACCTTTTTGAAGCCGAAATACTTCATGAAAATGTTCAACTCTTTTGAAGCCGAAATCTTCTCATGAAAATTTTCAACTTTTTTGAAGCCGAAATCTTTTCATGAAAATTTTCAACTTTTTTGAAGCTGAAATACTTCATGAAAATGTTCGACTTTTTTAAAGCCGAAATCCTGTAGTGAAAATTTTCAACTTTTTTGAAGCCCAAATACTTCATGAAAATGTTCGACTTTTTTAACGCCAAAATCCTGTCGTGAAAATGTTCAACTTTTTTGAATCCGAAATACTTCATGAAAATTTTCAAATTTTTTGAAGCCGAAATACTTCATGAAAATGTTCGACTTATTTAAAGCCGAAATCCTGTCGTGAAAATTTTCAACTTTTTTGAAGCCGAAATACTTCATGAAAATGTTCGACTTTTTTAAAGCCGAAATCCTGTCGTGAAAATTTTCAACCTTTTTGAAGCCGAAATACTTCATGAAAATGTTCGACTTTTTTAACGCCGAAATCCTGTCGTGAAAATTTTCAACTTTTTTGAATCCGAAATACTTCATGAAAATGTTTGACTTTTTTAAAGTCGAAATCCTGTCGTGAAAATTTTCAACTCTTTTGAAGCCGAAATCTTCTCATGAAAATTTTCAACTTTTTTGAAGCCGAAATCTTTTCATGAAAATTTTCAACTTTTTTGAAGCTGAAATACTTCATGAAAATGTTCGACTTTTTTAAAGCCGAAATCCTGTAGTGAAAATTTTCAACTTTTTTGAAGCCCAAATACTTCATGAAAATGTTCAACTTTTTTGAAGCCGAAATACTTCATGAAAATGTTCGACTTTTTTAAAGCCGAAATCCTGTCGTGAAAATTTTCAACCTTTTTGAAGCCGAAATACTTCATGAAAATGTTCGACTTTTTTGAAGCCGAAATCTTTTCATGAAAATTTTCAACTTTTTAGAAGCTGAAATACTTCATGAAAATGTTCGACTTTTTTAAAGCCGAAATCCTGTAGTGAAAATTTTCAACTTTTTTGAAGCCCAAATACTTCATGAAAATGTTCGACTTTTTTAACGCCAAAATCCTGTCGTGAAAATGTTCAACTTTTTTGAATCCGAAATACTTCATGAAAATTTTCAAATTTTTTGAAGCCGAAATACTTCATGAAAATGTTCGACTTATTTAAAGCCGAAATCCTGTCGTGAAAATTTTCAACTTTTTTGAAGCCGAAATACTTCATGAAAATGTTCGACTTTTTTGAAGCCGAAATCCTGTCGTGAAAATTTTCAACCTTTTTGAAGCCGAAATACTTCATGAAAATGTTCGACTTTTTTAACGCCGAAATCCTGTCGTGAAAATTTTCAACTTTTTTGAATCCGAAATACTTCATGAAAATGTTTGACTTTTTTAAAGTCGAAATCCTGTTGTGAAAATTTTCAACTCTTTTGAAGCCGAAATCTTCTCATGAAAATTTTCAACTTTTTTGAAGCCGAAATCTTTTCATGAAAATGTTCAACTTTTTTGAAGCTGAAATACTTCATGAAAATGTTCGACTTTTTTAAAGCCGAAATCCTGTAGTGAAAATTTTCAACTTTTTTGAAGCCCAAATACTTCATGAAAATGTTCAACTTTTTTGAAGCCGAAATACTTCATGAAAATGTTCGACTTTTTTAAAGCCGAAATCCTGTCGTGAAAATTTTCAACCTTTTTGAAGCCGAAATACTTCATGAAAATGTTCGACTTTTTTGAAGCCGAAATCTTTTCATGAAAATTTTCAACTTTTTAGAAGCTGAAATACTTCATGAAAATGTTCGACTTTTTTAAAGCCGAAATCCTGTAGTGAAAATTTTCAACTTTTTTGAAGCCCAAATACTTCATGAAAATGTTCGACTTTTTTAACGCCAAAATCCTGTCGTGAAAATGTTCAACTTTTTTGAATCCGAAATACTTCATGAAAATTTTCAAATTTTTTGAAGCCGAAATACTTCATGGAAATGTTCGACTTTTTTAAAGCCGAAATCCTGTCGTGAAAATTTCCAACTTTTTTGAAGCCGAAATCTTTTCATGAAAATTTTCAACTTTTTTGAAGCCGAAATCTTTTCATGAAAATTTTCAACTTTTTTGAAGCCGAAATCTTTTCATGAAAATTTTCAACTTTTTTTAAGCTGAAATACTTCATGAAAATGTTCAACTTTTTTGAAGCCGAAATCTTTTCATGAAAATTTTCAACTTTTTTGAATCTGAAATACTTCATGAAAATGTTCGACTTTTTTAACGCTGAAATCCTGTCGTGAAAATTTTCAACTTTTTTGAAGCCCAAATACTTCATGAAAATGTTCGACTTTTTTTAAGCCGAAATCCTGTCGTGAAAATTTTCAACTTTTTTGAAGCCGAAATCTTTTCATGAAAATTTTCAACTTTTTTGAAGCCGAAATCTTTTCATGAAAATTTTCAACTTTTTTGAAGCTGAAATACTTCATGAAAATGTTCGACTTTTTTAAAGCCGAAATCCTGTCGTGAAAATTTTCAACTTTTTTGAAGCCCAAATACTTCATGAAAATGTTCAACTTTTTTGAAGCCCAAAAACTTCATGAAAATGTTCAACTTTTTTGAAGCCGAAATACTTCATGAAAATGTTCAACTTTTTTAAAGCCGAAATCCTGTAGTGAAAATTTTCAACTTTTTTGAAGCCCAAATACTTCATGAAAATGTTCGACTTTTTTAACGCCGAAATCCTGTCGTGAAAATGTTCAACTTTTTTGAATCCGAAATACTTCATGAAAATTTTCAAATTTTTTGAAGCCGAAATACTTCATGAAAATGTTCGACTTTTTTAAAGCCTAAATCCTGTCGTGAAAATTTTCAACTTTTTTGAAGACGAAATCTTTTCATGAAAATTTTCAACTTTTTTGAAGCCGAAATCTTTTCATGAAAATTTTCAACTTTTTTGAAGCCGAAATCTTTTCATGAAAATTTTCAACTTTTTTTAAGCTGAAATACTTCATGAAAATGTTCGACTTTTTTAAAGCCGAAATCCTGTAGTGAAAATTTTCAACTTTTTTGAAGCCCAAATACTTCATGAAAATGTTCAACTTTTTAAAGCCGAAATCCTGTAGTGAAAATTTTCAACTTTTTTGAAGCCCAAATACTTCATGAAAATGTTCGACTTTTTTAAAGCCGAAATCCTGTCGTGAATATTTTCAACTTTTTGGAAGCCCAAATACTTCATGAAATGTTCAACTTTTTTGAAGCCGAAATACTTCATGAAAATGTTCGACTTTTTTAAAGCCGAAATCCTGTCGTGAATATTTTCAACTTTTTGGAAGCCCAAATACTTCATGAAAATGTTCAACTTTTTTGAAGCGGAAATCTTTTCATGAAAATTTTCAACTTTTTTGAAGCCGAAATCTTTTCATGAAAATTTTCAACTTTTTTGAAGCCGAAATCTTTTCATGAAAATTTTCAACTTTTTTTAAGCTGAAATACTTCATGAAAATGTTCAACTTTTTTGAAGCCGAAATCTTTTCATGAAAATTTTCAACTTTTTTGAATCTGAAATACTTCATGAAAATGTTCGACTTTTTTAACGCTGAAATCCTGTCGTGAAAATTTTCAACTTTTTTGAAGCCCAAATACTTCATGAAAATGTTCGACTTTTTTTAAGCCGAAATCCTGTCGTGAAAATTTTCAACTTTTTTGAAGCCGAAATCTTTTCATGAAAATTTTCAACTTTTTTGAAGCCGAAATCTTTTCATGAAAATTTTCAACTTTTTTGAAGCTGAAATACTTCATGAAAATGTTCGACTTTTTTAAAGCCGAAATCCTGTCGTGAAAATTTTCAACTTTTTTGAAGCCCAAATACTTCATGAAAATGTTCAACTTTTTTGAAGCCCAAAAACTTCATGAAAATGTTCAACTTTTTTGAAGCCGAAATACTTCATGAAAATGTTCAACTTTTTTAAAGCCGAAATCCTGTAGTGAAAATTTTCAACTTTTTTGAAGCCCAAATACTTCATGAAAATGTTCGACTTTTTTAACGCCGAAATCCTGTCGTGAAAATGTTCAACTTTTTTGAATCCGAAATACTTCATGAAAATTTTCAAATTTTTTGAAGCCGAAATACTTCATGAAAATGTTCGACTTTTTTAAAGCCTAAATCCTGTCGTGAAAATTTTCAACTTTTTTGAAGACGAAATCTTTTCATGAAAATTTTCAACTTTTTTGAAGCCGAAATCTTTTCATGAAAATTTTCAACTTTTTTGAAGCCGAAATCTTTTCATGAAAATTTTCAACTTTTTTTAAGCTGAAATACTTCATGAAAATGTTCGACTTTTTTAAAGCCGAAATCCTGTAGTGAAAATTTTCAACTTTTTTGAAGCCCAAATACTTCATGAAAATGTTCAACTTTTTAAAGCCGAAATCCTGTAGTGAAAATTTTCAACTTTTTTGAAGCCCAAATACTTCATGAAAATGTTCGACTTTTTTAAAGCCGAAATCCTGTCGTGAATATTTTCAACTTTTTGGAAGCCCAAATACTTCATGAAATGTTCAACTTTTTTGAAGCCGAAATACTTCATGAAAATGTTCGACTTTTTTAAAGCCTAAATCCTGTAGTGAAAATTTTCAACTTTTTTGAAGCCCAAATACTTCATGAAAATGTTCGACTTTTTTAACGCCGAAATCCTGTCGTGAAAATGTTCAACTTTTTTGAATCCGAAATACTTCATGAAAATTTTCAACTTTTTTGAAGCCGAAATCTTGTCATGAAAATGTTCAACTTTTTTGAAGCTGAAATACTTCATGAAAATGTTCGACTTTTTTAAAGCCGAAATCCTGTAGTGAAAATTTTCAACTTTTTTGAAGCCCAAATACTTCATGAAAATGTTCAACTTTTTTGAAGCCCAAATACTTCATGAAAATGTTCAACTTTTTTGAAGCCGAAATACTTCATGAAAATGTTCGACTTTTTTAAAGCCGAAATCCTGTAGTGAAAATTTTCAACTTTTTTGAAGCCCAAATACTTCATGAAAATGTTCGACTTTTTTAACGCCGAAATCCTGTCGTGAAAATGTTCAACTTTTTTGAATCCGAAATACTGCATGAAAATTTTCAAATTTTTTGAAGCCGAAATACTTCATGAAAATGTTCGACTTTTTTAAAGCCTAAATCCTGTCGTGAAAATTTTCAACTTTTTTGAAGCCGAAATCTTTTCATGAAAATTTTCAACTTTTTTGAAGCCGAAATCTTTTCATGAAAATTTTCAACTTTTTTGAAAACGAAATCTTTTCATGAAAATTTTCAACTTTTTTTAAGCTGAAATACTTCATGAAAATGTTCGACTTTTTTAAAGCCGAAATCCTGTAGTGAAAATTTTCAACTATTTTGAAGCCCAAATACTTCATGAAAATGTTCAACTTTTTAAAGCCGAAATCCTGTAGTGAAAATTTTCAACTTTTTTGAAGCCCAAATACTTCATGAAAATGTTCGACTTTTTTAAAGCCGAAATCCTGGCGTGAATATTTTCAACTTTTTGGAAGCCCAAATACTTCATGAAATGTTCAACTTTTTTGAAGCCGAAATACTTCATGAAAATGTTCGACTTTTTTAAAGCCTAAATCCTGTAGTGAAAATTTTCAACTTTTTTGAAGCCCAAATACTTCATGAAAATGTTTGACTTTTTTAACGCCGAAATCCTGTCGTGAAAATGTTCAACTTTTTTGAATCCGAAATACTTCATGAAAATTTTCAACTTTTTTGAAGCCGAAATCTTGTCATGAAAATTTTCAACTTTTTTGAAGCTGAAATACTTCATGAAAATGTTCGACTTTTTTAAATCCGAAATCCTGTAGTGAAAATTTTCAACTTTTTTGAAGCCCAAATACTTCATGAAAATGTTCAACTTTTTTGAAGCCCAAATACTTCATGAAAATGTTCAACTTTTTTGAAGCCGAAATACTTCATGAAAATGTTCGACATTTTTAAAGCCGAAATCCTGTCGTGAAAATTTTCAACCTTTTTGAAGCCGAAATACTTCATGAAAATGTTCGACTTTTTTAAAGCCGAAATCCTGTCGTGAATATTTTCAACTTTTTGGAAGCCCAAATACTTCATGAAAATGTTCAACTTTTTTGAAGCGGAAATCTTTTCATGAAAATTTTCAACTTTTTTGAAGCTGAAATACTTAATGAAAATGTTCGACTTTTTTAAAGCCGAAATCCTGTAGTGAAAATTTTCAACTTTTTTGAAGCCCAAATACTTCATGAAAATTTTCAACTTTTTTGAAGCCCAAATACTTCATGAAAATGTTCAACTTTTTTGAAGCCGAAATACTTCATGAAAATGTGCGACTTTTTTAAAGCTGAAATTCTGTAGTGAAAATTTTCAACTTTTTTGAAGCCCAAATACTTCATGAAAATGTTCGACTTTTTTAAAGCCGAAATCCTGTCGTGAATATTTTCAACTTTTTGGAAGCCCAAATACTTCATGAAATGTTCAACTTTTTTGAAGCCGAAATACTTCATGAAAATGTTCGACTTTTTTAAAGCCGAAATCCTGTCGTGAAAATTTTCAACCTTTTTGAAGCCGAAATACTTCATGAAAATGTTCGACCTTTTTAAAGCTGAAATTCTGTAGTGAAAATTTTCAACTTTTTTGAAGCCCAAATACTTCATGAAAATGTTCGACTTTTTTAAAGCCGAAATCCTGTCGTGAATATTTTCAACTTTTTGGAAGCCCAAATACTTCATGAAATGTTCAACTTTTTTGAAGCCGAAATACTTCATGAAAATGTTCGACTTTTTTAAAGCCGAAATCCTGTCGTGAAAATTTTCAACCTTTTTGAAGCCGAAATACTTCATGAAAATGTTCGACTTTTTTAAAGCCTAAATCCTGTAGTGAAAATTTTCAACTTTTTTGAAGCCCAAATACTTCATGAAAATGTTCGACTTTTTTAACGCCGAAATCCTGTCGTGAAAATGTTCAACTTTTTTGAATCCGAAATACTTCATGAAAATTTTCAACTTTTTTGAAGCCGAAATCTTGTCATGAAAATTTTCAACTTTTTTGAAGCTGAAATACTTCATGAAAATGTTCGACTTTTTTAAAGCTGAAATCCTGTAGTGAAAATTTTCAACTTTTTTGAAGCCCAAATACTTCATGAAAATGTTCAACTTTTTTGAAGCCGAAATACTTCATGAAAATGTTCAACTTTTTTAAAGCCGAAATCCTGTAGTGAAAATTTTCAACTTTTTTGAAGCCCAAATACTTCATGAAAATTTTCAACTTTTTTGAAGCCCAAATACTTCAGGAAAATGTTCGACTTCTTTAACGCCGAAATCCTGTCGTGAAAATGTTCAACTTTTTTGAATCCGAAATACTTCATGAAAATTTTCAACTTTTTTGAAGCCGAAATCTTGTCATGATATCTTTCAACTTTTTTGAAGCTGAAATACTTCATGAAAATGTTCGACTTTTTTAAAGCCGAAATCCTGTAGTGAAAATTTTCAACTTTTTTGAAGCCCAAATACTTCATGAAAATGTTCAACTTTTTTGAAGCCCAAATACTTCATGAAAATGTTCAACTTTTTTGAAGCCGAAATACTTCATGAAAATGTTCGACTTTTTTAAAGCCGAAATCCTGTCGTTAAAATTTTCAACCTTTTTGACGCCGAAATACTTCATGAAAATGTTCGACTTTTTTAAAGCCGAAATCCTGTAGTGAAAATTTTCAACTTTTTTGAAGCCCAAATACTTCATGAAAATGTTCGACTTTTTTAAAGCCGAAATCCTGTCGTGAATATTTTCAACTTTTTTGAAGCCCAAATACTTCATGAAAATGTTCAACTTTTTTGAAGCCGAAATACTTCATGAAAATGTGCGACTTTTTTAAAGCCGAAATCCTGTCGTGAAAATTTTCAACCTTTTTGAAGCCGAAATACTTCATGAAAATGTTCGACCTTTTTAAAGCTGAAATTCTGTAGTGAAAATTTTCAACTTTTTTGAAGCCCAAATACTTCATGAAAATGTTCGACTTTTTTAAAGCCGAAATCCTGTCGTGAATATTTTCAACTTTTTGGAAGCCCAAATACTTCATGAAATGTTCAACTTTTTTGAAGCCGAAATACTTCATGAAAATGTTCGACTTTTTTAAAGCCGAAATCCTGTCGTGAAAATTTTCAACCTTTTTGAAGCCGAAATACTTCATGAAAATGTTCGACTTTTTTAAAGCCTAAATCCTGTAGTGAAAATTTTCAACTTTTTTGAAGCCCAAATACTTCATGAAAATGTTCGACTTTTTTAACGCCGAAATCCTGTCGTGAAAATGTTCAACTTTTTTGAATCCGAAATACTTCATGAAAATTTTCAACTTTTTTGAAGCCGAAATCTTGTCATGAAAATTTTCAACTTTTTTGAAGCTGAAATACTTCATGAAAATGTTCGACTTTTTTAAAGCTGAAATCCTGTAGTGAAAATTTTCAACTTTTTTGAAGCCCAAATACTTCATGAAAATGTTCAACTTTTTTGAAGCCGAAATACTTCATGAAAATGTTCAACTTTTTTAAAGCCGAAATCCTGTAGTGAAAATTTTCAACTTTTTTGAAGCCCAAATACTTCATGAAAATGTTCAACTTTTTTGAAGCCCAAATACTTCAGGAAAATGTTCGACTTCTTTAACGCCGAAATCCTGTCGTGAAAATGTTCAACTTTTTTGAATCCGAAATACTTCATGAAAATTTTCAACTTTTTTGAAGCCGAAATCTTGTCATGATAATTTTCAACTTTTTTGAAGCTGAAATACTTCATGAAAATGTTCGACTTTTTTAAAGCCGAAATCCTGTAGTGAAAATTTTCAACTTTTTTGAAGCCCAAATACTTCATGAAAATGTTCAACTTTTTTGAAGCCCAAATACTTCATGAAAATGTTCAACTTTTTTGAAGCCGAAATACTTCATGAAAATGTTCGACTTTTTTAAAGCCGAAATCCTGTCGTTAAAATTTTCAACCTTTTTGACGCCGAAATACTTCATGAAAATGTTCGACTTTTTTAAAGCCGAAATCCTGTAGTGAAAATTTTCAACTTTTTTGAAGCCCAAATACTTCATGAAAATGTTCGACTTTTTTAACGCCAAAATCCTGTCGTGAAAATGTTCAACTTTTTTGAATCCGAAATACTTCATGAAAATTTTCAAATTTTTTGAAGCCGAAATACTTCATGGAAATGTTCGACTTTTTTAAAGCCGAAATCCTATCGTGAAAATTTTCAACTTTTTTGAAGCCGAAATCTTTTCATGAAAATTTTCAACTTTTTTGAAGCCGAAATCTTTTCATGAAAATTTTCAACTTTTTTGAAGCCGAAATCTTTTCATGAAAATTTTCAACTTTTTTGAAGCCGAAATCTTTTCATGAAAATTTTCAACTTTTTTGAAGCCGAAATCTTTTCATGAAAATTTTCAACTTTTTTGAAGCCGAAATCTTTTCATAAAAATTTTCAACTTTTTTGAATCTGAAATACTTCATGAAAATGTTCGACTTTTTTAACGCCGAAATCCTGTCGTGAAAATTTTCAACTTTTTTGACTCCGAAATACTTCATGAAAATTTTCAACTTTTTTGAAGCCCAAATACTTCATGAAAATGTTCGACTTTTTTAAAGCCGAAATCCTGTCGTGAAAATTGTCAACTTTTTTGAAGCCGAAATCTTTTCATGAAAATTTTCAACTTTTTTGAAGCCGAAATCTTTTCATGAAAATTTTCAACTTTTTTGAAGCTGAAATACTTCATGAAAATGTTCGACTTTTTTAAAGCCGAAATCCTGTCGTGAAAATTTTCAACTTTTTTGAAGCCCAAATACTTCATGAAAATGTTCAACTTTTTTGAAGCCCAAAAACTTCATGAAAATGTTCAACTTTTTTGAAGCCGAAATACTTCATGAAAATGTTCGACTTTTTTAAAGCCGAAATCCTGTCGTGAAAATTTTCAACCTTTTTGAAGCCGAAATACTTCATGAAAATGTTCGACTTTTTTAAAGCCGAAATCCTGTAGTGAAAATTTTCAACTTTTTTGAAGCCCAAATACTTCATGAAAATGTTCGACTTTTTTAACGCCGAAATCCTGTCGTGAAAATGTTCAACTTTTTTGAATCCGAAATACTTCATGAAAATTTTCAAATTTTTTGAAGCCGAAATACTTCATGAAAATGTTCAACTTTTTTAAAGCCTAAATCCTGTCGTGAAAATTTTCAACTTTTTTGAAGCCGAAATCTTTTCATGAAAATTTTCAACTTTTTTGAAGCCGAAATCTTTTCATGAAAATTTTCAACTTTTTTGAAGCCGAAATCTTTTCATGAAAATTTTCAACTTTTTTGAAGTCCAAATACTTCATGAAAATGTTCGACTTTTTTAAAGCCGAAATCCTGTCGTGAATATTTTCAACTTTTTGGAAGCCCAAATACTTCATGAAATGTTCAACTTTTTTGAAGCCGAAATACTTCATGAAAATGTTCGACTTTTTTAAAGCCTAAATCCTGTAGTGAAAATTTTCAACTTTTTTGAAGCCCAAATACTTCATGAAAATGTTCGACTTTTTTAACGCCGAAATCCTGTCGTGAAAATGTTCAACTTTTTTGAATCCGAAATACTTCATGAAAATTTTCAACTTTTTTGAAGCCGAAATCTTGTCATGAAAATTTTCAACTTTTTTGAAGCTGAAATACTTCATGAAAATGTTCGACTTTTTTAAAGCCGAAATCCTGTAGTGAAAATTTTCAACTTTTTTGAAGCCCAAATACTTCATGAAAATGTTCAACTTTTTTGAAGCCGAAATACTTCATGAAAATGTTCGACTTTTTTAAAGCCGAAATCCTGTCGTGAAAATTTTCAACCTTTTTGACGCCGAAATACTTCATGAAAATGTTCGACTTTTTTAAAGCCGAAATCCTGTAGTGAAAATTTTCAACTTTTTTGAAGCCCAAATACTTCATGAAAATGTTCGACTTTTTTAAAGCCGAAATCCTGTCGTGAATATTTTCAACTTTTTGGAAGCCCAAATACTTCATGAAAATGTTCAACTTTTTTGAAGCGGAAATCTTTTCATGAAAATTTTCAACTTTTTTGAAGCCGAAATCTTTTCATGAAAATTTTCAACTTTTTTGAAGCCGAAATCTTTTCATGAAAATTTTCAACTTTTTTTAAGCTGAAATACTTCATGAAAATGTTCAACTTTTTTGAAGCCGAAATCTTTTCATGAAAATTTTCAACTTTTTTGAAGCCGAAATCTTTTCATAAAAATTTTCAACTTTTTTGAATCTGAAATACTTCATGAAAATGTTCGACTTTTTTATCGCCGAAATCCTGTCGTGAAAATTTTCAACTTTTTTGAATCAGAAATACTTCATGAAAATTTTCAACTTTTTTGAAGCCCAAATACTTCATGAAAATGTTCGACTTTTTTAAAGCCGAAATCCTGTCGTGAAAATTTTCAACTTTTTTGAAGCCGAAATCTTTTCATGAAAATTTTCAACTTTTTTGAAGCCGAAATCTTTTCATGAAAATTTTCAACTTTTTTGAAGCTGAAATACTTCATGAAAATGTTCGACTTTTTTAAAGCCGAAATCCTGTCGTGAAAATTTTCAACTTTTTTGAAGCCCAAATACTTCATGAAAATGTTCAACTTTTTTGAAGCCCAAAAACTTCATGAAAATGTTCAACTTTTTTGAAGACGAAATACTTCATGAAAATGTTCGACTTTTTTAAAGCCGAAATCCTGTCGTGAAAATTTTCAACCTTTTTGAAGCCGAAATACTTCATGAAAATGTTCGACTTTTTTAAAGCCGAAATCCTGTAGTGAAAATTTTCAACTTTTTTTAAGCCCAAATACTTCATGAAAATGTTCGACTTTTTTAAAGCCGAAATCCTGTCGTGAAAATGTTCAACTTTTTTGAATCCGAAATACTTCATGAAAATTTTCAAATTTTTTGAAGCCGAAATACTTCATGAAAATGTTCGACTTTTTTAAAGCCTAAATCCTGTCGTGAAAATTTTCAACTTTTTTGAAGCCGAAATCTTTTCATGAAAATTTTCAACTTTTTTGAAGCCGAAATCTTTTCATGAAAATTTTCAACTTTTTTGAAGCCGAAATCTTTTCATGAAAATTTTCAACTTTTTTTAAGCTGAAATACTTCATGAAAATGTTCGACTTTTTTAAAGCCGAAATCCTGTAGTGAAAATTTTCAACTTTTTTGAAGCCCAAATACTTCATGAAAATGTTCAACTTTTTAAAGCCGAAATCCTGTAGTGAAAATTTTCAATTTTTTTGAAGCCCAAATACTTCATGAAAATGTTCGACTTTTTTAAAGCCGAAATCCTGTCGTGAATATTTTCAACTTTTTGGAAGCCCAAATACTTCATGAAATGTTCAACTTTTTTGAAGCCGAAATACTTCATGAAAGTGTTCGACTTTTTTAAAGCCTAAATTCTGTAGTGAAAATTTTCAACTTTTTTGAAGCCCAAATACTTCATGAAAATGTTCAACTTTTTTAACGCCGAAATCCTGTCGTGAAAATGTTCAACTTTTTTGAATCCGAAATACTTCATGAAAATTTTCAACTTTTTTGAATCCGAAATCTTGTCATGAAAATTTTCAACTTTTTTGAAGCTGAAATACTTCATGAAAATGTTCGACTTTTTTAAAGCCGAAATGCTGTAGTGAAAATTTTCAACTTTTTTGAAGCCCAAATACTTCATGAAAATGTTCAACTTTTTTGAAGCCCAAATACTTCATGAAAATGTTCAACTTTTTTGAAGACGAAATACTTCATGAAAATGTTCGACTTTTTTAAAGCCGAAATCCTGTCGTGAAAATTTTCAACCTTTTTGACGCCGAAATACTTCATGAAAATGTTCGACTTTTTTAAAGCCGAAATCCTGTAGTGAAAATTTTCAACTTTTTTGAAGCCCAAATACTTCATGAAAATGTTCGACTTTTTTAAAGCCGAAATCCTGTCGTGAATATTTTCAACTTTTTGGAAGCCCAAATACTTCATGAAAATGTTCGACTTTTTTAAAGCCTAAATCCTGTCGTGAAAATTTTCAACTTTTTTGAAGCCGAAATCTTTTCATGAAAATTTTCAACTTTTTTGAAGCCGAAATCTTTTCATGAAAATTTTCAACTTTTTTGAAGCCGAAATCTTTTCATGAAAATTTTCAACTTTTTTGAAGCCCAAATACTTCATGAAAATGTTCGACTTTTTTAAAGCCGAAATCCTGTCGTGAATATTTTCAACTTTTTGGAAGCCCAAATACTTCATGAAATGTTCAACTTTTTTGAAGCCGAAATACTTCATGAAAATGTTCGACTTTTTTAAAGCCTAAATCCTGTAGTGAAAATTTTCAACTTTTTTGAAGCCCAAATACTTCATGAAAATGTTCGACTTTTTTAACGCCGAAATCCTGTCGTGAAAATGTTCAACTTTTTTGAATCCGAAATACTTCATGAAAATTTTCAACTTTTTTGAAGCCGAAATCTTGTCATGAAAATTTTCAACTTTTTTGAAGCTGAAATACTTCATGAAAATGTTCGACTTTTTTAAAGCCGAAATCCTGTAGTGAAAATTTTCAACTTTTTTGAAGCCCAAATACTTCATGAAAATGTTCAACTTTTTTGAAGCCGAAATACTTCATGAAAATGTTCGACTTTTTTAAAGCCGAAATCCTGTCGTGAAAATTTTCAACCTTTTTGACGCCGAAATACTTCATGAAAATGTTCGACTTTTTTAAAGCCGAAATCCTGTAGTGAAAATTTTCAACTTTTTTGAAGCCCAAATACTTCATGAAAATGTTCGACTTTTTTAAAGCCGAAATCCTGTCGTGAATATTTTCAACTTTTTGGAAGCCCAAATACTTCATGAAAATGTTCAACTTTTTTGAAGCGGAAATCTTTTCATGAAAATTTTCAACTTTTTTGAAGCCGAAATCTTTTCATGAAAATTTTCAACTTTTTTGAAGCCGAAATCTTTTCATGAAAATTTTCAACTTTTTTTAAGCTGAAATACTTCATGAAAATGTTCAACTTTTTTGAAGCCGAAATCTTTTCATGAAAATTTTCAACTTTTTTGAAGCCGAAATCTTTTCATAAAAATTTTCAACTTTTTTGAATCTGAAATACTTCATGAAAATGTTCGACTTTTTTATCGCCGAAATCCTGTCGTGAAAATTTTCAACTTTTTTGAATCAGAAATACTTCATGAAAATTTTCAACTTTTTTGAAGCCCAAATACTTCATGAAAATGTTCGACTTTTTTAAAGCCGAAATCCTGTCGTGAAAATTTTCAACTTTTTTGAAGCCGAAATCTTTTCATGAAAATTTTCAACTTTTTTGAAGCCGAAATCTTTTCATGAAAATTTTCAACTTTTTTGAAGCTGAAATACTTCATGAAAATGTTCGACTTTTTTAAAGCCGAAATCCTGTCGTGAAAATTTTCAACTTTTTTGAAGCCCAAATACTTCATGAAAATGTTCAACTTTTTTGAAGCCCAAAAACTTCATGAAAATGTTCAACTTTTTTGAAGACGAAATACTTCATGAAAATGTTCGACTTTTTTAAAGCCGAAATCCTGTCGTGAAAATTTTCAACCTTTTTGAAGCCGAAATACTTCATGAAAATGTTCGACTTTTTTAAAGCCGAAATCCTGTAGTGAAAATTTTCAACTTTTTTTAAGCCCAAATACTTCATGAAAATGTTCGACTTTTTTAAAGCCGAAATCCTGTCGTGAAAATGTTCA
Organism: Labrus mixtus; assembly: GCF_963584025.1. Taxonomy (NCBI): domain Eukaryota; kingdom Metazoa; phylum Chordata; class Actinopteri; order Labriformes; family Labridae; genus Labrus; species Labrus mixtus. The sequence goes on from NW_026870126.1 coordinate 1,764,846, forward strand.
ACTTTTTTGAATCCGAAATACTTCATGAAAATTTTCAAATTTTTTGAAGCCGAAATACTTCATGAAAATGTTCGACTTTTTTAAAGCCTAAATCCTGTCGTGAAAATTTTCAACTTTTTTGAAGCCGAAATCTTTTCATGAAAATTTTCAACTTTTTTGAAGCCGAAATCTTTTCATGAAAATTTTCAACTTTTTTGAAGCCGAAATCTTTTCATGAAAATTTTCAACTTTTTTTAAGCTGAAATACTTCATGAAAATGTTCGACTTTTTTAAAGCCGAAATCCTGTAGTGAAAATTTTCAACTTTTTTGAAGCCCAAATACTTCATGAAAATGTTCAACTTTTTAAAGCCGAAATCCTGTAGTGAAAATTTTCAATTTTTTTGAAGCCCAAATACTTCATGAAAATGTTCGACTTTTTTAAAGCCGAAATCCTGTCGTGAATATTTTCAACTTTTTGGAAGCCCAAATACTTCATGAAATGTTCAACTTTTTTGAAGCCGAAATACTTCATGAAAGTGTTCGACTTTTTTAAAGCCTAAATTCTGTAGTGAAAATTTTCAACTTTTTTGAAGCCCAAATACTTCATGAAAATGTTCAACTTTTTTAACGCCGAAATCCTGTCGTGAAAATGTTCAACTTTTTTGAATCCGAAATACTTCATGAAAATTTTCAACTTTTTTGAATCCGAAATCTTGTCATGAAAATTTTCAACTTTTTTGAAGCTGAAATACTTCATGAAAATGTTCGACTTTTTTAAAGCCGAAATGCTGTAGTGAAAATTTTCAACTTTTTTGAAGCCCAAATACTTCATGAAAATGTTCAACTTTTTTGAAGCCCAAATACTTCATGAAAATGTTCAACTTTTTTGAAGACGAAATACTTCATGAAAATGTTCGACTTTTTTAAAGCCGAAATCCTGTCGTGAAAATTTTCAACCTTTTTGACGCCGAAATACTTCATGAAAATGTTCGACTTTTTTAAAGCCGAAATCCTGTAGTGAAAATTTTCAACTTTTTTGAAGCCCAAATACTTCATGAAAATGTTCGACTTTTTTAAAGCCGAAATCCTGTCGTGAATATTTTCAACTTTTTGGAAGCCCAAATACTTCATGAAAATGTTCGACTTTTTTAAAGCCGAAATCCTGTAGTGAAAATTTTCAACTTTTTTGAAGCCCAAATACTTCATGAAAATGTTCAACTTTTTTGAAGCCGAAATACTTCATGAAAATGTTCGACTTTTTTAAAGCCGAAATCCTGTCGTGAAAATTTTCAACCTTTTTGAAGCCGAAATACTTCATGAAAATGTTCGACTTTTTTGAAGCCGAAATCTTTTCATGAAAATTTTCAACTTTTTAGTAGCTGAAATACTTCATGAAAATGTTCGACTTTTTTAAAGCCGAAATCCTGTAGTGAAAATTTTCAACTTTTTTGAAGCCCAAATACTTCATGAAAATGTTCGACTTTTTTAACGCCAAAATCATGTCGTGAAAATGTTCAACTTTTTTGAATCCGAAATACTTCATGAAAATTTTCAAATTTTTTGAAGCCGAAATACTTCATGGAAATGTTCGACTTTTTTAAAGCCGAAATCCTGTCGTGAAAATTTTCAACTTTTTTGAAGCCGAAATCTTTTAATGAAAATTTTAAACTTTTTTGAAGCCGAAATCTTTTCATGAAAATTTTAAACTTTTTTGAAGCCGAAATCTTTTCATGAAAATTTTCAACTTTTTTGAAGCCGAAATCTTTTCATGAAAATTTTCAACTTTTTTGAAGCTGAAATACTTCATGAAAATGTTCAACTTTTTTGAAGCCGAAATCTTTTCATGAAAATTTTCAACTTTTTTGAAGCCGAAATCTTTTCATAAAAATTTTCAACTTTTTTGAATCTGAAATACTTCATGAAAATGTTCGACTTTTTTAACGCCGAAATCCTGTCGTGAAAATTTTCAACTTTTTTGAATCCGAAATACTTCATGAAAATTTTCAACTTGTTTGAAGCCCAAATACTTCATGAAAATGTTCGACTTTTTTAAAGCCGAAATCCTGTCGTGAAAATTTTCAACTTTTTTGAAGCTGAAATACTTCATGAAAATGTTCGACTTTTTTAAAGCCGAAATCCTGTCGTGAAAATGTTCAACTTTTTTGAAGCCCAAAAACTTCATGAAAATGTTCAACTTTTTTGAAGCCGAAATACTTCATGAAAATGTTCGACTTTTTTAAAGCCGAAATCCTGTCGTGAAAATTTTCAACCTTTTTGAAGCCGAAATACTTCATGAAAATGTTCGACTTTTTTAAAGCCGAAATCCTGTAGTGAAAATTTTCAACTTTTTTGAAGCCCAAATACTTCATGAAAATGTTCGACTTTTTTAACGCCGAAATCCTGTCGTGAAAATGTTCAACTTTTTTGAATCCGAAATACTTCATGAAAATTTTCAAATTTTTTGAAGCCGAAATACTTCATGAAAATGTTCAACTTTTTTAAAGCCTAAATCCTGTCGTGAAAATTTTCAACTTTTTTGAAGCCGAAATCTTTTCATGAAAATTTTCAACTTTTTTGAAGCCGAAATCTTTTCATGAAAATTTTCAACTTTTTTGAAGCCGAAATCTTTTCATGAAAATTTTCAACTTTTTTGAAGCCCAAATACTTCATGAAAATGTTCGACTTTTTTAAAGCCGAAATCCTGTCGTGAATATTTTCAACTTTTTGGAAGCCCAAATACTTCATGAAATGTTCAACTTTTTTGAAGCCGAAATACTTCATGAAAATGTTCGACTTTTTTAAAGCCTAAATCCTGTAGTGAAAATTTTCAACTTTTTTGAAGCCCAAATACTTCATGAAATTGTTCGACTTTTTTAACGCCGAAATCCTGTCGTGAAAATTTTCAACTTTTTTGAAGCCGAAATCTTGTCATGAAAATTTTCAACTTTTTTGAAGCTGAAATACTTCATGAAAATGTTCGACTTTTTTAAAGCCGAAATCCTGTAGTGAAAATTTTCAACTTTTTTGAAGCCCAAATACTTCATGAAAATGTTCAACTTTTTTGAAGCCGAAATACTTCATGAAAATGTTCGACTTTTTTAAAGCCGAAATCCTGTCGTGAAAATTTTCAACCTTTTTGACGCCGAAATACTTCATGAAAATGTTCGACTTTTTTAAAGCCGAAATCCTGTAGTGAAAATTTTCAACTTTTTTGAAGCCCAAATACTTCATGAAAATGTTCGACTTTTTTAAAGCCGAAATCCTGTCGTGAAAATTTTCAACCTTTTTGAAGCCGAAATACTTCATGAAAATGTTCGACTTTTTTGAAGCCGAAATCTTTTCATGAAAATTTTCAACTTTTTAGTAGCTGAAATACTTCATGAAAATGTTCGACTTTTTTAAAGCCGAAATCCTGTAGTGAAAATTTTCAACTTTTTTGAAGCCCAAATACTTCATGAAAATGTTCGACTTTTTTAACGCCAAAATCATGTCGTGAAAATGTTCAACTTTTTTGAATCCGAAATACTTCATGAAAATTTTCAAATTTTTTGAAGCCGAAATACTTCATGGAAATGTTCGACTTTTATAAAGCCGAAATCCTGTCGTGAAAATTTTCAACTTTTTTGAAGCCGAAATCTTTTAATGAAAATTTTAAACTTTTTTGAAGCCGAAATCTTTTCATGAAAATTTTCAACTTTTTTGAAGCCGAAATCTTTTCATGAAAATTTTCAACTTTTTTGAAGCCGAAATCTTTTCATGAAAATTTTCAACTTTTTTGAAGCTGAAATACTTCATGAAAATGTTCAACTTTTTTGAAGCCGAAATCTTTTCATGAAAATTTTCAACTTTTTTGAAGCCGAAATCTTTTCATAAAAATTTTCAACTTTTTTGAATCTGAAATACTTCATGAAAATGTTCGACTTTTTTAACGCCGAAATCCTGTCGTGAAAATTTTCAACTTTTTTGAATCCGAAATACTTCATGAAAATTTTCAACTTGTTTGAAGCCCAAATACTTCATGAAAATGTTCGACTTTTTTAAAGCCGAAATCCTGTCGTGAAAATTTTCAACTTTTTTGAAGCCGAAATCTTTTCATGAAAATTTTCAACTTTTTTGAAGCCGAAATCTTTTCATGAAAATTTTCAACTTTTTTGAAGCTGAAATACTTCATGAAAATGTTCGACTTTTTTAAAGCCGAAATCCTGTCGTGAAAATGTTCAACTTTTTTGAAGCCCAAAAACTTCATGAAAATGTTCAACTTTTTTGAAGCTGAAATACTTCATGAAAATGTTCAACTTTTTTGAAGCCGAAATCTTTTCATGAAAATTTTCAACTTTTTTGAAGCCGAAATCTTTTCATAAAAATTTTCAACTTTTTTGAATCTGAAATACTTCATGAAAATGTTCGACTTTTTTATCGCCGAAATCCTGTCGTGAAAATTTTCAACTTTTTTGAATCCGAAATACTTCATGAAAATTTTCAACTTTTTTGAAGCCCAAATACTTCATGAAAATGTTCGACTTTTTTAAAGCCGAAATCCTGTCGTGAAAATTTTCAACTTTTTTGAAGCCGAAATCTTTTCATGAAAATTTTCAACTTTTTTGAAGCCGAAATCTTTTCATGAAAATTTTCAACTTTTTTGAAGCTGAAATACTTCATGAAAATGTTCGACTTTTTTAAAGCCGAAATCCTGTAGTGAAAATTTTCAACTTTTTTGAAGCCCAAATACTTCATGAAAATGTTCGACTTTTTTAAAGCCGAAATCCTGTCGTGAAAATGTTCAACTTTTTTGAATCCGAAATATTTCATGAAAATTTTCAAATTTTTTGAAGCCGAAATACTTCATGAAAATGTTCGACTTTTTTAAAGCCTAAATCCTGTCGTGAAAATTTTCAACTTTTTTGAAGCCGAAATCTTTTCATGAAAATTTTCAACTTTTTTGAAGCCGAAATCTTTTCATGAAAATTTTCAACTTTTTTGAAGCCGAAATCTTTTCATGAAAATTTTCAACTTTTTTTAAGCTGAAATACTTCATGAAAATGTTCGACTTTTTTAAAGCCGAAATCCTGTAGTGAAAATTTTCAACTTTTTTGAAGCCCAAATACTTCATGAAAATGTTCGACTTTTTTAACGCCAAAATCATGTCGTGAAAATGTTCAACTTTTTTGAATCCGAAATACTTCATGAAAATTTTCAAATTTTTTGAAGCCGAAATACTTCATGGAAATGTTCGACTTTTATAAAGCCGAAATCCTGTCGTGAAAATTTTCAACTTTTTTGAAGCCGAAATCTTTTAATGAAAATTTTAAACTTTTTTGAAGCCGAAATCTTTTCATGAAAATTTTCAACTTTTTTGAAGCCGAAATCTTTTCATGAAAATTTTCAACTTTTTTGAAGCCGAAATCTTTTCATGAAAATTTTCAACTTTTTTGAAGCTGAAATACTTCATGAAAATGTTCAACTTTTTTGAAGCCGAAATCTTTTCATGAAAATTTTCAACTTTTTTGAAGCCGAAATCTTTTCATAAAAATTTTCAACTTTTTTGAATCTGAAATACTTCATGAAAATGTTCGACTTTTTTAACGCCGAAATCCTGTCGTGAAAATTTTCAACTTTTTTGAATCCGAAATACTTCATGAAAATTTTCAACTTGTTTGAAGCCCAAATACTTCATGAAAATGTTCGACTTTTTTAAAGCCGAAATCCTGTCGTGAAAATTTTCAACTTTTTTGAAGCCGAAATCTTTTCATGAAAATTTTCAACTTTTTTGAAGCCGAAATCTTTTCATGAAAATTTTCAACTTTTTTGAAGCCGAAATCTTTTCATAAAAATTTTCAACTTTTTTGAATCTGAAATACTTCATGAAAATGTTCGACTTTTTTATCGCCGAAATCCTGTCGTGAAAATTTTCAACTTTTTTGAATCCGAAATACTTCATGAAAATTTTCAACTTTTTTGAAGCCCAAATACTTCATGAAAATGTTCGACTTTTTTAAAGCCGAAATCCTGTCGTGAAAATTTTCAACTTTTTTGAAGCCGAAATCTTTTCATGAAAATTTTCAACTTTTTTGAAGCCGAAATCTTTTCATGAAAATTTTCAACTTTTTTGAAGCTGAAATACTTCATGAAAATGTTCGACTTTTTTAAAGCCGAAATCCTGTAGTGAAAATTTTCAACTTTTTTGAAGCCCAAATACTTCATGAAAATGTTCGACTTTTTTAAAGCCGAAATCCTGTCGTGAAAATGTTCAACTTTTTTGAATCCGAAATATTTCATGAAAATTTTCAAATTTTTTGAAGCCGAAATACTTCATGAAAATGTTCGACTTTTTTAAAGCCTAAATCCTGTCGTGAAAATTTTCAACTTTTTTGAAGCCGAAATCTTTTCATGAAAATTTTCAACTTTTTTGAAGCCGAAATCTTTTCATGAAAATTTTCAACTTTTTTGAAGCCGAAATCTTTTCATGAAAATTTTCAACTTTTTTTAAGCTGAAATACTTCATGAAAATGTTCGACTTTTTTAAAGCCGAAATCCTGTAGTGAAAATTTTCAACTTTTTTGAAGCCCAAATACTTCATGAAAATGTTCAACTTTTTAAAGCCGAAATCCTGTAGTGAAAATTTTCAATTTTTTTGAAGCCCAAATACTTCATGAAAATGTTCGACTTTTTTAAAGCCGAAATCCTGTCGTGAATATTTTCAACTTTTTGGAAGCCCAAATACTTCATGAAATGTTCAACTTTTTTGAAGCCGAAATACTTCATGAAAATGTTCGACTTTTTTAAAGCCTAAATTCTGTAGTGAAAATTTTCAACTTTTTTGAAGCCCAAATACTTCATGAAAATGTTCAACTTTTTTAACGCCGAAATCCTGTCGTGAAAATGTTCAACTTTTTTGAATCCGAAATACTTCATGAAAATTTTCAACTTTTTTGAATCCGAAATCTTGTCATGAAAATTTTCAACTTTTTTGAAGCTGAAATACTTCATGAAAATGTTCGACTTTTTTAAAGCCGAAATGCTGTAGTGAAAATTTTCAACTTTTTTGAAGCCCAAATACTTCATGAAAATGTTCAACTTTTTTGAAGCCCAAATACTTCATGAAAATGTTCAACTTTTTTGAAGACGAAATACTTCATGAAAATGTTCGACTTTTTTAAAGCCGAAATCCTGTCGTGAAAATTTTCAACCTTTTTGACGCCGAAATACTTCATGAAAATGTTCGACTTTTTTAAAGCCGAAATCCTGTAGTGAAAATTTTCAACTTTTTTGAAGCCCAAATACTTCATAAAAATGTTCGACTTTTTTAAAGCCGAAATCCTGTCGTGAATATTTTCAACTTTTTGGAAGCCCAAATACTTCATGAAAATGTTCGACTTTTTTAACGCCAAAATCATGTCGTGAAAATGTTCAACTTTTTTGAATCCGAAATACTTCATGAAAATTTTCAAATTTTTTGAAGCCGAAATACTTCATGGAAATGTTCGACTTTTATAAAGCCGAAATCCTGTCGTGAAAATTTTCAACTTTTTTGAAGCCGAAATCTTTTAATGAAAATTTTAAACTTTTTTGAAGCCGAAATCTTTTCATGAAAATTTTCAACTTTTTTGAAGCCGAAATCTTTTCATGAAAATTTTCAACTTTTTTGAAGCCGAAATCTTTTCATGAAAATTTTCAACTTTTTTGAAGCTGAAATACTTCATGAAAATGTTCAACTTTTTTGAAGCCGAAATCTTTTCATGAAAATTTTCAACTTTTTTGAAGCCGAAATCTTTTCATAAAAATTTTCAACTTTTTTGAATCTGAAATACTTCATGAAAATGTTCGACTTTTTTAACGCCGAAATCCTGTCGTGAAAATTTTCAACTTTTTTGAATCCGAAATACTTCATGAAAATTTTCAACTTGTTTGAAGCCCAAATACTTCATGAAAATGTTCGACTTTTTTAAAGCCGAAATCCTGTCGTGAAAATTTTCAACTTTTTTGAAGCCGAAATCTTTTCATGAAAATTTTCAACTTTTTTGAAGCCGAAATCTTTTCATGAAAATTTTCAACTTTTTTGAAGCTGAAATACTTCATGAAAATGTTCGACTTTTTTAAACCCGAAATCCTGTCGTGAAAATGTTCAACTTTTTTGAAGCCCAAAAACTTCATGAAAATGTTCAACTTTTTTGAAGCTGAAATACTTCATGAAAATGTTCAACTTTTTTGAAGCCGAAATCTTTTCATGAAAATTTTCAACTTTTTTGAAGCCGAAATCTTTTCATAAAAATTTTCAACTTTTTTGAATCTGAAATACTTCATGAAAATGTTCGACTTTTTTATCGCCGAAATCCTGTCGTGAAAATTTTCAACTTTTTTGAATCCGAAATACTTCATGAAAATTTTCAACTTTTTTGAAGCCCAAATACTTCATGAAAATGTTCGACTTTTTTAAAGCCGAAATCCTGTCGTGAAAATTTTCAACTTTTTTGAAGCCGAAATCTTTTCATGAAAATTTTCAACTTTTTTGAAGCCGAAATCTTTTCATGAAAATTTTCAACTTTTTTGAAGCTGAAATACTTCATGAAAATGTTCGACTTTTTTAAAGCCGAAATCCTGTAGTGAAAATTTTCAACTTTTTTGAAGCCCAAATACTTCATGAAAATGTTCGACTTTTTTAAAGCCGAAATCCTGTCGTGAAAATGTTCAACTTTTTTGAATCCGAAATATTTCATGAAAATTTTCAAATTTTTTGAAGCCGAAATACTTCATGAAAATGTTCGACTTTTTTAAAGCCTAAATCCTGTCGTGAAAATTTTCAACTTTTTTGAAGCCGAAATCTTTTCATGAAAATTTTCAACTTTTTTGAAGCCGAAATCTTTTCATGAAAATTTTCAACTTTTTTGAAGCCGAAATCTTTTCATGAAAATTTTCAACTTTTTTTAAGCTGAAATACTTCATGAAAATGTTCGACTTTTTTAAAGCCGAAATCCTGTAGTGAAAATTTTCAACTTTTTTGAAGCCCAAATACTTCATGAAAATGTTCAACTTTTTAAAGCCGAAATCCTGTAGTGAAAATTTTCAATTTTTTTGAAGCCCAAATACTTCATGAAAATGTTCGACTTTTTTAAAGCCGAAATCCTGTCGTGAATATTTTCAACTTTTTGGAAGCCCAAATACTTCATGAAATGTTCAACTTTTTTGAAGCCGAAATACTTCATGAAAATGTTCGACTTTTTTAAAGCCTAAATTCTGTAGTGAAAATTTTCAACTTTTTTGAAGCCCAAATACTTCATGAAAATGTTCAACTTTTTTAACGCCGAAATCCTGTCGTGAAAATGTTCAACTTTTTTGAATCCGAAATACTTCATGAAAATTTTCAACTTTTTTGAATCCGAAATCTTGTCATGAAAATTTTCAACTTTTTTGAAGCTGAAATACTTCATGAAAATGTTCGACTTTTTTAAAGCCGAAATGCTGTAGTGAAAATTTTCAACTTTTTTGAAGCCCAAATACTTCATGAAAATGTTCAACTTTTTTGAAGCCCAAATACTTCATGAAAATGTTCAACTTTTTTGAAGACGAAATACTTCATGAAAATGTTCGACTTTTTTAAAGCCGAAATCCTGTCGTGAAAATTTTCAACCTTTTTGACGCCGAAATACTTCATGAAAATGTTCGACTTTTTTAAAGCCGAAATCCTGTAGTGAAAATTTTCAACTTTTTTGAAGCCCAAATACTTCATGAAAATGTTCGACTTTTTTAAAGCCGAAATCCTGTCGTGAATATTTTCAACTTTTTGGAAGCCCAAATACTTCATGAAAATGTTCGACTTTTTTAAAGCCGAAATCCTGTAGTGAAAATGTTCAACTTTTTTGAAGCCCAAATACTTCATGAAAATGTTCAACTTTTTTGAAGCCGAAATACTTCATGAAAATGTTCGACTTTTTTAAAGCCGAAATCCTGTCGTGAAAATTTTCAACCTTTTTGAAGCCGAAATACTTCATGAAAATGTTCGACTTTTTTGAAGCCGAAATCTTTTCATGAAAATTTTCAACTTTTTAGTAGCTGAAATACTTCATGAAAATGTTCGACTTTTTTAAAGCCGAAATCCTGTAGTGAAAATTTTCAACTTTTTTGAAGCCCAAATACTTCATGAAAATGTTCGACTTTTTTAACGCCAAAATCATGTCGTGAAAATGTTCAACTTTTTTGAATCCGAAATACTTCATGGAAATGTTCGACTTTTTTAAAGCCGAAATCCTGTCGTGAAAATTTTCAACTTTTTTGAAGCCGAAATCTTTTCATGAAAATTTTCAACTTTTTTGAAGCCGAAATCTTTTCATGAAAATTTTCAACTTTTTTGAAGCCGAAATCTTTTCATGAAAATTTTCAACTTTTTTGAAGCCGAAATCTTTTCATGAAAATTTTCAACTTTTTTGAAGCTGAAATACTTCATGAAAATGTTCAACTTTTTTGAAGCCGAAATCTTTTCATGAAAATTTTCAACTTTTTTGAAGCCGAAATCTTTTCATAAAAATTTTCAACTTTTTTGAATCTGAAATACTTCATGAAAATGTTCGACTTTTTTAACGCCGAAATCCTGTCGTGAAAATTTTCAACTTTTTTGAATCCGAAATACTTCATGAAAATTTTCAACTTGTTTGAAGCCCAAATACTTCATGAAAATGTTCGACTTTTTTAAAGCCGAAATCCTGTCGTGAAAATTTTCAACTTTTTTGAAGCCGAAATCTTTTCATGAAAATTTTCAACTTTTTTGAAGCCGAAATCTTTTCATGAAAATTTTCAACTTTTTTGAAGCTGAAATACTTCATGAAAATGTTCGACTTTTTTAAAGCCGAAATCCTGTCGTGAAAATTTTCAACTTTTTTGAAGCCCAAATACTTCATGAAAATGTTCAACTTTTTTGAAGCCCAAAAACTTCATGAAAATGTTCAACTTTTTTGAAGCCGAAATACTTCATGAAAATGTTCGACTTTTTTAAAGCCGAAATCCTGTCGTGAAAATTTTCAACCTTTTTGAAGCCGAAATACTTCATGAAAATGTTCGACTTTTTTGAAGCCGAAATCTTTTCATGAAAATTTTCAACTTTTTTGAAGCCCAAATACTTCATGAAAATGTTCGACTTTTTTAAAGCCGAAATCCTGTCGTGAATATTTTCAACTTTTTGGAAGCCCAAATACTTCATGAAATGTTCAACTTTTTTGAAGCCGAAATACTTCATGAAAATGTTCGACTTTTTTAAAGCCTAAATCCTGTAGTGAAAATTTTCAACTTTTTTGAAGCCCAAATACTTCATGAAATTGTTCGACTTTTTTAACGCCGAAATCCTGTCGTGAAAATTTTCAACTTTTTTTAAGCCGAAATCTTGTCATGAAAATTTTCAACTTTTTTGAAGCTGAAATACTTCATGAAAATGTTCGACTTTTTTAAAGCCGAAATCCTGTATTGAAAATTTTCAACTTTTTTGAAGCCCAAATACTTCATGAAAATGTTCAACTTTTTTGAAGCCGAAATACTTCATGAAAATGTTCGACTTTTTTAAAGCCGAAATCCTGTCGTGAAAATTTTCAACCTTTTTGACGCCGAAATACTTCATGAAAATGTTCGACTTTTTTAAAGCCGAAATCCTGTAGTGAAAATTTTCAACTTTTTTGAAGCCCAAATACTTCATGAAAATGTTCGACTTTTTTAAAGCCAAAATCCTGTCGTGAATATTTTCAACTTTTTGGAAGCCCAAATACTTCATGAAAATGTTCAACTTTTTTGAAGCGGAAATCTTTTCATGAAAATTTTCAACTTTTTTGAAGCCGAAATCTTTTCATGAAAATTTTCAACTTTTTTGAAGCCGAAATCTTTTCATGAAAATTTTCAACTTTTTTGAAGCCGAAATCTTTTCATGAAAATTTTCAACTTTTTTTAAGCTGAAATACTTCATGAAAATGTTCAACTTTTTTGAAGCCGAAATCTTTTCATGAAAATTTTCAACTTTTTTGAAGCCGAAATCTTTTCATAAAAATTTTCAACTTTTTTGAATCTGAAATACTTCATGAAAATGTTCGACTTTTTTATCGCCGAAATCCTGTCGTGAAAATTTTCAACTTTTTTGAATCCGAAATACTTCATGAAAATTTTCAACTTTTTTGAAGCCCAAATACTTCATGAAAATGTTCGACTTTTTTAAAGCCGAAATCCTGTCGTGAAAATTTTCAACTTTTTTGAAGCCGAAATCTTTTCATGAAAATTTTCAACTTTTTTGAAGCCGAAATCTTTTCATGAAAATTTTCAACTTTTTTGAAGCTGAAATACTTCATGAAAATGTTCGACTTTTTTAAAGCCGAAATCCTGTAGTGAAAATTTTCAACTTTTTTGAAGCCCAAATACTTCATGAAAATGTTCGACTTTTTTAAAGCCGAAATCCTGTCGTGAAAATGTTCAACTTTTTTGAATCCGAAATACTTCATGAAAATTTTCAAATTTTTTGAAGCCGAAATACTTCATGAAATTGTTCGACTTTTTTAACGCCGAAATCCTGTCGTGAAAATTTTCAACTTTTTTTAAGCCGAAATCTTGTCATGAAAATTTTCAACTTTTTTGAAGCTGAAATACTTCATGAAAATGTTCGACTTTTTTAAAGCCGAAATCCTGTATTGAAAATTTTCAACTTTTTTGAAGCCCAAATACTTCATGAAAATGTTCAACTTTTTTGAAGCCGAAATACTTCATGAAAATGTTCGACTTTTTTAAAGCCGAAATCCTGTCGTGAAAATTTTCAACCTTTTTGACGCCGAAATACTTCATGAAAATGTTCGACTTTTTTAAAGCCGAAATCCTGTAGTGAAAATTTTCAACTTTTTTGAAGCCCAAATACTTCATGAAAATGTTCGACTTTTTTAAAGCCAAAATCCTGTCGTGAATATTTTCAACTTTTTGGAAGCCCAAATACTTCATGAAAATGTTCAACTTTTTTGAAGCGGAAATCTTTTCATGAAAATTTTCAACTTTTTTGAAGCCGAAATCTTTTCATGAAAATTTTCAACTTTTTTGAAGCCGAAATCTTTTCATGAAAATTTTCAACTTTTTTGAAGCCGAAATCTTTTCATGAAAATGTTCAACTTTTTTTAAGCTGAAATACTTCATGAAAATGTTCAACTTTTTTGAAGCCGAAATCTTTTCATGAAAATTTTCAACTTTTTTGAAGCCGAAATCTTTTCATAAAAATTTTCAACTTTTTTGAATCTGAAATACTTCATGAAAATGTTCGACTTTTTTATCGCCGAAATCCTGTCGTGAAAATTTTCAACTTTTTTGAATCCGAAATACTTCATGAAAATTTTCAACTTTTTTGAAGCCCAAATACTTCATGAAAATGTTCGACTTTTTTAAAGCCGAAATCCTGTCGTGAAAATTTTCAACTTTTTTGAAGCCGAAATCTTTTCATGAAAATTTTCAACTTTTTTGAAGCCGAAATCTTTTCATGAAAATTTTCAACTTTTTTGAAGCTGAAATACTTCATGAAAATGTTCGACTTTTTTAAAGCCGAAATCCTGTAGTGAAAATTTTCAACTTTTTTGAAGCCCAAATACTTCATGAAAATGTTCGACTTTTTTAAAGCCGAAATCCTGTCGTGAAAATGTTCAACTTTTTTGAATCCGAAATACTTCATGAAAATTTTCAAATTTTTTGAAGCCGAAATACTTCATGAAAATGTTCGACTTTTTTAAAGCCTAAATCCTGTCGTGAAAATTTTCAACTTTTTTGAAGCCGAAATCTTTTCATGAAAATTTTCAACTTTTTTGAAGCCGAAATCTTTTCATGAAAATTTTCAACTTTTTTGAAGCCGAAATCTTTTCATGAAAATTTTCAACTTTTTTTAAGCTGAAATACTTCATGAAAATGTTCGACTTTTTTAAAGCCGAAATCCTGTAGTGAAAATTTTCAACTTTTTTGAAGCCCAAATACTTCATGAAAATGTTCAACTTTTTAAAGCCGAAATCCTGTAGTGAAAATTTTCAATTTTTTTGAAGCCCAAATACTTCATGAAAATGTTCGACTTTTTTAAAGCCGAAATCCTGTCGTGAATATTTTCAACTTTTTGGAAGCCCAAATACTTCATGAAATGTTCAACTTTTTTGAAGCCGAAATACTTCATGAAAATGTTCGACTTTTTTAAAGCCGAAATCCTGTCGTGAAAATTTTCAACCTTTTTGACGCCGAAATACTTCATGAAAATGTTCGACTTTTTTAAAGCCGAAATCCTGTAGTGAAAATTTTCAACTTTTTTGAAGCCCAAATACTTCATGAAAATGTTCGACTTTTTTAAAGCCGAAATCCTGTCGTGAATATTTTCAACTTTTTGGAAGCCCAAATACTTCATGAAAATGTTCGACTTTTTTAAAGCCGAAATCCTGTAGTGAAAATGTTCAACTTTTTTGAAGCCCAAATACTTCATGAAAATGTTCAACTTTTTTGAAGCCGAAATACTTCATGAAAATGTTCGACTTTTTTAAAGCCGAAATCCTGTCGTGAAAATTTTCAACCTTTTTGAAGCCGAAATACTTCATGAAAATGTTCGACTTTTTTGAAGCCGAAATCTTTTCATGAAAATTTTCAACTTTTTAGTAGCTGAAATACTTCATGAAAATTTTCGACTTTTTTAAAGCCGAAATCCTGTAGTGAAAATTTTCAACTTTTTTGAAGCCCAAATACTTCATGAAAATGTTCGACTTTTTTAACGCCAAAATCATGTCGTGAAAATGTTCAACTTTTTTGAATCCGAAATACTTCATGAAAATTTTCAAATTTTTTGAAGCCGAAATACTTCATGGAAATGTTCGACTTTTTTAAAGCCGAAATCCTGTCGTGAAAATTTTCAACTTTTTTGAAGCCGAAATCTTTTCATGAAAATTTTCAACTTTTTTGAAGCCGAAATCTTTTCATGAAAATTTTCAACTTTTTTGAAGCCGAAATCTTTTCATGAAAATTTTCAACTTTTTTGAAGCCGAAATCTTTTCATGAAAATTTTCAACTTTTTTGAAGCTGAAATACTTCATGAAAATGTTAAACTTTTTTGAAGCCGAAATCTTTTCATGAAAATTTTCAACTTTTTTGAAGCCGAAATCTTTTCAAAAAATTTTTCAACTTTTTTGAATCTGAAATACTTCATGAAAATTTTCAACTTTTTTGAAGCCCAAATACTTCATGAAAATGTTCGACTTTTTTAAAGCCGAAATCCTGTCGTGAAAATTTTCAACTTTTTTGAAGCCGAAATCTTTTCATGAAAATTTTCAACTTTTTTCAAGCCGAAATCTTTTCATGAAAATTTTCAACTTTTTTGAAGCTGAAATACTTCATGAAAATGTTCGACTTTTTTAAAGCCGAAATCCTGTCGTGAAAATTTTCAACTTTTTTGAAGCCGAAATACTTCATGAAAATGTTCGACTTTTTTAAAGCCGAAATCCTGTAGTGAAAATTTTCAACTTTTTTGAAGCCCAAATACTTCATGAAAATGTTCGACTTTTTTAACGCCGAAATCCTGTCGTGAAAATGTTCAACTTTTTTGAATCCGAAATACTTCATGAAAATTTTCAAATTTTTTGAAGCCGAAATACTTCATGAAAATGTTCAACTTTTTTAAAGCCTAAATCCTGTCGTGAAAATTTTCAACTTTTTTGAAGCCGAAATCTTTTCATGAAAATTTTCAACTTTTTTGAAGCCGAAATCTTTTCATGAAAATTTTCAACTTTTTTGAAGCCGAAATCTTTTCATGAAAATTTTCAACTTTTTTGAAGCCCAAATACTTCATGAAAATGTTCGACTTTTTTAAAGCCGAAATCCTGTCGTGAATATTTTCAACTTTTTGGAAGCCCAAATACTTCATGAAATGTTCAACTTTTTTGAAGCCGAAATACTTCATGAAAATGTTCGACTTTTTTAAAGCCTAAATCCTGTAGTGAAAATTTTCAACTTTTTTGAAGCCCAAATACTTCATGAAAATGTTCGACTTTTTTAACGCCGAAATCCTGTCGTGAAAATTTTCAACTTTTTTGAAGCCGAAATCTTGTCATGAAAATTTTCAACTTTTTTGAAGCTGAAATACTTCATGAAAATGTTCGACTTTTTTAAAGCCGAAATCCTGTAGTGAAAATTTTCAACTTTTTTGAAGCCCAAATACTTCATGAAAATGTTCAACTTTTTTGAAGCCGAAATACTTCATGAAAATGTTCGACTTTTTTAAAGCCGAAATCCTGTCGTGAAAATTTTCAACCTTTTTGACGCCGAAATACTTCATGAAAATGTTCGACTTTTTTAAAGCCGAAATCCTGTAGTGAAAATTTTCAACTTTTTTGAAGCCCAAATACTTCATGAAAATGTTCGACTTTTTTAAAGCCGAAATCCTGTCGTGAATATTTTCAACTTTTTGGAAGCCCAAATACTTCATGAAAATGTTCAACTTTTTTGAAGCGGAAATCTTTTCATGAAAATTTTCAACTTTTTTGAAGCCGAAATCTTTTCATGAAAATTTTCAACTTTTTTGAAGCCGAAATCTTTTCATGAAAATTTTCAACTTTTTTGAAGCCGAAATCTTTTCATGAAAATTTTCAACTTTTTTTAAGCTGAAATACTTCATGAAAATGTTCAACTTTTTTGAAGCCGAAATCTTTTCATGAAAATTTTCAACTTTTTTGAAGCCGAAATCTTTTCATAAAAATTTTCAACTTTTTTGAATCTGAAATACTTCATGAAAATGTTCGACTTTTTTATCGCCGAAATCCTGTCGTGAAAATTTTCAACTTTTTTGAATCCGAAATACTTCATGAAAATTTTCAACTTTTTTGAAGCCCAAATACTTCATGAAAATGTTCGACTTTTTTAATGCCGAAATCCTGTCGTGAAAATTTTCAACTTTTTTGAAGCCGAAATCTTTTCATGAAAATTTTCAACTTTTTTGAAGCCGAAATCTTTTCATGAAAATTTTCAACTTTTTTGAAGCTGAAATACTTCATGAAAATGTTCGACTTTTTTAAAGCCGAAATCCTGTCGTGAAAATTTTCAACTTTTTTGAAGCCCAAATACTTCATGAAAATGTTCGACTTTTTTAAAGCCGAAATCCTGTCGTGAAAATTTTCAACTTTTTTGAATCCGAAATACTTCATGAAAATTTTCAAATTTTTTGAAGCCGAAATACTTCATGGAAATGTTCGACTTTTTTAAAGCCGAAATCCTGTCGTGAAAATTTTCAACTTTTTTGAAGCCGAAATCTTTTCATGAAAATTTTCAACTTTTTTGAAGCCGAAATCTTTTCATGAAAATTTTCAACTTTTTTGAAGCCGAAATCTTTTCATGAAAATTTTCAACTTTTTTGAAGCCGAAATCTTTTCATGAAAATTTTCAACTTTTTTGAAGCTGAAATACTTCATGAAAATGTTAAACTTTTTTGAAGCCGAAATCTTTTCATGAAAATTTTCAACTTTTTTGAAGCCGAAATCTTTTCAAAAAAATTTTCAACTTTTTTGAATCTGAAATACTTCATGAAAATTTTCAACTTTTTTGAAGCCCAAATACTTCATGAAAATGTTCGACTTTTTTAAAGCCGAAATCCTGTCGTGAAAATTTTCAACTTTTTTGAAGCCGAAATCTTTTCATGAAAATTTTCAACTTTTTTGAAGCCGAAATCTTTTCATGAAAATTTTCAACTTTTTTGAAGCTGAAATACTTCATGAAAATGTTCGACTTTTTTAAAGCCGAAATCCTGTAGTGAAAATTTTCAACTTTTTTGAAGCCCAAATACTTCATGAAAATGTTCGACTTTTTTAACGCCGAAATCCTGTCGTGAAAATGTTCAACTTTTTTGAATCCGAAATACTTCATGAAAATTTTCAAATTTTTTGAAGCCGAAATACTTCATGAAAATGTTCAACTTTTTTAAAGCCTAAATCCTGTCGTGAAAATTTTCAACTTTTTTGAAGCCGAAATCTTTTCATGAAAATTTTCAACTTTTTTGAAGCCGAAATCTTTTCATGAAAATTTTCAACTTTTTTGAAGCCGAAATCTTTTCATGAAAATTTTCAACTTTTTTGAAGCCCAAATACTTCATGAAAATGTTCGACTTTTTTAAAGCCGAAATCCTGTCGTGAATATTTTCAACTTTTTGGAAGCCCAAATACTTCATGAAATGTTCAACTTTTTTGAAGCCGAAATACTTCATGAAAATGTTCGACTTTTTTAAAGCCTAAATCCTGTAGTGAAAATTTTCAACTTTTTTGAAGCCCAAATACTTCATGAAAATGTTCGACTTTTTTAACGCCGAAATCCTGTCGTGAAAATTTTCAACTTTTTTGAAGCCGAAATCTTGTCATGAAAATTTTCAACTTTTTTGAAGCTGAAATACTTCATGAAAATGTTCGACTTTTTTAAAGCCGAAATCCTGTAGTGAAAATTTTCAACTTTTTTGAAGCCCAAATACTTCATGAAAATGTTCAACTTTTTTGAAGCCGAAATACTTCATGAAAATGTTCGACTTTTTTAAAGCCGAAATCCTGTCGTGAAAATTTTCAACCTTTTTGACGCCGAAATACTTCATGAAAATGTTCGACTTTTTTAAAGCCGAAATCCTGTAGTGAAAATTTTCAACTTTTTTGAAGCCCAAATACTTCATGAAAATGTTCGACTTTTTTAAAGCCGAAATCCTGTCGTGAATATTTTCAACTTTTTGGAAGCCCAAATACTTCATGAAAATGTTCAACTTTTTTGAAGCGGAAATCTTTTCATGAAAATTTTCAACTTTTTTGAAGCCGAAATCTTTTCATGAAAATTTTCAACTTTTTTGAAGCTGAAATACTTCATGAAAATGTTCGACTTTTTTAAAGCCGAAATCCTGTCGTGAAAATTTTCAACTTTTTTGAAGCCCAAATACTTCATGAAAATGTTCAACTTTTTTGAAGCCCAAAAACTTCATGAAAATGTTCAACTTTTTTGAAGCCGAAATACTTCATGAAAATGTTCGACTTTTTTAAAGCCGAAATCCTGTCGTGAAAATTTTCAACCTTTTTGAAGCCGAAATACTTCATGAAAATGTTCGACTTTTTTAAAGCCGAAATCCTGTAGTGAAAATTTTCAACTTTTTTGAAGCCCAAATACTTCATGAAAATGTTCGACTTTTTTAACGCCGAAATCCTGTCGTGAAAATGTTCAACTTTTTTGAATCCGAAATACTTCATGAAAATTTTCAAATTTTTTGAAGCCGAAATACTTCATGAAAATGTTCAACTTTTTTAAAGCCTAAATCCTGTCGTGAAAATTTTCAACTTTTTTGAAGCCGAAATACTTCATGAAAATTTTCAACTTTTTTGAAGCCCAAATACTTCATGAAAATGTTCGACTTTTTTAAAGCCGAAATCCTGTCGTGAATATTTTCAACTTTTTGGAAGCCCAAATACTTCATGAAATGTTCAACTTTTTTGAAGCCGAAATACTTCATGAAAATGTTCGACTTTTTTAAAGCCTAAATCCTGTAGTGAAAATTTTCAACTTTTTTGAAGCCCAAATACTTCATGAAAATGTTCGACTTTTTTAACGCCGAAATCCTGTCGTGAAAATTTTCAACTTTTTTGAAGCCGAAATCTTGTCATGAAAATTTTAAACTTTTTTGAAGCTGAAATACTTCATGAAAATGTTCGACTTTTTTAAAGCCGAAATCCTGTAGTGAAAATTTTCAACTTTTTTGAAGCCCAAATACTTCATGAAAATGTTCAACTTTTTTGAAGCCGAAATACTTCATGAAAATGTTCGACTTTTTTAAAGCCGAAATCCTGTCGTGAAAATTTTCAACCTTTTTGACGCCAAAATACTTCATGAAAATGTTCGACTTTTTTAAAGCCGAAATCCTGTAGTGAAAATTTTCAACTTTTTTGAAGCCCAAATACTTCATGAAAATGTTCGACTTTTTTAAAGCCGAAATCCTGTCGTGAATATTTTCAACTTTTTGGAAGCCCAAATACTTCATGAAAATGTTCAACTTTTTTGAAGCGGAAATGTTTTCATGAAAATTTTCAACTTTTTTGAAGCCGAAATCTTTTCATGAAAATTTTCAACTTTTTTGAAGCCGAAATCTTTTCATGAAAATTTTCAACTTTTTTGAAGCCGAAATCTTTTCATGAAAATTTTCAACTTTTTTTAAGCTGAAATACTTCATGAAAATGTTCAACTTTTTTGAAGCCGAAATCTTTTCATGAAAATTTTCAACTTTTTTGAAGCCGAAATCTTTTCATAAAAATTTTCAACTTTTTTGAATCTGAAATACTTCATGAAAATGTTCGACTTTTTTATCGCCGAAATCCTGTCGTGAAAATTTTCAACTTTTTTGAATCCGAAATACTTCATGAAAATTTTCAACTTTTTTGAAGCCCAAATACTTCATGAAAATGTTCGACTTTTTTAAAGCCGAAATCCTGTCGTGAAAATTTTCAACTTTTTTGAAGCCGAAATTTTTTCATGAAAATTTTTGACTTTTTTGAAGCCGAAATCTTTTCATGAAAATTTTCAACTTTTTTGAAGCTGAAATACTTCATGAAAATGTTCAACTTTTTTGAAGCCGAAATCTTTTCATGAAAATTTTCAACTTTTTTGAAGCCGAAATCTTTTCATAAAAATTTTCAACTTTTTTGAATCTGAAATACTTCATGAAAATGTTCGACTTTTTTAACGCCGAAATCCTGTCGTGAAAATTTTCAACTTTTTTGAATCCGAAATACTTCATGAAAATTTTCAACTTTTTTGAAGCCCAAATACTTCATGAAAATGTTCGACTTTTTTAAAGCCGAAATCCTGTCGTGAAAATTTTCAACTTTTTTGAAGCCGAAATCTTTTCATGAAAATTTTCAACTTTTTTGAAGCCGAAATCTTTTCATGAAAATTTTCAACTTTTTTGAAGCTGAAATACTTCATGAAAATTTTCAAATTTTTTGAAGCCGAAATACTTCATGAAAATGTTCAACTTTTTTAAAGCCTAAATCCTGTCGTGAAAATTTTCAACTTTTTTGAAGCCGAAATACTTCATGAAAATTTTCAACTTTTTTGAAGCCCAAATACTTCATGAAAATGTTCGACTTTTTTAAAGCCGAAATCCTGTCGTGAATATTTTCAACTTTTTGGAAGCCCAAATACTTCATGAAATGTTCAACTTTTTTGAAGCCGAAATACTTCATGAAAATGTTCGACTTTTTTAAAGCCTAAATCCTGTAGTGAAAATTTTCAACTTTTTTGAAGCCCAAATACTTCATGAAAATGTTCGACTTTTTTAACGCCGAAATCCTGTCGTGAAAATTTTCAACTTTTTTGAAGCCGAAATCTTGTCATGAAAATTTTAAACTTTTTTGAAGCTGAAATACTTCATGAAAATGTTCGACTTTTTTAAAGCCGAAATCCTGTAGTGAAAATTTTCAACTTTTTTGAAGCCCAAATACTTCATGAAAATGTTCAACTTTTTTGAAGCCGAAATACTTCATGAAAATGTTCGACTTTTTTAAAGCCGAAATCCTGTCGTGAAAATTTTCAACCTTTTTGACGCCAAAATACTTCATGAAAATGTTCGACTTTTTTAAAGCCGAAATCCTGTAGTGAAAATTTTCAACTTTTTTGAAGCCCAAATACTTCATGAAAATGTTCGACTTTTTTAAAGCCGAAATCCTGTCGTGAATATTTTCAACTTTTTGGAAGCCCAAATACTTCATGAAAATGTTCAACTTTTTTGAAGCGGAAATGTTTTCATGAAAATTTTCAACTTTTTTGAAGCCGAAATCTTTTCATGAAAATTTTCAACTTTTTTGAAGCCGAAATCTTTTCATGAAAATTTTCAACTTTTTTGAAGCCGAAATCTTTTCATGAAAATTTTCAACTTTTTTTAAGCTGAAATACTTCATGAAAATGTTCAACTTTTTTGAAGCCGAAATCTTTTCATGAAAATTTTCAACTTTTTTGAAGCCGAAATCTTTTCATAAAAATTTTCAACTTTTTTGAATCTGAAATACTTCATGAAAATGTTCGACTTTTTTATCGCCGAAATCCTGTCGTGAAAATTTTCAACTTTTTTGAATCCGAAATACTTCATGAAAATTTTCAACTTTTTTGAAGCCCAAATACTTCATGAAAATGTTCGACTTTTTTAAAGCCGAAATCCTGTCGTGAAAATTTTCAACTTTTTTGAAGCCGAAATTTTTTCATGAAAATTTTTGACTTTTTTGAAGCCGAAATCTTTTCATGAAAATTTTCAACTTTTTTGAAGCTGAAATACTTCATGAAAATGTTCAACTTTTTTGAAGCCGAAATCTTTTCATGAAAATTTTCAACTTTTTTGAAGCCGAAATCTTTTCATAAAAATTTTCAACTTTTTTGAATCTGAAATACTTCATGAAAATGTTCGACTTTTTTAACGCCGAAATCCTGTCGTGAAAATTTTCAACTTTTTTGAATCCGAAATACTTCATGAAAATTTTCAACTTTTTTGAAGCCCAAATACTTCATGAAAATGTTCGACTTTTTTAAAGCCGAAATCCTGTCGTGAAAATTTTCAACTTTTTTGAAGCCGAAATCTTTTCATGAAAATTTTCAACTTTTTTGAAGCCGAAATCTTTTCATGAAAATTTTCAACTTTTTTGAAGCTGAAATACTTCATGAAAATTTTCAAATTTTTTGAAGCCGAAATACTTCATGAAAATGTTCAACTTTTTTAAAGCCTAAATCCTGTCGTGAAAATTTTCAACTTTTTTGAAGCCGAAATACTTCATGAAAATTTTCAACTTTTTTGAAGCCCAAATACTTCATGAAAATGTTCGACTTTTTTAAAGCCGAAATCCTGTCGTGAATATTTTCAACTTTTTGGAAGCCCAAATACTTCATGAAATGTTCAACTTTTTTGAAGCCGAAATACTTCATGAAAATGTTCGACTTTTTTAAAGCCTAAATCCTGTAGTGAAAATTTTCAACTTTTTTGAAGCCCAAATACTTCATGAAAATGTTCGACTTTTTTAACGCCGAAATCCTGTCGTGAAAATTTTCAACTTTTTTGAAGCCGAAATCTTGTCATGAAAATTTTAAACTTTTTTGAAGCTGAAATACTTCATGAAAATGTTCGACTTTTTTAAAGCCGAAATCCTGTAGTGAAAATTTTCAACTTTTTTGAAGCCCAAATACTTCATGAAAATGTTCAACTTTTTTGAAGCCGAAATACTTCATGAAAATGTTCGACTTTTTTAAAGCCGAAATCCTGTCGTGAAAATTTTCAACCTTTTTGACGCCAAAATACTTCATGAAAATGTTCGACTTTTTTAAAGCCGAAATCCTGTAGTGAAAATTTTCAACTTTTTTGAAGCCCAAATACTTCATGAAAATGTTCGACTTTTTTAAAGCCGAAATCCTGTCGTGAATATTTTCAACTTTTTGGAAGCCCAAATACTTCATGAAAATGTTCAACTTTTTTGAAGCGGAAATGTTTTCATGAAAATTTTCAACTTTTTTGAAGCCGAAATCTTTTCATGAAAATTTTCAACTTTTTTGAAGCCGAAATCTTTTCATGAAAATTTTCAACTTTTTTGAAGCCGAAATCTTTTCATGAAAATTTTCAACTTTTTTTAAGCTGAAATACTTCATGAAAATGTTCAACTTTTTTGAAGCCGAAATCTTTTCATGAAAATTTTCAACTTTTTTGAAGCCGAAATCTTTTCATAAAAATTTTCAACTTTTTTGAATCTGAAATACTTCATGAAAATGTTCGACTTTTTTATCGCCGAAATCCTGTCGTGAAAATTTTCAACTTTTTTGAATCCGAAATACTTCATGAAAATTTTCAACTTTTTTGAAGCCCAAATACTTCATGAAAATGTTCGACTTTTTTAAAGCCGAAATCCTGTCGTGAAAATTTTCAACTTTTTTGAAGCCGAAATTTTTTCATGAAAATTTTTGACTTTTTTGAAGCCGAAATCTTTTCATGAAAATTTTCAACTTTTTTGAAGCTGAAATACTTCATGAAAATGATCAACTTTTTTGAAGCCGAAATCTTTTCATGAAAATTTTCAACTTTTTTGAAGCCGAAATCTTTTCATAAAAATTTTCAACTTTTTTGAATCTGAAATACTTCATGAAAATGTTCGACTTTTTTAACGCCGAAATCCTGTCGTGAAAATTTTCAACTTTTTTGAATCCGAAATACTTCATGAAAATTTTCAACTTTTTTGAAGCCCAAATACTTCATGAAAATGTTCGACTTTTTTAAAGCCGAAATCCTGTCGTGAAAATTTTCAACTTTTTTGAAGCCGAAATCTTTTCATGAAAATTTTCAACTTTTTTGAAGCCGAAATCTTTTCATGAAAATTTTCAACTTTTTTGAAGCTGAAATACTTCATGAAAATGTTCGACTTTTTTAAAGCCGAAATCCTGTCGTGAATATTTTCAACTTTTTGGAAGCCCAAATACTTCATGAAAATGTTCAACTTTTTTGAAGCGGAAATCTTTTCATGAAAATTTTCAACTTTTTTGAAGCCGAAATCTTTTCATGAAAATTTTCAACTTTTTTGAAGCCGAAATCTTTTCATGAAAATTTTCAACTTTTTTGAATCCGAAATACTTCATGAAAATTTTCAACTTTTTTGAAGCCCAAATACTTCATGAAAATGTTCGACTTTTTTAATGCCGAAATCCTGTCGTGAAAATTTTCAACTTTTTTGAAGCCGAAATCTTTTCATGAAAATTTTCAACTTTTTTGAAGCCGAAATCTTTTCATGAAAATTTTCAACTTTTTTGAAGCTGAAATACTTCATGAAAATGTTCGACTTTTTTAAAGCCGAAATCCTGTCGTGAAAATTTTCAACTTTTTTGAAGCCCAAATACTTCATGAAAATGTTCAACTTTTTTGAAGC
The DNA here is from genome assembly GCF_963584025.1 of Labrus mixtus. Lineage (NCBI taxonomy): Eukaryota > Metazoa > Chordata > Actinopteri > Labriformes > Labridae > Labrus > Labrus mixtus. The sequence goes on from NW_026870126.1 coordinate 1,789,737, forward strand.
CCAAAAACTTCATGAAAATGTTCAACTTTTTTGAAGCCGAAATACTTCATGAAAATGTTCGACTTTTTTAAAGCCGAAATCCTGTCGTGAAAATTTTCAACCTTTTTGAAGCCGAAATACTTCATGAAAATGTTCGACTTTTTTAAAGCCGAAATCCTGTCGTGAAAATGTTCAACTTTTTTGAATCCGAAATACTTCATGAAAATTTTCAAATTTTTTGAAGCCGAAATACTTCATGAAAATGTTCGACTTTTTTAAAGCCTAAATCCTGTCGTGAAAATTTTCAACTTTTTTGAAGCCGAAATCTTTTCATGAAAATTTTCAACTTTTTTGAAGCCGAAATCTTTTCATGAAAATTTTCAACTTTTTTGAAGCCGAAATCTTTTCATGAAAATTTTCAACTTTTTTTAAGCTGAAATACTTCATGAAAATGTTCGACTTTTTTAAAGCCGAAATCCTGTAGTGAAAATTTTCAACTTTTTTGAAGCCCAAATACTTCATGAAAATTTTCAACTTTTTAAAGCCGAAATCCTGTAGTGAAAATTTTCAATTTTTTTGAAGCCCAAATACTTCATGAAAATGTTCGACTTTTTTAAAGCCGAAATCCTGTCGTGAATATTTTCAACTTTTTTGAAGCCGAAATCTTTTCATGAAAATTTTCAACTTTTTTGAAGCCGAAATCTTTTCATGAAAATTTTCAACTTTTTTGAAGCCGAAATCTTTTCATGAAAATTTTCAACTTTTTTGAAGCTGAAATACTTCATGAAAATGTTCAACTTTTTTGAAGCCGAAATCTTTTCATGAAAATTTTCAACTTTTTTGAAGCCGAAATCTTTTCATAAAAATTTTCAACTTTTTTGAATCTGAAATACTTCATGAAAATGTTCGACTTTTTTAACGCCGAAATCCTGTCGTGAAAATTTTCAACTTTTTTGAATCCGAAATACTTCATGAAAATTTTCAACTTTTTTGAAGCCCAAATACTTCATGAAAATGTTCGACTTTTTTAAAGCCGAAATCCTGTCGTGAAAATTTTCAACTTTTTTGAAGCCGAAATCTTTTCATGAAAATTTTCAACTTTTTTGAAGCCGAAATCTTTTCATGAAAATTTTCAACTTTTTTGAAGCTGAAATACTTCATGAAAATGTTCGACTTTTTTAAAGCCGAAATCCTGTCGTGAAAATTTTCAACTTTTTTGAAGCCCAAATACTTCATGAAAATGTTCAACTTTTTTGAAGCCCAAAAACTTCATGAAAATGTTCAACTTTTTTGAAGCCGAAATACTTCATGAAAATGTTCGACTTTTTTAAAGCCGAAATCCTGTCGTGAAAATTTTCAACCTTTTTGAAGCCGAAATACTTCATGAAAATGTTCGACTTTTTTAAAGCCGAAATCCTGTAGTGAAAATTTTCAACTTTTTTGAAGCCCAAATACTTCATGAAAATGTTCGACTTTTTTAACGCCGAAATCCTGTCGTGAAAATGTTCAACTTTTTTGAATCCGAAATACTTCATGAAAATTTTCAAATTTTTTGAAGCCGAAATACTTCATGAAAATGTTCAACTTTTTTAAAGCCTAAATCCTGTCGTGAAAATTTTCAACTTTTTTGAAGCCGAAATACTTCATGAAAATTTTCAACTTTTTTGAAGCCCAAATACTTCATGAAAATGTTCGACTTTTTTAAAGCCGAAATCCTGTCGTGAATATTTTCAACTTTTTGGAAGCCCAAATACTTCATGAAATGTTCAACTTTTTTGAAGCCGAAATACTTCATGAAAATGTTCGACTTTTTTAAAGCCTAAATCCTGTAGTGAAAATTTTCAACTTTTTTGAAGCCCAAATACTTCATGAAAATGTTCGACTTTTTTAACGCCGAAATCCTGTCGTGAAAATTTTCAACTTTTTTGAAGCCGAAATCTTGTCATGAAAATTTTCAACTTTTTTGAAGCTGAAATACTTCATGAAAATGTTCGACTTTTTTAAAGCCGAAATCCTGTAGTGAAAATTTTCAACTTTTTTGAAGCCCAAATACTTCATGAAAATGTTCAACTTTTTTGAAGCCGAAATACTTCATGAAAATGTTCGACTTTTTTAAAGCCGAAATCCTGTCGTGAAAATTTTCAACCTTTTTGACGCCAAAATACTTCATGAAAATGTTCGACTTTTTTAAAGCCGAAATCCTGTAGTGAAAATTTTCAACTTTTTTGAAGCCCAAATACTTCATGAAAATGTTCGACTTTTTTAAAGCCGAAATCCTGTCGTGAATATTTTCAACTTTTTGGAAGCCCAAATACTTCATGAAAATGTTCAACTTTTTTGAAGCGGAAATGTTTTCATGAAAATTTTCAACTTTTTTGAAGCCGAAATCTTTTCATGAAAATTTTCAACTTTTTTGAAGCCGAAATCTTTTCATGAAAATTTTCAACTTTTTTGAAGCCGAAATCTTTTCATGAAAATTTTCAACTTTTTTGAATCCGAAATACTTCATGAAAATTTTCAACTTTTTTGAAGCCCAAATACTTCATGAAAATGTTCGACTTTTTTAAAGCCGAAATCCTGTCGTGAAAATTTTCAACTTTTTTGAAGCCGAAATTTTTTCATGAAAATTTTCAACTTTTTTGAAGCCGAAATCTTTTCATGAAAATTTTCAACTTTTTTGAAGCTGAAATACTTCATGAAAATGTTCAACTTTTTTGAAGCCGAAATCTTTTCATGAAAATTTTCAACTTTTTTGAAGCCGAAATCTTTTCATAAAAATTTTCAACTTTTTTGAATCTGAAATACTTCATGAAAATGTTCGACTTTTTTAACGCCGAAATCCTGTCGTGAAAATTTTCAACTTTTTTGAATCCGAAATACTTCATGAAAATTTTCAACTTTTTTGAAGCCCAAATACTTCATGAAAATGTTCGACTTTTTTAAAGCCGAAATCCTGTCGTGAAAATTTTCAACTTTTTTGAAGCCGAAATCTTTTCATGAAAATTTTCAACTTTTTTGAAGCCGAAATCTTTTCATGAAAATTTTCAACTTTTTTGAAGCTGAAATACTTCATGAAAATTTTCGACTTTTTTAAAGCCGAAATCCTGTCGTGAATATTTTCAACTTTTTGGAAGCCCAAATACTTCATGAAAATGTTCAACTTTTTTGAAGCGGAAATCTTTTCATGAAAATTTTCAACTTTTTTGAAGCCGAAATCTTTTCATGAAAATTTTCAACTTTTTTGAAGCCGAAATCTTTTCATGAAAATTTTCAACTTTTTTGAAGCCGAAATCTTTTCATGAAAATTTTCAACTTTTTTTAAGCTGAAATACTTCATGAAAATGTTCAACTTTTTTGAAGCCGAAATCTTTTCATGAAAATTTTCAACTTTTTTGAAGCCGAAATCTTTTAATAAAAATTTTCAACTTTTTTGAATCTGAAATACTTCATGAAAATGTTCGACTTTTTTATCGCCGAAATCCTGTCGTGAAAATTTTCAACTTTTTTGAATCCGAAATACTTCATGAAAATTTTCAACTTTTTTGAATCCCAAATACTTCATGAAAATGTTCGACTTTTTTAAAGCCGAAATCCTGTCGTGAAAATTTTCAACTTTTTTGAAGCCGAAATCTTTTCATGAAAATTTTCAACTTTTTTGAAGCCGAAATCTTTTCATGAAAATTTTCAACTTTTTTGAAGCTGAAATACTTCATGAAAATGTTCAACTTTTTTGAAGCCGAAATCTTTTCATGAAAATTTTCAACTTTTTTGAAGCCGAAATCTTTTCATAAAAATTTTCAACTTTTTTGAATCCGAAATACTTCATGAAAATGTTCGACTTTTTTAACGCCGAAATCCTGTCGTGAAAATTTTCAACTTTTTTGAATCCGAAATACTTCATGAAAATTTTCAACTTTTTTGAAGCCCAAATACTTCATGAAAATGTTCGACTTTTTTAAAGCCGAAATCCTATCGTGAAAATTTTCAACTTTTTTGAAGCCGAAATCTTTTCATGAAAATTTTCAACTTTTTTGAAGCCGAAATCTTTTCATGAAAATTTTCAACTTTTTTGAAGCTGAAATACTTCATGAAAATGTTCGACTTTTTTAAAGCCGAAATCCTGTCGTGAAAATTTTCAACTTTTTTGAAGCCCAAATACTTCATGAAAATGTTCAACTTTTTTGAAGCCCAAAAACTTCATGAAAATGTTCAACTTTTTTGAAGCCGAAATACTTCATGAAAATGTTCGACTTTTTTAAAGCCGAAATCCTGTCGTGAAAATTTTCAACCTTTTTGAAGCCGAAATACTTCATGAAAATGTTCGACTTTTTTAAAGCCGAAATCCTGTAGTGAAAATTTTCAACTTTTTTGAAGCCCAAATACTTCATGAAAATGTTCGACTTTTTTAACGCCGAAATCCTGTCGTGAAAATGTTCAACTTTTTTGAATCCGAAATACTTCATGAAAATTTTCAAATTTTTTGAAGCCGAAATACTTCATGAAAATGTTCAACTTTTTTAAAGCCTAAATCCTGTCGTGAAAATTTTCAACTTTTTTGAAGCCGAAATACTTCATGAAAATTTTCAACTTTTTTGAAGCCCAAATACTTCATGAAAATGTTCGACTTTTTTAAAGCCGAAATCCTGTCGTGAAAATTTTCAACCTTTTTGACGCCGAAATACTTCATGAAAATGTTCGACTTTTTTAAAGCCGAAATCCTGTAGTGAAAATTTTCAACTTTTTTGAAGCCCAAATACTTCATGAAAATGTTCGACTTTTTTAAAGCCGAAATCCTGTCGTGAATATTTTCAACTTTTTGGAAGCCCAAATACTTCATGAAAATGTTCAACTTTTTTGAAGCGGAAATCTTTTCATGAAAATTTTCAACTTTTTTGAAGCCGAAATCTTTTCATGAAAATTTTCAACTTTTTTGAAGCCGAAATCTTTTCATGAAAATTTTCAACTTTTTTGAAGCCGAAATCTTTTCATGAAAATTTTCAACTTTTTTTAAGCTGAAATACTTCATGAAAATGTTCAACTTTTTTGAAGCCGAAATCTTTTCATGAAAATTTTCAACTTTTTTGAAGCCGAAATCTTTTCATAAAAATTTTCAACTTTTTTGAATCTGAAATACTTCATGAAAATGTTCGACTTTTTTATCGCCGAAATCCTGTCGTGAAAATTTTCAACTTTTTTGAATCCGAAATACTTCATGAAAATTTTCAACTTTTTTGAAGCCCAAATACTTCATGAAAATGTTCGACTTTTTTAAAGCCGAAATCCTGTCGTGAAAATTTTCAACTTTTTTGAAGCCGAAATCTTTTCATGAAAATTTTCAACTTTTTTGAAGCCGAAATCTTTTCATGAAAATTTTCAACTTTTTTGAAGCTGAAATACTTCATGAAAATGTTCGACTTTTTTAAAGCCGAAATCCTGTCGTGAAAATTTTCAACTTTTTTGAAGCCCAAATACTTCATGAAAATGTTCAACTTTTTTGAAGCCCAAAAACTTCATGAAAATGTTCAACTTTTTTGAATCCGAAATACTTCATGAAAATTTTCAAATTTTTTGAAGCCGAAATACTTCATGAAAATGTTCAACTTTTTTAAAGCCTAAATCCTGTCGTGAAAATTTTCAACTTTTTTGAAGCCGAAATACTTCATGAAAATTTTCAACTTTTTTGAAGCCCAAATACTTCATGAAAATGTTCGACTTTTTTAAAGCCGAAATCCTGTAGTGAAAATTTTCAACTTTTTTGAAGCCCAAATACTTCATGAAAATGTTCGACTTTTTTAACGCCGAAATCCTGTCGTGAAAATGTTCAACTTTTTTGAATCCGAAATACTTCATGAAAATTTTCAAATTTTTTGAAGCCGAAATACTTCATGAAAATGTTCAACTTTTTTAAAGCCTAAATCCTGTCGTGAAAATTTTCAACTTTTTTGAAGCCGAAATACTTCATGAAAATTTTCAACTTTTTTGAAGCCCAAATACTTCATGAAAATGTTCGACTTTTTTAAAGCCGAAATCCTGTCGTGAATATTTTCAACTTTTTGGAAGCCCAAATACTTCATGAAATGTTCAACTTTTTTGAAGCCGAAATACTTCATGAAAATGTTCGACTTTTTTAAAGCCTAAATCCTGTAGTGAAAATTTTCAACTTTTTTGAAGCCCAAATACTTCATGAAAATGTTCGACTTTTTTAACGCCGAAATCCTGTCGTGAAAATTCTCAACTTTTTTGAAGCCGAAATCTTGTCATGAAAATTTTCAACTTTTTTGAAGCTGAAATACTTCATGAAAATGTTCGACTTTTTTAAAGCCGAAATCCTGTAGTGAAAATTTTCAACTTTTTTGAAGCCCAAATACTTCATGAAAATGTTCAACTTTTTTGAAGCCGAAATACTTCATGAAAATGTTCGACTTTTTTAAAGCCGAAATCCTGTCGTGAAAATTTTCAACCTTTTTGACGCCGAAATACTTCATGAAAATGTTCGACTTTTTTAAAGCCGAAATCCTGTAGTGAAAATTTTCAACTTTTTTGAAGCCCAAATACTTCATGAAAATGTTCGACTTTTTTAAAGCCGAAATCCTGTCGTGAATATTTTCAACTTTTTGGAAGCCCAAATACTTCATGAAAATGTTCAACTTTTTTGAAGCGGAAATCTTTTCATGAAAATTTTCAACTTTTTTGAAGCCGAAATCTTTTCATGAAAATTTTCAACTTTTTTGAAGCCGAAATCTTTTCATGAAAATTTTCAACTTTTTTGAAGCCGAAATCTTTTCATGAAAATTTTCAACTTTTTTTAAGCTGAAATACTTCATGAAAATGTTCAACTTTTTTGAAGCCGAAATCTTTTCATGAAAATTTTCAACTTTTTTGAAGCCGAAATCTTTTCATAAAAATTTTCAACTTTTTTGAATCTGAAATACTTCATGAAAATGTTCGACTTTTTTATCGCCGAAATCCTGTCGTGAAAATTTTCAACTTTTTTGAATCCGAAATACTTCATGAAAATTTTCAACTTTTTTGAAGCCCAAATACTTCATGAAAATGTTCGACTTTTTTAAAGCCGAAATCCTGTCGTGAAAATTTTCAACTTTTTTGAAGCCGAAATCTTTTCATGAAAATTTTCAACTTTTTTGAAGCCGAAATCTTTTCATGAAAATTTTCAACTTTTTTGAAGCTGAAATACTTCATGAAAATGTTCGACTTTTTTAAAGCCGAAATCCTGTCGTGAAAATTTTCAACTTTTTTGAATCCCAAATACTTCATGAAAATGTTCAACTTTTTTGAAGCCCAAAAACTTCATGAAAATGTTCAACTTTTTTGAAGACGAAATACTTCATGAAAATGTTCGACTTTTTTAAAGCCGAAATCCTGTCGTGAAAATTTTCAACCTTTTTGAAGCCGAAATACTTCATGAAAATGTTCGACTTTTTTAAAGCCGAAATCCTGTCGTGAAAATGTTCAACTTTTTTGAATCCGAAATACTTCATGAAAATTTTCAAATTTTTTGAAGCCGAAATACTTCATGAAAATGTTCGACTTTTTTAAAGCCTAAATCCTGTCGTGAAAATTTTCAACTTTTTTGAAGCCGAAATCTTTTCATGAAAATTTTCAACTTTTTTGAAGCCGAAATCTTTTCATGAAAATTTTCAACTTTTTTGAAGCCGAAATCTTTTCATGAAAATTTTCAACTTTTTTTAAGCTGAAATACTTCATGAAAATGTTCGACTTTTTTAAAGCCGAAATCCTGTAGTGAAAATTTTCAACTTTTTTGAAGCCCAAATACTTCATGAAAATGTTCAACTTTTTAAAGCCGAAATCCTGTAGTGAAAATTTTCAATTTTTTTGAAGCCCAAATACTTCATGAAAATGTTCGACTTTTTTAAAGCCGAAATCCTGTCGTGAATATTTTCAACTTTTTTGAAGCCGAAATCTTTTCATGAAAATTTTCAACTTTTTTGAAGCCGAAATCTTTTCATGAAAATGTTCAACTTTTTTGAAGCCGAAATCTTTTCATGAAAATTTTCAACTTTTTTGAAGCCGAAATCTTTTCATGAAAATTTTCAACTTTTTTGAAGCCGAAATCTTTTCATGAAAATTTTCAACTTTTTTGAAGCTGAAATACTTCATGAAAATGTTCGACTTTTTTAAAGCCGAAATCCTGTAGTGAAAATTTTCAACTTTTTTGAAGCCCAAATACTTCATGAAAATGTTCAACTTTTTTGAAGCCGAAATACTTCATGAAAATGTTCGACTTTTTTAAAGCCGAAATCCTGTCGTGAAAATTTTCAACCTTTTTGACGCCGAAATACTTCATGAAAATGTTCGACTTTTTTAACGCCGAAATCCTGTCGTGAAAATTCTCAACTTTTTTGAAGCCGAAATCTTGTCATGAAAATTTTCAACTTTTTTGAAGCTGAAATACTTCATGAAAATGTTCGACTTTTTTAAAGCCGAAATCCTGTAGTGAAAATTTTCAACTTTTTTGAAGCCCAAATACTTCATGAAAATGTTCAACTTTTTTGAAGCCGAAATACTTCATGAAAATGTTCGACTTTTTTAAAGCCGAAATCCTGTCGTGAAAATTTTCAACCTTTTTGACGCCGAAATACTTCATGAAAATGTTCGACTTTTTTAAAGCCGAAATCCTGTAGTGAAAATTTTCAACTTTTTTGAAGCCCAAATACTTCATGAAAATGTTCGACTTTTTTAAAGCCGAAATCCTGTCGTGAATATTTTCAACTTTTTGGAAGCCCAAATACTTCATGAAAATGTTCAACTTTTTTGAAGCGGAAATCTTTTCATGAAAATTTTCAACTTTTTTGAAGCCGAAATCTTTTCATGAAAATTTTCAACTTTTTTGAAGCCGAAATCTTTTCATGAAAATTTTCAACTTTTTTGAAGCCGAAATCTTTTCATGAAAATTTTCAACTTTTTTTAAGCTGAAATACTTCATGAAAATGTTCAACTTTTTTGAAGCCGAAATCTTTTCATGAAAATTTTCAACTTTTTTGAAGCCGAAATCTTTTCATAAAAATTTTCAACTTTTTTGAATCTGAAATACTTCATGAAAATGTTCGACTTTTTTATCGCCGAAATCCTGTCGTGAAAATTTTCAACTTTTTTGAATCCGAAATACTTCATGAAAATTTTCAACTTTTTTGAAGCCCAAATACTTCATGAAAATGTTCGACTTTTTTAAAGCCGAAATCCTGTCGTGAAAATTTTCAACTTTTTTGAAGCCGAAATCTTTTCATGAAAATTTTCAACTTTTTTGAAGCCGAAATCTTTTCATGAAAATTTTCAACTTTTTTGAAGCTGAAATACTTCATGAAAATGTTCGACTTTTTTAAAGCCGAAATCCTGTCGTGAAAATTTTCAACTTTTTTGAATCCCAAATACTTCATGAAAATGTTCAACTTTTTTGAAGCCCAAAAACTTCATGAAAATGTTCAACTTTTTTGAAGACGAAATACTTCATGAAAATGTTCGACTTTTTTAAAGCCGAAATCCTGTCGTGAAAATTTTCAACCTTTTTGAAGCCGAAATACTTCATGAAAATGTTCGACTTTTTTAAAGCCGAAATCCTGTCGTGAAAATGTTCAACTTTTTTGAATCCGAAATACTTCATGAAAATTTTCAAATTTTTTGAAGCCGAAATACTTCATGAAAATGTTCGACTTTTTTAAAGCCTAAATCCTGTCGTGAAAATTTTCAACTTTTTTGAAGCCGAAATCTTTTCATGAAAATTTTCAACTTTTTTGAAGCCGAAATCTTTTCATGAAAATTTTCAACTTTTTTGAAGCCGAAATCTTTTCATGAAAATTTTCAACTTTTTTTAAGCTGAAATACTTCATGAAAATGTTCGACTTTTTTAAAGCCGAAATCCTGTAGTGAAAATTTTCAACTTTTTTGAAGCCCAAATACTTCATGAAAATGTTCAACTTTTTAAAGCCGAAATCCTGTAGTGAAAATTTTCAATTTTTTTGAAGCCCAAATACTTCATGAAAATGTTCGACTTTTTTAAAGCCGAAATCCTGTCGTGAATATTTTCAACTTTTTTGAAGCCGAAATCTTTTCATGAAAATTTTCAACTTTTTTGAAGCCGAAATCTTTTCATGAAAATGTTCAACTTTTTTGAAGCCGAAATCTTTTCATGAAAATTTTCAACTTTTTTGAAGCCGAAATCTTTTCATGAAAATTTTCAACTTTTTTGAAGCCGAAATCTTTTCATGAAAATTTTCAACTTTTTTGAAGCTGAAATACTTCATGAAAATGTTCAACTTTTTTGAAGCCGAAATCTTTTCATGAAAATTTTCAACTTTTTTTAAGCCGAAATCTTTTCATAAAAATTTTCAACTTTTTTGAATCTGAAATACTTCATGAAAATGTTCGACTTTTTTAACGCCGAAATCCTGTCGTGAAAATTTTCAACTTTTTTGAATCCGAAATACTTCATGAAAATTTTCAACTTTTTTGAAGCCCAAATACTTCATGAAAATGTTCGACTTTTTTAAAGCCGAAATCCTGTCGTGAAAATTTTCAACTTTTTTGAAGCCGAAATCTTTTCATGAAAATTTTCAACTTTTTTGAAGCCGAAATCTTTTCATGAAAATTTTCAACTTTTTTGAAGCTGAAATACTTCATGAAAATGTTCGACTTTTTTAAAGCCGAAATCCTGTCGTGAAAATTTTCAACTTTTTTGAAGCCCAAATACTTCATGAAAATGTTCAACTTTTTTGAAGCCCAAAAACTTCATGAAAATGTTCAACTTTTTTGAAGCCGAAATACTTCATGAAAATGTTCGACTTTTTTAAAGCCGAAATCCTGTCGTGAAAATTTTCAACCTTTTTGAAGCCGAAATACTTCATGAAAATGTTCGACTTTTTTAAAGCCGAAATCCTGTAGTGAAAATTTTCAACTTTTTTGAAGCCCAAATACTTCATGAAAATGTTCGACTTTTTTAACGCCGAAATCCTGTCGTGAAAATGTTCAACTTTTTTGAAGCCGAAATCTTTTCATGAAAATTTTCAACTTTTTTGAAGCCGAAATCTTTTCATGAAAATTTTCAACTTTTTTGAAGCCGAAATCTTTTCATGAAAATTTTCAACTTTTTTGAAGCCGAAATCTTTTCATGAAAATTTTCAACTTTTTTGAAGCTGAAATACTTCATGAAAATGTTCAACTTTTTTGAAGCCGAAATCTTTTCATGAAAATTTTCAACTTTTTTTAAGCCGAAATCTTTTCATAAAAATTTTCAACTTTTTTGAATCTGAAATACTTCATGAAAATGTTCGACTTTTTTAACGCCGAAATCCTGTCGTGAAAATTTTCAACTTTTTTGAATCCGAAATACTTCATGAAAATTTTCAACTTTTTTGAAGCCCAAATACTTCATGAAAATGTTCGACTTTTTTAAAGCCGAAATCCTGTCGTGAAAATTTTCAACTTTTTTGAAGCCGAAATCTTTTCATGAAAATTTTCAACTTTTTTGAAGCCGAAATCTTTTCATGAAAATTTTCAACTTTTTTGAAGCTGAAATACTTCATGAAAATGTTCGACTTTTTTAAAGCCGAAATCCTGTCGTGAAAATTTTCAACTTTTTTGAAGCCCAAATACTTCATGAAAATGTTCAACTTTTTTGAAGCCCAAAAACTTCATGAAAATGTTCAACTTTTTTGAAGCCGAAATACTTCATGAAAATGTTCGACTTTTTTAAAGCCGAAATCCTGTCGTGAAAATTTTCAACCTTTTTGAAGCCGAAATACTTCATGAAAATGTTCGACTTTTTTAAAGCCGAAATCCTGTAGTGAAAATTTTCAACTTTTTTGAAGCCCAAATACTTCATGAAAATGTTCGACTTTTTTAACGCCGAAATCCTGTCGTGAAAATGTTCAACTTTTTTGAATCCGAAATACTTCATGAAAATTTTCAACTTTTTTGAAGCCCAAATACTTCATGAAAATGTTCAACTTTTTTAAAGCCTAAATCCTGTCGTGAAAATTTTCAACTTTTTTGAAGCCGAAATCTTTTCATGAAAATTTTCAACTTTTTTGAAGCCGAAATCTTTTCATGAAAATTTTCAACTTTTTTGAAGCCGAAATCTTTTCATGAAAATTTTCAACTTTTTTGAAGCCCAAATACTTCATGAAAATGTTCGACTTTTTTAAAGCCGAAATCCTGTCGTGAATATTTTCAACTTTTTGGAAGCCCAAATACTTCATGAAATGTTCAACTTTTTTGAAGCTGAAATACTTCATGAAAATGTTCGACTTTTTTAAAGCCGAAATCCTGTAGTGAAAATTTTCAACTTTTTTGAAGCCCAAATACTTCATGAAAATGTTCGACTTTTTTAAAGCCGAAATCCTGTCGTGAAAATTTTCAACCTTTTTGACGCCGAAATACTTCATGAAAATGTTCGACTTTTTTAAAGCCGAAATCCTGTAGTGAAAATTTTCAACTTTTTTGAAGCCCAAATACTTCATGAAAATGTTCGACTTTTTTAAAGCCGAAATCCTGTCGTGAATATTTTCAACTTTTTGGAAGCCCAAATACTTCATGAAAATGTTCAACTTTTTTGAAGCGGAAATCTTTTCATGAAAATTTTCAACTTTTTTGAAGCCGAAATCTTTTCATGAAAATTTTCAACTTTTTTGAAGCCGAAATCTTTTCATGAAAATTTTCAACTTTTTTGAAGCCGAAATCTTTTCATGAAAATTTTCAACTTTTTTTAAGCTGAAATACTTCATGAAAATGTTCAACTTTTTTGAAGCCGAAATCTTTTCATGAAAATTTTCAACTTTTTTGAAGCCGAAATCTTTTCATAAAAATTTTCAACTTTTTTGAATCTGAAATACTTCATGAAAATGTTCGACTTTTTTATCGCCGAAATCCTGTCGTGAAAATTTTCAACTTTTTTGAATCCGAAATACTTCATGAAAATTTTCAACTTTTTTGAAGCCCAAATACTTCATGAAAATGTTCGACTTTTTTAAAGCCGAAATCCTGTCGTGAAAATTTTCAACTTTTTTGAAGCCGAAATCTTTTCATGAAAATTTTCAACTTTTTTGAAGCCGAAATCTTTTCATGAAAATTTTCAACTTTTTTGAAGCTGAAATACTTCATGAAAATGTTCGACTTTTTTAAAGCCGAAATCCTGTCGTGAAAATTTTCAACTTTTTTGAAGCCCAAATACTTCATGAAAATGTTCAACTTTTTTGAAGCCCAAAAACTTCATGAAAATGTTCAACTTTTTTGAAGACGAAATACTTCATGAAAATGTTCGACTTTTTTAAAGCCGAAATCCTGTCGTGAAAATTTTCAACCTTTTTGAAGCCGAAATACTTCATGAAAATGTTCGACTTTTTTAAAGCCGAAATCCTGTCGTGAAAATGTTCAACTTTTTTGAATCCGAAATACTTCATGAAAATTTTCAAATTTTTTGAAGCCGAAATACTTCATGAAAATGTTCGACTTTTTTAAAGCCTAAATCCTGTCGTGAAAATTTTCAACTTTTTTGAAGCCGAAATCTTTTCATGAAAATTTTCAACTTTTTTGAAGCCGAAATCTTTTCATGAAAATTTTCAACTTTTTTGAAGCCGAAATCTTTTCATGAAAATTTTCAACTTTTTTTAAGCTGAAATACTTCATGAAAATGTTCGACTTTTTTAAAGCCGAAATACTGTAGTGAAAATTTTCAACTTTTTTGAAGCCCAAATACTTCATGAAAATGTTCAACTTTTTAAAGCCGAAATCCTGTAGTGAAAATTTTCAATTTTTTTGAAGCCCAAATACTTCATGAAAATGTTCGACTTTTTTAAAGCCGAAATCCTGTCGTGAATATTTTCAACTTTTTGGAAGCCCAAATACTTCATGAAATGTTCAACTTTTTTGAAGCCGAAATACTTCATGTAAATGTTCGACTTTTTTAAAGCCTAAATTCTGTAGTGAAAATTTTCAACTTTTTTGAAGCCCAAATACTTCATGAAAATGTTCAACTTTTTTAACGCCGAAATCCTGTCGTGAAAATGTTCAACTTTTTTGAATCCGAAATACTTCATGAAAATTTTCAACTTTTTTGAAGCCGAAATCTTGTCATGAAAATTTTCAACTTTTTTGAAGCTGAAATACTTCATGAAAATGTTCGACTTTTTTAAAGCCGAAATGCTGTAGTGAAAATTTTCAACCTTTTTGACGCCGAAATACTTCATGAAAATGTTCGACTTTTTTAAAGCCGAAATCCTGTAGTGAAAATTTTCAACTTTTTTGAAGCCCAAATACTTCATGAAAATGTTCGACTTTTTTAAAGCCGAAATCCTGTCGTGAATATTTTCAACTTTTTGGAAGCCCAAATACTTCATGAAAATGTTCAACTTTTTTGAAGCGGAAATCTTTTCATGAAAATTTTCAACTTTTTTGAAGCTGAAATACTTAATGAAAATGTTCGACTTTTTTAAAGCCGAAATCCTGTAGTGAAAATTTTCAACTTTTTTGAAGCCCAAATACTTCATGAAAATGTTCAACTTTTTTGAAGCCCAAATACTTCATGAAAATGTTCGACTTTTTTAAAGCCGAAATCCTGTCGTGAAAATGTTCAACCTTTTTGAAGCCGAAATACTTCATGAAAATGTTCGACCTTTTTAAAGCCGAAATCCTGTCGTGAATATTTTCAACTTTTTGGAAGCCCAAATACTTCATGAAAATGTTCAACTTTTTTGAAGCGGAAATCTTTTCATGAAAATTTTCAACTTTTTTGAAGCTGAAATACTTAATGAAAATGTTCGACTTTTTTAAAGCCGAAATCCTGTAGTGAAAATTTTCAACTTTTTTGAAGCCCAAATACTTCATGAAAATGTTCAACTTTTTTGAAGCCCAAATACTTCATGAAAATGTCCGACTTTTTTAAAGCCGAAATCCTGTCGTGAAAATTTTCAACCTTTTTGAAGCCGAAATACTTCATGAAAATGTTCGACCTTTTTAAAGCTGAAATTCTGTATTGAAAATTTTCAACTTTTTTGAAGCCCAAATACTTCATGAAAATGTTCGACTTTTTTAAAGCCGAAATCCTGTCGTGAATATTTTCAACTTTTTGGAAGCCAAAATACTTCATGAAATGTTCAACTTTTTTGAAGCCGAAATACTTCATGAAAATGTTCGACTTTTTTAAAGCCGAAATCCTGTCGTGAAAATTTTCAACCTTTTTGAAGCCGAAATACTTCATGAAAATGTTCGACTTTTTTAAAGCCTAAATCCTGTAGTGAAAATTTTCAACTTTTTTGAAGCCCAAATACTTCATGAAAATGTTCGACTTTTTTAACGCCGAAATCCTGTCGTGAAAATGTTCAACTTTGTTGAATCCGAAATACTTCATGAAAATTTTCAACTTTTTTGAAGCCGAAATCTTGTCATGAAAATTTTCAACTTTTTTGAAGCTGAAATATTTCATGAAAATGTTCAACTTTTTTGAAGCCCAAATACTTCATGAAAATGTTCAACTTTTTTGAAGCCGAAATAATTCATGAAAATGTTCGACCTTTTTAAAGCCGAAATCCTGTCGTGAAAATTTTCAACTTTTTGGAAGCCCAAATACTTCATGAAAATGTTCAACTTTTTTGAAGCGGAAATCTTTTCATGAAAATTTTCAACTTTTTTGAAGCTGAAATACTTAATGAAAATGTTCGACTTTTTTAAAGCCGAAATCCTGTCGTGAAAATTTTCAACCTTTTTGACGCCGAAATACTTCATGAAAATGTTCGACTTTTTTAAAGCCGAAATCCTGTAGTGAAAATTTTCAACTTTTTTGAAGCCCAAATACTTCATGAAAATGTTCGACTTTTTTAAAGCCGAAATCCTGTCGTGAATATTTTCAACTTTTTGGAAGCCCAAATACTTCATGAAAATGTTCAACTTTTTTGAAGCGGAAATCTTTTCATGAAAATTTTCAACTTTTTTGAAGCGGAAATCTTTTCATGAAAATTTTCAACTTTTTTGAAGCCGAAATCTTTTCATGAAAATTTTCAACTTTTTTGAAGCCGAAATCTTTTCATGAAAATTTTCAACTTTTTTTAAGCTGAAATACTTCATGAAAATGTTCAACTTTTTTGAAGCCGAAATCTTTTCATGAAAATTTTCAACTTTTTTGAAGCCGAAATCTTTTCATAAAAATTTTCAACTTTTTTGATTCTGAAATACTTCATGAAAATGTTCGACTTTTTTATCGCCGAAATCCTGTAGTGAAAATTTTCAACTTTTTTGAAGCCCAAATACTTCATGAAAATGTTCGACTTTTTTAAAGCCGAAATCCTGTCGTGAATATTTTCAACTTTTTGGAAGCCCAAATACTTCATGAAATGTTCAACTTTTTTGAAGCCGAAATACTTCATGAAAATGTTCGACTTTTTTAAAGCCTAAATCCTGTAGTGAAAATTTTCAACTTTTTTGAAGCCCAAATACTTCATGAAAATGTTCGACTTTTTTAACGCCGAAATCCTGTCGTGAAAATGTTCAACTTTTTTGAATCCGAAATACTTCATGAAAATTTTCAACTTTTTTGAAGCCGAAATCTTGTCATGAAAATTTTCAACTTTTTTGAAGCTGAAATACTTCATGAAAATGTTCGACTTTTTTAAAGCCGAAATCCTGTAGTGAAAATTTTCAACTTTTTTGAAGCCCAAATACTTCATGAAAATGTTCAACTTTTTTGAAGCCCAAATACTTCATGAAAATGTTCAACTTTTTTGAAGCCGAAATACTTCATGAAAATGTTCGACTTTTTTAAAGCCGAAATCCTGTCGTGAAAATTTTCAACCTTTTTGACGCCGAAATACTTCATGAAAATGTTCGACTTTTTTAAAGCCGAAATCCTGTAGTGAAAATTTTCAACTTTTTTGAAGCCCAAATACTTCATGAAAATGTTCGACTTTTTTAAAGCCGAAATCCTGTCGTGAATATTTTCAACTTTTTGGAAGCCCAAATACTTCATGAAAATGTTCAACTTTTTTGAAGCGGAAATCTTTTCATGAAAATTTTCAACTTTTTTGAAGCTGAAATACTTAATGAAAATGTTCGACTTTTTTAAAGCCGAAATCCTGTAGTGAAAATTTTCAACTTTTTTGAAGCCCAAATACTTCATGAAAATGTTCAACTTTTTTGAAGCCCAAATACTTCATGAAAATGTTCGACTTTTTTAAAGCCGAAATCCTGTCGTGAAAATTTTCAACCTTTTTGAAGCCGAAATACTTCATGAAAATGTTCGACCTTTTTAAAGCTGAAATTCTGTAGTGAAAATTTTCAACTTTTTTGAAGCCCAAATACTTCATGAAAATGTTCGACTTTTTTAAAGCCGAAATCCTGTCGTGAATATTTTCAACTTTTTGGAAGCCCAAATACTTCATGAAATGTTCAACTTTTTTGAAGCCGAAATACTTCATGAAAATGTTCGACTTTTTTAAAGCCGAAATCCTGTCGTGAATATTTTCAACTTTTTGGAAGCCCAAATACTTCATGAAAATTTTCAACTTTTTTGAATCCGAAATACTTCATGAAAATTTTCAACTTTTTTGAAGCCCAAATACTTCATGAAAATGTTCGACTTTTTTAAAGCCGAAATCCTGTCGTGAAAATTTTCAACTTTTTTGAAGCCGAAATCTTTTCATGAAAATTTTCAACTTTTTTGAATCCGAAATCTTTTCATGAAAATTTTCAACTTTTTTGAAGCCCAAATACTTCATGAAAATGTTCAACTTTTTTGAAGCCCAAAAACTTCATGAAAATGTTCAACTTTTTTGAAGACGAAATACTTCATGAAAATGTTCGACTTTTTTAAAGCCGAAATCCTGTCGTGAAAATTTTCAACCTTTTTGAAGCCGAAATACTTCATGAAAATGTTCGACTTTTTTAAAGCCGAAATCCTGTCGTGAAAATGTTCAACTTTTTTGAATCCGAAATACTTCATGAAAATTTTCAAATTTTTTGAAGCCGAAATACTTCATGAAAATGTTCGACTTTTTTAAAGCCTAAATCCTGTCGTGAAAATTTTCAACTTTTTTGAAGCCGAAATCTTTTCATGAAAATTTTCAACTTTTTTGAAGCCGAAATCTTTTCATGAAAATTTTCAACTTTTTTGAAGCCGAAATCTTTTCATGAAAATTTTCAACTTTTTTGAAGCTGAAATCTTTTCATGAAAATTTTCAACTTTTTTGAAGCCCAAATACTTCATGAAAATGTTCAACTTTTTTGAAGCCCAAAAACTTCATGAAAATGTTCAACTTTTTTGAAGACGAAATACTTCATGAAAATGTTCGACTTTTTTAAAGCCGAAATCCTGTCGTGAAAATTTTCAACCTTTTTGAAGCCGAAATACTTCATGAAAATGTTCGACTTTTTTAAAGCCGAAATCCTGTCGTGAAAATGTTCAACTTTTTTGAATCCGAAATACTTCATGAAAATTTTCAAATTTTTTGAAGCCGAAATACTTCATGAAAATGTTCGACTTTTTTAAAGCCTAAATCCTGTCGTGAAAATTTTCAACTTTTTTGAAGCCGAAATCTTTTCATGAAAATTTTCAACTTTTTTGAAGCCGAAATCTTTTCATGAAAATTTTCAACTTTTTTGAAGCCGAAATCTTTTCATGAAAATTTTCAACTTTTTTGAAGCTGAAATCTTTTCATGAAAATTTTCAACTTTTTTGAAGCCCAAATACTTCATGAAAATGTTCAACTTTTTTGAAGCCCAAAAACTTCATGAAAATGTTCAACTTTTTTGAAGACGAAATACTTCATGAAAATGTTCGACTTTTTTAAAGCCGAAATCCTGTCGTGAAAATTTTCAACCTTTTTGAAGCCGAAATACTTCATGAAAATGTTCGACTTTTTTAAAGCCGAAATCCTGTCGTGAAAATGTTCAACTTTTTTGAATCCGAAATACTTCATGAAAATTTTCAAATTTTTTGAAGCCGAAATACTTCATGAAAATGTTCGACTTTTTTAAAGCCTAAATCCTGTCGTGAAAATTTTCAACTTTTTTGAAGCCGAAATCTTTTCATGAAAATTTTCAACTTTTTTGAAGCCGAAATCTTTTCATGAAAATTTTCAACTTTTTTGAAGCCGAAATCTTTTCATGAAAATTTTCAACTTTTTTTAAGCTGAAATACTTCATGAAAATGTTCGACTTTTTTAAAGCGGAAATCCTGTAGTGAAAATTTTCAACTTTTTTGAAGCCCAAATACTTCATGAAAATGTTCAACTTTTTAAAGCCGAAATCCTGTAGTGAAAATTTTCAATTTTTTTGAAGCCCAAATACTTCATGAAAATGTTCGACTTTTTTAAAGCCGAAATCCTGTCGTGAATATTTTCAACTTTTTGGAAGCCCAAATACTTCATGAAATGTTCAACTTTTTTGAAGCCGAAATACTTCATGTAAATGTTCGACTTTTTTAAAGCCTAAATTCTGTAGTGAAAATTTTCAACTTTTTTGAAGCCCAAATACTTCATGAAAATGTTCAACTTTTTTAACGCCGAAATCCTGTCGTGAAAATGTTCAACTTTTTTGAATCCGAAATACTTCATGAAAATTTTCAACTTTTTTGAAGCCGAAATCTTGTCATGAAAATTTTCAACTTTTTTGAAGCTGAAATACTTCATGAAAATGTTCGACTTTTTTAAAGCCGAAATGCTGTAGTGAAAATTTTCAACCTTTTTGACGCCGAAATACTTCATGAAAATGTTCGACTTTTTTAAAGCCGAAATCCTGTAGTGAAAATTTTCAACTTTTTTGAAGCCCAAATACTTCATGAAAATGTTCGACTTTTTTAAAGCCGAAATCCTGTCGTGAATATTTTCAACTTTTTGGAAGCCCAAATACTTCATGAAAATGTTCAACTTTTTTGAAGCGGAAATCTTTTCATGAAAATTTTCAACTTTTTTGAAGCTGAAATACTTAATGAAAATGTTCGACTTTTTTAAAGCCGAAATCCTGTAGTGAAAATTTTCAACTTTTTTGAAGCCCAAATACTTCATGAAAATGTTCAACTTTTTTGAAGCCCAAATACTTCATGAAAATGTTCGACTTTTTTAAAGCCGAAATCCTGTCGTGAAAATGTTCAACCTTTTTGAAGCCGAAATACTTCATGAAAATGTTCGACCTTTTTAAAGCCGAAATCCTGTCGTGAATATTTTCAACTTTTTGGAAGCCCAAATACTTCATGAAAATGTTCAACTTTTTTGAAGCGGAAATCTTTTCATGAAAATTTTCAACTTTTTTGAAGCTGAAATACTTAATGAAAATGTTCGACTTTTTTAAAGCCGAAATCCTGTAGTGAAAATTTTCAACTTTTTTGAAGCCCAAATACTTCATGAAAATGTTCAACTTTTTTGAAGCCCAAATACTTCATGAAAATGTCCGACTTTTTTAAAGCCGAAATCCTGTCGTGAAAATTTTCAACCTTTTTGAAGCCGAAATACTTCATGAAAATGTTCGACCTTTTTAAAGCTGAAATTCTGTATTGAAAATTTTCAACTTTTTTGAAGCCCAAATACTTCATGAAAATGTTCGACTTTTTTAAAGCAGAAATCCTGTCGTGAATATTTTCAACTTTTTGGAAGCCCAAATACTTCATGAAATGTTCAACTTTTTTGAAGCCGAAATACTTCATGAAAATGTTCGACTTTTTTAAAGCCGAAATCCTGTCGTGAAAATTTTCAACCTTTTTGAAGCCGAAATACTTCATGAAAATGTTCGACTTTTTTAAAGCCTAAATCCTGTAGTGAAAATTTTCAACTTTTTTGAAGCCCAAATACTTCATGAAAATGTTCGACTTTTTTAACGCCGAAATCCTGTCGTGAAAATGTTCAACTTTGTTGAATCCGAAATACTTCATGAAAATTTTCAACTTTTTTGAAGCCGAAATCTTGTCATGAAAATTTTCAACTTTTTTGAAGCTGAAATATTTCATGAAAATGTTCAACTTTTTTGAAGCCCAAATACTTCATGAAAATGTTCAACTTTTTTGAAGCCGAAATAATTCATGAAAATGTTCGACCTTTTTAAAGCCGAAATCCTGTCGTGAAAATTTTCAACTTTTTGGAAGCCCAAATACTTCATGAAAATGTTCAACTTTTTTGAAGCGGAAATCTTTTCATGAAAATTTTCAACTTTTTTGAAGCTGAAATACTTAATGAAAATGTTCGACTTTTTTAAAGCCGAAATCCTGTCGTGAAAATTTTCAACCTTTTTGACGCCGAAATACTTCATGAAAATGTTCGACTTTTTTAAAGCCGAAATCCTGTAGTGAAAATTTTCAACTTTTTTGAAGCCCAAATACTTCATGAAAATGTTCGACTTTTTTAAAGCCGAAATCCTGTCGTGAATATTTTCAACTTTTTGGAAGCCCAAATACTTCATGAAAATGTTCAACTTTTTTGAAGCGGAAATCTTTTCATGAAAATTTTCAACTTTTTTGAAGCCGAAATCTTTTCATGAAAATTTTCAACTTTTTTGAAGCCGAAATCTTTTCATGAAAATTTTCAACTTTTTTTAAGCTGAAATACTTCATGAAAATGTTCAACTTTTTTGAAGCCGAAATCTTTTCATGAAAATTTTCAACTTTTTTGAAGCCGAAATCTTTTCATAAAAATTTTCAACTTTTTTGATTCTGAAATACTTCATGAAAATGTTCGACTTTTTTATCGCCGAAATCCTGTAGTGAAAATTTTCAACTTTTTTGAAGCCCAAATACTTCATGAAAATGTTCGACTTTTTTAAAGCCGAAATCCTGTCGTGAATATTTTCAACTTTTTGGAAGCCCAAATACTTCATGAAATGTTCAACTTTTTTGAAGCCGAAATACTTCATGAAAATGTTCGACTTTTTTAAAGCCTAAATCCTGTAGTGAAAATTTTCAACTTTTTTGAAGCCCAAATACTTCATGAAAATGTTCGACTTTTTTAACGCCGAAATCCTGTCGTGAAAATGTTCAACTTTTTTGAATCCGAAATACTTCATGAAAATTTTCAACTTTTTTGAAGCCGAAATCTTGTCATGAAAATTTTCAACTTTTTTGAAGCTGAAATACTTCATGAAAATGTTCGACCTTTTTAAAGCTGAAATTCTGTAGTGAAAATTTTCAACTTTTTTGAAGCCCAAATACTTCATGAAAATGTTCGACTTTTTTAAAGCCGAAATCCTGTCGTGAATATTTTCAACTTTTTGGAAGCCCAAATACTTCATGAAAATTTTCAACTTTTTTGAATCCGAAATACTTCATGAAAATTTTCAACTTTTTTGAAGCCCAAATACTTCATGAAAATGTTCGACTTTTTTAAAGCCGAAATCCTGTCGTGAAAATTTTCAACTTTTTTGAAGCCGAAATCTTTTCATGAAAATTTTCAACTTTTTTGAAGCCGAAATCTTTTCATGAAAATTTTCAACTTTTTTGAAGCCCAAATACTTCATGAAAATGTTCAACTTTTTTGAAGCCCAAAAACTTCATGAAAATGTTCAACTTTTTTGAAGACGAAATACTTCATGAAAATGTTCGACTTTTTTAAAGCCGAAATCCTGTCGTGAAAATTTTCAACCTTTTTGAAGCCGAAATACTTCATGAAAATGTTCGACTTTTTTAAAGCCGAAATCCTGTCGTGAAAATGTTCAACTTTTTTGAATCCGAAATACTTCATGAAAATTTTCAAATTTTTTGAAGCCGAAATACTTCATGAAAATGTTCGACTTTTTTAAAGCCTAAATCCTGTCGTGAAAATTTTCAACTTTTTTGAAGCCGAAATCTTTTCATGAAAATTTTCAACTTTTTTGAAGCCGAAATCTTTTCATGAAAATTTTCAACTTTTTTGAAGCCGAAATCTTTTCATGAAAATTTTCAACTTTTTTGAAGCCGAAATCTTTTCATGAAAATTTTCAACTTTTTTGAAGCCCAAATACTTCATGAAAATGTTCAACTTTTTTGAAGCCCAAAAACTTCATGAAAATGTTCAACTTTTTTGAAGACGAAATACTTCATGAAAATGTTCGACTTTTTTAAAGCCGAAATCCTGTCGTGAAAATTTTCAACCTTTTTGAAGCCGAAATACTTCATGAAAATGTTCGACTTTTTTAAAGCCGAAATCCTGTCGTGAAAATGTTCAACTTTTTTGAATCCGAAATACTTCATGAAAATTTTCAAATTTTTTGAAGCCGAAATACTTCATGAAAATGTTCGACTTTTTTAAAGCCTAAATCCTGTCGTGAAAATTTTCAACTTTTTTGAAGCCGAAATCTTTTCATGAAAATTTTCAACTTTTTTGAAGCCGAAATCTTTTCATGAAAATTTTCAACTTTTTTGAAGCCGAAATCTTTTCATGAAAATTTTCAACTTTTTTTAAGCTGAAATACTTCATGAAAATGTTCGACTTTTTTAAAGCCGAAATCCTGTAGTGAAAATTTTCAACTTTTTTGAAGCCCAAATACTTCATGAAAATGTTCAACTTTTTAAAGCCGAAATCCTGTAGTGAAAATTTTCAATTTTTTTGAAGCCCAAATACTTCATGAAAATGTTCGACTTTTTTAAAGCCGAAATCCTGTCGTGAATATTTTCAACTTTTTGGAAGCCCAAATACTTCATGAAATGTTCAACTTTTTTGAAGCCGAAATACTTCATGTAAATGTTCGACTTTTTTAAAGCCTAAATTCTGTAGTGAAAATTTTCAACTTTTTTGAAGCCCAAATACTTCATGAAAATGTTCAACTTTTTTAACGCCGAAATCCTGTCGTGAAAATGTTCAACTTTTTTGAATCCGAAATACTTCATGAAAATTTTCAACTTTTTTGAAGCCGAAATCTTGTCATGAAAATTTTCAACTTTTTTGAAGCTGAAATACTTCATGAAAATGTTCGACTTTTTTAAAGCCGAAATGCTGTAGTGAAAATTTTCAACTTTTTTGAAGCCCAAATACTTCATGAAAATGTTCAACTTTTTTGAAGCCCAAATACTTCATGAAAATGTTCAACTTTTTTGAAGACGAAATACTTCATGAAAATGTTCGACTTTTTTAAAGCCGAAATCCTGTCGTGAAAATTTTCAACCTTTTTGACGCCGAAATACTTCATGAAAATGTTCGACTTTTTTAAAGCCGAAATCCTGTAGTGAAAATTTTCAACTTTTTTGAAGCCCAAATACTTCATGAAAATGTTCGACTTTTTTAAAGCCGAAATCCTGTCGTGAATATTTTCAACTTTTTGGAAGCCCAAATACTTCATGAAAATGTTCAACTTTTTTGAAGCGGAAATCTTTTCATGAAAATTTTCAACTTTTTTGAAGCCCAAATACTTCATGAAAATGTTCGACTTTTTTAAAGCCGAAATCCTGTCGTGAAAATTTTCAACCTTTTTGAAGCCGAAATACTTCATGAAAATGTTCGACCTTTTTAAAGCTGAAATTCTGTAGTGAAAATTTTCAACTTTTTTGAAGCCCAAATACTTCATGAAAATGTTCGACTTTTTTAAAGCCGAAATCCTGTCGTGAATATTTTCAACTTTTTGGAAGCCCAAATACTTCATGAAATGTTCAACTTTTTTGAAGCCGAAATACTTCATGAAAATGTTCGACTTTTTTAAAGCCGAAATCCTGTCGTGAATATTTTCAACTTTTTGGAAGCCCAAATACTTCATGAAAATTTTCAACTTTTTTGAATCCGAAATACTTCATGAAAATTTTCAACTTTTTTGAAGCCCAAATACTTCATGAAAATGTTCGACTTTTTTAAAGCCGAAATCCTGTCGTGAAAATTTTCAACTTTTTTGAAGCCGAAATCTTTTCATGAAAATTTTCAACTTTTTTGAAGCCGAAATCTTTTCATGAAAATTTTCAACTTTTTTGAAGCCCAAATACTTCATGAAAATGTTCAACTTTTTTGAAGCCCAAAAACTTCATGAAAATGTTCAACTTTTTTGAAGACGAAATACTTCATGAAAATGTTCGACTTTTTTAAAGCCGAAATCCTGTCGTGAAAATTTTCAACCTTTTTGAAGCCGAAATACTTCATGAAAATGTTCGACTTTTTTAAAGCCGAAATCCTGTCGTGAATATTTTCAACTTTTTGGAAGCCCAAATACTTCATGAAAATGTTCAACTTTTTTGAAGCGGAAATCTTTTCATGAAAATTTTCAACTTTTTTGAAGCCCAAATACTTCATGAAAATGTTCGACTTTTTTAAAGCCGAAATCCTGTCGTGAAAATTTTCAACCTTTTTGAAGCCGAAATACTTCATGAAAATGTTCGACCTTTTTAAAGCTGAAATTCTGTAGTGAAAATTTTCAACTTTTTTGAAGCCCAAATACTTCATGAAAATGTTCGACTTTTTTAAAGCCGAAATCCTGTCGTGAATATTTTCAACTTTTTGGAAGCCCAAATACTTCATGAAATGTTCAACTTTTTTGAAGCCGAAATACTTCATGAAAATGTTCGACTTTTTTAAAGCCGAAATCCTGTCGTGAATATTTTCAACTTTTTGGAAGCCCAAATACTTCATGAAAATTTTCGACTTTTTTAAAGCCGAAATCCTGTCGTGAAAATGTTCAACTTTTTTGAATCCGAAATACTTCATGAAAATTTTCAAATTTTTTGAAGCCGAAATACTTCATGAAAATGTTCGACTTTTTTAAAGCCTAAATCCTGTCGTGAAAATTTTCAACTTTTTTGAAGCCGAAATCTTTTCATGAAAATTTTCAACTTTTTTGAAGCCGAAATCTTTTCATGAAAATTTTCAACTTTTTTGAAGCCGAAATCTTTTCATGAAAATTTTCAACTTTTTTGAAGCCGAAATCTTTTCATGAAAATTTTCAACTTTTTTGAAGCCCAAATACTTCATGAAAATGTTCAACTTTTTTGAAGCCCAAAAACTTCATGAAAATGTTCAACTTTTTTGAAGACGAAATACTTCATGAAAATGTTCGACCTTTTTAAAGCCGAAATCCTGTCGTGAAAATTTTCAACCTTTTTGAAGCCGAAATACTTCATGAAAATGTTCGACTTTTTTAAAGCCGAAATCCTGTCGTGAAAATGTTCAACTTTTTTGAATCCGAAATACTTCATGAAAATTTTCAAATTTTTTGAAGCCGAAATACTTCATGAAAATGTTCGACTTTTTTAAAGCCTAAATCCTGTCGTGAAAATTTTCAACTTTTTTGAAGCCGAAATCTTTTCATGAAAATTTTCAACTTTTTTGAAGCCGAAATCTTTTCATGAAAATTTTCAACTTTTTTGAAGCCGAAATCTTTTCATGAAAATTTTCAACTTTTTTTAAGCTGAAATACTTCATGAAAATGTTCGACTTTTTTAAAGCCGAAATCCTGTAGTGAAAATTTTCAACTTTTTTGAAGCCCAAATACTTCATGAAAATGTTCAACTTTTTAAAGCCGAAATCCTGTAGTGAAAATTTTCAATTTTTTTGAATCCCAAATACTTCATGAAAATGTTCGACTTTTTTAAAGCCGAAATCCTGTCGTGAATATTTTCAACTTTTTGGAAGCCCAAATACTTCATGAAATGTTCAACTTTTTTGAAGCCGAAATACTTCATGTAAATGTTCGACTTTTTTAAAGCCTAAATTCTGTAGTGAAAATTTTCAACTTTTTTGAAGCCCAAATACTTCATGAAAATGTTCAACTTTTTTAACGCCGAAATCCTGTCGTGAAAATGTTCAACTTTTTTGAATCCGAAATACTTCATGAAAATTTTCAACTTTTTTGAAGCCGAAATCTTGTCATGAAAATTTTCAACTTTTTTGAAGCTGAAATACTTCATGAAAATGTTCGACTTTTTTAAAGCCGAAATGCTGTAGTGAAAATTTTCAACTTTTTTGAAGCCCAAATACTTCATGAAAATGTTCAACTTTTTTGAAGCCCAAATACTTCATGAAAATGTTCAACTTTTTTGAAGACGAAATACTTCATGAAAATGTTCGACTTTTTTAAAGCCGAAATCCTGTCGTGAAAATTTTCAACCTTTTTGACGCCGAAATACTTCATGAAAATGTTCGACTTTTTTAAAGCCGAAATCCTGTAGTGAAAATTTTCAACTTTTTTGAAGCCCAAATACTTCATGAAAATGTTCGACTTTTTTAAAGCCGAAATCCTGTCGTGAATATTTTCAACTTTTTGGAAGCCCAAATACTTCATGAAAATGTTCAACTTTTTTGAAGCGGAAATCTTTTCATGAAAATTTTCAACTTTTTTGAAGCTGAAATACTTAATGAAAATGTTCGACTTTTTTAAAGCCGAAATCCTGTAGTGAAAATTTTCAACTTTTTTGAAGCCCAAATACTTCATGAAAATGTTCAACTTTTTTGAAGCCCAAATACTTCATGAAAATGTTCGACTTTTTTAAAGCCGAAATCCTGTCATGAAAATGTTCGACTTTTTTAAAGCCGAAATCCTGTCGTGAATATTTTCAACTTTTTGGAAGCCCAAATACTTCATGAAAATGTTCAACTTTTTTGAAGCGGAAATCTTTTCATGAAAATTTTCAACTTTTTTGAAGCTGAAATACTTAATGAAAATGTTCGACTTTTTTAAAGCCGAAATCCTGTAGTGAAAATTTTCAACTTTTTTGAAGCCCAAATACTTCATGAAAATGTTCAACTTTTTTGAAGCCCAAATACTTCATGAAAATGTCCGACTTTTTTAAAGCCGAAATCCTGTCGTGAAAATTTTCAACCTTTTTGAAGCCGAAATACTTCATGAAAATGTTCGACCTTTTTAAAGCTGAAATTCTGTATTGAAAATTTTCAACTTTTTTGAAGCCCAAATACTTCATGAAAATGTTCGACTTTTTTAAAGCCGAAATCCTGTCGTGAATATTTTCAACTTTTTGGAAGCCCAAATACTTCATGAAATGTTCAACTTTTTTGAAGCCGAAATACTTCATGAAAATGTTCGACTTTTTTAAAGCCGAAATCCTGTCGTGAAAATTTTCAACCTTTTTGAAGCCGAAATACTTCATGAAAATGTTCGACTTTTTTAAAGCCTAAATCCTGTAGTGAAAATTTTCAACTTTTTTGAAGCCCAAATACTTCATGAAAATGTTCGACTTTTTTAACGCCGAAATCCTGTCGTGAAAATGTTCAACTTTGTTGAATCCGAAATACTTCATGAAAATTTTCAACTTTTTTGAAGCCGAAATCTTGTCATGAAAATTTTCAACTTTTTTGAAGCTGAAATATTTCATGAAAATGTTCAACTTTTTTGAAGCCCAAATACTTCATGAAAATGTTCAACTTTTTTGAAGCCGAAATAATTCATGAAAATGTTCGACCTTTTTAAAGCCGAAATCCTGTCGTGAAAATTTTCAACTTTTTGGAAGCCCAAATACTTCATGAAAATGTTCAACTTTTTTGAAGCGGAAATCTTTTCATGAAAATTTTCAACTTTTTTGAAGCTGAAATACTTAATGAAAATGTTCGACTTTTTTAAAGCCGAAATCCTGTCGTGAAAATTTTCAACCTTTTTGACGCCGAAATACTTCATGAAAATGTTCGACTTTTTTAAAGCCGAAATCCTGTAGTGAAAATTTTCAACTTTTTTGAAGCCCAAATACTTCATGAAAATGTTCGACTTTTTTAAAGCCGAAATCCTGTCGTGAATATTTTCAACTTTTTGGAAGCCCAAATACTTCATGAAAATGTTCAACTTTTTTGAAGCGGAAATCTTTTCATGAAAATTTTCAACTTTTTTGAAGCGGAAATCTTTTCATGAAAATTTTCAACTTTTTTGAAGCCGAAATCTTTTCATGAAAATTTTCAACTTTTTTGAAGCCGAAATCTTTTCATGAAAATTTTCAACTTTTTTTAAGCTGAAATACTTCATGAAAATGTTCAACTTTTTTGAAGCCGAAATCTTTTCATGAAAATTTTCAACTTTTTTGAAGCCGAAATCTTTTCATAAAAATTTTCAACTTTTTTGATTCTGAAATACTTCATGAAAATGTTCGACTTTTTTATCGCCGAAATCCTGTAGTGAAAATTTTCAACTTTTTTGAAGCCCAAATACTTCATGAAAATGTTCGACTTTTTTAAAGCCGAAATCCTGTCGTGAATATTTTCAACTTTTTGGAAGCCCAAATACTTCATGAAATGTTCAACTTTTTTGAAGCCGAAATACTTCATGAAAATGTTCGACTTTTTTAAAGCCTAAATCCTGTAGTGAAAATTTTCAACTTTTTTGAAGCCCAAATACTTCATGAAAATGTTCGACTTTTTTAACGCCGAAATCCTGTCGTGAAAATGTTCAACTTTTTTGAATCCGAAATACTTCATGAAAATTTTCAACTTTTTTGAAGCCGAAATCTTGTCATGAAAATTTTCAACTTTTTTGAAGCTGAAATACTTCATGAAAATGTTCGACTTTTTTAAAGCCGAAATCCTGTAGTGAAAATTTTCAACTTTTTTGAAGCCCAAATACTTCATGAAAATGTTCAACTTTTTTGAAGCCCAAATACTTCATGAAAATGTTCAACTTTTTTGAAGCCGAAATACTTCATGAAAATGTTCGACTTTTTTAAAGCCGAAATCCTGTCGTGAAAATTTTCAACCTTTTTGACGCCGAAATACTTCATGAAAATGTTCGACTTTTTTAAAGCCGAAATCCTGTAGTGAAAATTTTCAACTTTTTTGAAGCCCAAATACTTCATGAAAATGTTCGACTTTTTTAAAGCCGAAATCCTGTCGTGAATATTTTCAACTTTTTGGAAGCCCAAATACTTCATGAAAATGTTCAACTTTTTTGAAGCGGAAATCTTTTCATGAAAATTTTCAACTTTTTTGAAGCTGAAATACTTAATGAAAATGTTCGACTTTTTTAAAGCCGAAATCCTGTAGTGAAAATTTTCAACTTTTTTGAAGCCCAAATACTTCATGAAAATGTTCAACTTTTTTGAAGCCCAAATACTTCATGAAAATGTTCGACTTTTTTAAAGCCGAAATCCTGTCGTGAAAATTTTCAACCTTTTTGAAGCCGAAATACTTCATGAAAATGTTCGACCTTTTTAAAGCTGAAATTCTGTAGTGAAAATGTTCAACTTTTTTGAAGCCCAAATACTTCATGAAAATGTTCGACTTTTTTAAAGCCGAAATCCTGTCGTGAATATTTTCAACTTTTTGGAAGCCCAAATACTTCATGAAATGTTCAACTTTTTTGAAGCCGAAATACTTCATGAAAATGTTCGACTTTTTTAAAGCCGAAATCCTGTCGTGAATATTTTCAACTTTTTGGAAGCCCAAATACTTCATGAAAATGTTCAACTTTTTTGAAGCGGAAATCTTTTCATGAAAATTTTCAACTTTTTTGAAGCTGAAATACTTAATGAAAATGTTCGACTTTTTTAAATCCGAAATCCTGTAGTGAAAATTTTCAACTTTTTTGAAGCCCAAATACTTCATGAAAATGTTCAACTTTTTTGAAGCCCAAATACTTCATGAAAATGTTCGACTTTTTTAAAGCCGAAATCCTGTCGTGAAAATTTTCAACCTTTTTGAAGCCGAAATACTTCATGAAAATGTTCGACCTTTTTAAAGCTGAAATTCTGTAGTGAAAATTTTCAACTTTTTTGAAGCCCAAATACTTCATGAAAATGTTCGACTTTTTTAAAGCCGAAATCCTGTCGTGAATATTTTCAACTTTTTGGAAGCCCAAATACTTCATGAAATGTTCAACTTTTTTGAAGCCGAAATACTTCATGAAAATGTTCGACTTTTTTAAAGCCGAAATCCTGTCGTGAAAATTTTCAACCTTTTTGAAGCCGAAATACTTCATGAAAATGTTCGACTTTTTTAAAGCCTAAATCCTGTAGTGAAAATTTTCAACTTTGTTGAATCCGAAATACTTCATGAAAATTTTCAACTTTTTTGAAGCCGAAATCTTGTCATGAAAATTTTCAACTTTTTTGAAGCTGAAATACTTCATGAAAATGTTCGACTTTTTTAAAGCCGAAATCCTGTAGTGAAAATTTTCAACTTTTTTGAAGCCCAAATACTTCATGAAAATGTTCAACTTTTTTGAAGCCCAAATACTTCATGAAAATGTTCAACTTTTTTGAAGCCGAAATACTTCATGAAAATGTTCGACCTTTTTAAAGCCGAAATCTTGTCGTGAAAATTTTCAACCTTTTTGAAGCCGAAATACTTCATGAAAATGTTCGACTTTTTTAAAGCCGAAATCCTGTAGTGAAAATGTTCAACTTTTTTGAAGCCCAAATACTTCATGAAAATGTTCAACTTTTTTGAAGCCCAAATACTTCATGAAATGTTCAACTTTTTTGAAGCCGAAATACTTCATGAAAATGTTCGACTTTTTTAAAGCCTAAATCCTGTAGTGAAAATTTTCAACTTTTTTGAAGCCCAAATACTTCATGAAAATGTTCGACTTTTTTAACGCCGAAATCCTGTCGTGAAAATGTTCAACTTTGTTGAATCCGAAATACTTCATGAAAATTTTCAACTTTTTTGAAGCCGAAATCTTGTCATGAAAATTTTCAACTTTTTTGAAGCTGAAATACTTCATGAAAATGTTCGACTTTTTTAAAGCCGAAATCCTGTAGTGAAAATTTTCAACTTTTTTGAAGCCCAAATACTTCATGAAAATGTTCAACTTTTTTGAAGCCCAAATACTTCATGAAAATGTTCAACTTTTTTGAAGCCGAAATACTTCATGAAAATGTTCGACCTTTTTAAAGCCGAAATCTTGTCGTGAAAATTTTCAACCTTTTTGAAGCCGAAATACTTCATGAAAATGTTCGACTTTTTTAAAGCCGAAATCCTGTAGTGAAAATTTTCAACTTTTTTGAAGCCCAAATACTTCATGAAAATGTTCAACTTTTTTGAAGCCCAAATACTTCATGAAATGTTCAACTTTTTTGAAGCCCAAATACGTCATGAAAATGTTCGACTTTTTTAACGCCGAAATCCTGTCTTGAAAATGTTCAACTTTTTTGAATCCGAAATACTTCATGAAAATGTTCGACTTTTTTAAAGCCGAAATCCTGTCGTGAAAATTTTCAACCTTTTTGAAGCCGAAATACTTCATGAAAATGTTCGACCTTTTTAAAGCTGAAATTCTGTAGTGAAAATTTTCAACTTTTTTGAAGCCCAAATACTTCATGAAAATGTTCGACTTTTTTAACGCCGAAATCCTGTCGTGAAAATGTTCAACTTTTTTGAAGCCGAAATACTTCATGAAAATGTTCGACTTTTTTAAAGCCGAAATCCTGTCGTGAAAATTTTCAACCTTTTTGAAGCCGAAATACTTCATGAAAATGTTCGACCTTTTTAAAGCTGAAATTCTGTAGTGAAAATTTTCAACTTTTTTGAAGCCCAAATAATTCATGAAAATGTTCGACTTTTTTAAAGCCGAAATCCTGTCGTGAATATTTTCAACTTTTTGGAAGCCCAAATACTTCATGAAATGTTCAACTTTTTTGAAGCCGAAATACTTCATGAAAATGTTCGACTTTTTTAAAGCCGAAATCCTGTCGTGAAAATTTTCAACCTTTTTGAAGCCGAAATACTTCATGAAAATGTTCGACTTTTTTAAAGCCTAAATCCTGTAGTGAATATTTTCAACTTTTTTGAAGCCCAAATACTTCATGAAAATGTTCAACTTTTTTGAAGCCCAAATACTTCATGAAAATTTTCAACTTTTTTGAAGCCCAAATACTTCATGAAAATTTTCAACTTTTTTGAAGCCGAAATCTTTTCATGAAAATTTTCAACTTTTTTGAAGCCGAAATCTTTTCATGAAAATTTTCAACTTTTTTTAAGCTGAAATACTTCATGAAAATGTTCGACTTTTTTAAAGCCGAAATCCTTTAGTGAACATTTTCAACTTTTTTGAAGCCCAAATACTTCATGAAAATGTTCAACTTTTTTGAAGCCCAAATACTTCATGAAAATGTTCAACTTTTTTGAAGCCGAAATACTTCATGAAAATGTTCGACTTTTTTAAAGCCGAAATCCTGTCGTGAAAATTTTCAACCTTTTTGAAGCCGAAATACTTCATGAAAATGTTCGACTTTTTTAAAGCCGAAATCCTGTAGTGAAAATTTTCAACTTTTTTGAAGTCCAAATACTTCATGAAAATGTTCGACTTTTTTAAAGTCGAAATCCTGTCGTGAAAATGTTCAACTTTGTTGAATCCGAAATACTTCATGAAAATTTTCAACTTTTTTGAAGCCGAAATCTTGTCATGAAAATTTTCAACTTTTTTGAAGCTGAAATACTTCATGAAAATGTTCGACTTTTTTAAAGCCGAAATCCTGTAGTGAAAATTTTCAACTTTTTTGAAGCCCAAATACTTCATGAAAATGTTCAACTTTTTTGAAGCCCAAATACTTCATGAAAATGTTCAACTTTTTTGAAGCCGAAATACTTCATGAAAATGTTCGACCTTTTTAAAGCCGAAATCTTGTCGTGAAAATTTTCAACCTTTTTGAAGCCGAAATACTCCATGAAAATGTTCGACTTTTTTAAAGCCGAAATCCTGTAGTGAAAATTTTCAACTTTTTTGAAGTCCAAATACTTCATGAAAATGTTCGACTTTTTTAACGCCGAAATCCTGTCGTGAAAATGTTCAACTTTGTTGAATCCGAAATACTTCATGAAAATTTTCAACTTTTTTGAAGCCGAAATCTTGTCATGAAAATTTTCAACTTTTTTGAAGCTGAAATACTTCATGAAAATGTTCGACTTTTTTAAAGCCGAAATCCTGTAGTGAAAATTTTCAACTTTTTTGAAGCCCAAATACTTCATGAAAATGTTCAACTTTTTTGAAGCCCAAATACTTCATGAAAATGTTCAACTTTTTTGAAGCCGAAATACTTCATGAAAATGTTCGACCTTTTTAAAGCCGAAATCTTGTCGTGAAAATTTTCAACCTTTTTGAAGCCGAAATACTTCATGAAAATGTTCGACTTTTTTAAAGCCGAAATCCTGTAGTGAAAATTTTCAACTTTTTTGAAGCCCAAATACTTCATGAAAATGTTCAACTTTTTTGAAGCCCAAATACTTCATGAAATGTTCAACTTTTTTGAAGCCCAAATACGTCATGAAAATGTTCGACTTTTTTAACGCCGAAATCCTGTCTTGAAAATGTTCAACTTTTTTGAATCCGAAATACTTCATGAAAATGTTCGACTTTTTTAAAGCCGAAATCCTGTCGTGAAAATTTTCAACCTTTTTGAAGCCGAAATACTTCATGAAAATGTTCGACCTTTTTAAAGCTGAAATTCTGTAGTGAAAATTTTCAACTTTTTTGAAGCCCAAATACTTCATGAAAATGTTCGACTTTTTTAACGCCGAAATCCTGTCGTGAAAATGTTCAACTTTTTTGAAGCCGAAATACTTCATGAAAATGTTCGACTTTTTTAAAGCCGAAATCCTGTCGTGAAAATTTTCAACCTTTTTGAAGCCGAAATACTTCATGAAAATGTTCGACTTTTTTAAAGCCGAAATCCTGTAGTGAAAATTTTCAACTTTTTTGAAGTCCAAATACTTCATGAAAATGTTCGACTTTTTTAAAGTCGAAATCCTGTCGTGAAAATGTTCAACTTTGTTGAATCCGAAATACTTCATGAAAATTTTCAACTTTTTTGAAGCCGAAATCTTGTCATGAAAATTTTCAACTTTTTTGAAGCTGAAATACTTCATGAAAATGTTCGACTTTTTTAAAGCCGAAATCCTGTAGTGAAAATTTTCAACTTTTTTGAAGCCCAAATACTTCATGAAAATGTTCAACTTTTTTGAAGCCCAAATACTTCATGAAAATGTTCAACTTTTTTGAAGCCGAAATACTTCATGAAAATGTTCGACCTTTTTAAAGCCGAAATCTTGTCGTGAAAATTTTCAACCTTTTTGAAGCCGAAATACTCCATGAAAATGTTCGACTTTTTTAAAGCCGAAATCCTGTAGTGAAAATTTTCAACTTTTTTGAAGTCCAAATACTTCATGAAAATGTTCGACTTTTTTAACGCCGAAATCCTGTCGTGAAAATGTTCAACTTTGTTGAATCCGAAATACTTCATGAAAATTTTCAACTTTTTTGAAGCCGAAATCTTGTCATGAAAATTTTCAACTTTTTTGAAGCTGAAATACTTCATGAAAATGTTCGACTTTTTTAAAGCCGAAATCCTGTAGTGAAAATTTTCAACTTTTTTGAAGCCCAAATACTTCATGAAAATGTTCAACTTTTTTGAAGCCCAAATACTTCATGAAAATGTTCAACTTTTTTGAAGCCGAAATACTTCATGAAAATGTTCGACCTTTTTAAAGCCGAAATCTTGTCGTGAAAATTTTCAACCTTTTTGAAGCCGAAATACTTCATGAAAATGTTCGACTTTTTTAAAGCCGAAATCCTGTAGTGAAAATTTTCAACTTTTTTGAAGCCCAAATACTTCATGAAAATGTTCAACTTTTTTGAAGCCCAAATACTTCATGAAATGTTCAACTTTTTTGAAGCCCAAATACGTCATGAAAATGTTCGACTTTTTTAACGCCGAAATCCTGTCTTGAAAATGTTCAACTTTTTTGAATCCGAAATACTTCATGAAAATGTTCGACTTTTTTAAAGCCGAAATCCTGTCGTGAAAATTTTCAACCTTTTTGAAGCCGAAATACTTCATGAAAATGTTCGACCTTTTTAAAGCTGAAATTCTGTAGTGAAAATTTTCAACTTTTTTGAAGCCCAAATACTTCATGAAAATGTTCGACTTTTTTAACGCCGAAATCCTGTCGTGAAAATGTTCAACTTTTTTGAAGCCGAAATACTTCATGAAAATGTTCGACTTTTTTAAAGCCGAAATCCTGTCGTGAAAATTTTCAACCTTTTTGAAGCCGAAATACTTCATGAAAATGTTCGACCTTTTTAAAGCTGAAATTCTGTAGTGAAAATTTTCAACTTTTTTGAAGCCCAAATAATTCATGAAAATGTTCGACTTTTTTAAAGCCGAAATCCTGTCGTGAATATTTTCAACTTTTTGGAAGCCCAAATACTTCATGAAATGTTCAACTTTTTTGAAGCCGAAATACTTCATGAAAATGTTCGACTTTTTTAAAGCCGAAATCCTGTCGTGAAAATTTTCAACCTTTTTGAAGCCGAAATACTTCATGAAAATGTTCGACTTTTTTAAAGCCGAAATCCTTTAGTGAACATTTTCAACTTTTTTGAAGCCCAAATACTTCATGAAAATGTTCAACTTTTTTGAAGCCCAAATACTTCATGAAAATGTTCAACTTTTTTGAAGCCGAAATACTTCATGAAAATGTTCGACTTTTTTAAAGCCGAAATCCTGTCGTGAAAATTTTCAACCTTTTTGAAGCCGAAATACTTCATGAAAATGTTCGACTTTTTTAAAGCCGAAATCCTGTAGTGAAAATTTTCAACTTTTTTGAAGTCCAAATACTTCATGAAAATGTTCGACTTTTTTAAAGTCGAAATCCTGTCGTGAAAATGTTCAACTTTGTTGAATCCGAAATACTTCATGAAAATTTTCAACTTTTTTGAAGCCGAAATCTTGTCATGAAAATTTTCAACTTTTTTGAAGCTGAAATACTTCATGAAAATGTTCGACTTTTTTAAAGCCGAAATCCTGTAGTGAAAATTTTCAACTTTTTTGAAGCCCAAATACTTCATGAAAATGTTCAACTTTTTTGAAGCCCAAATACTTCATGAAAATGTTCAACTTTTTTGAAGCCGAAATACTTCATGAAAATGTTCGACCTTTTTAAAGCCGAAATCTTGTCGTGAAAATTTTCAACCTTTTTTAAGCCGAAATACTCCATGAAAATGTTCGACTTTTTTAAAGCCGAAATCCTGTAGTGAAAATTTTCAACTTTTTTGAAGTCCAAATACTTCATGAAAATGTTCGACTTTTTTAACGCCGAAATCCTGTCGTGAAAATGTTCAACTTTGTTGAATCCGAAATACTTCATGAAAATTTTCAACTTTTTTGAAGCCGAAATCTTGTCATGAAAATTTTCAACTTTTTTGAAGCTGAAATACTTCATGAAAATGTTCGACTTTTTTAAAGCCGAAATCCTGTAGTGAAAATTTTCAACTTTTTTGAAGCCCAAATACTTCATGAAAATGTTCAACTTTTTTGAAGCCCAAATACTTCATGAAAATGTTCAACTTTTTTGAAGCCGAAATACTTCATGAAAATGTTCGACCTTTTTAAAGCCGAAATCTTGTCGTGAAAATTTTCAACCTTTTTGAAGCCGAAATACTTCATGAAAATGTTCGACTTTTTTAAAGCCGAAATCCTGTAGTGAAAATTTTCAACTTTTTTGAAGCCCAAATACTTCATGAAAATGTTCAACTTTTTTGAAGCCCAAATACTTCATGAAATGTTCAACTTTTTTGAAGCCCAAATACGTCATGAAAATGTTCGACTTTTTTAACGCCGAAATCCTGTCTTGAAAATGTTCAACTTTTTTGAATCCGAAATACTTCATGAAAATGTTCGACTTTTTTAAAGCCGAAATCCTGTCGTGAAAATTTTCAACCTTTTTGAAGCCGAAATACTTCATGAAAATGTTCGACCTTTTTAAAGCTGAAATTCTGTAGTGAAAATTTTCAACTTTTTTGAAGCCCAAATACTTCATGAAAATGTTCGACTTTTTTAACGCCGAAATCCTGTCGTGAAAATGTTCAACTTTTTTGAAGCCGAAATACTTCATGAAAATGTTCGACTTTTTTAAAGCCGAAATCCTGTCGTGAAAATTTTCAACCTTTTTGAAGCCGAAATACTTCATGAAAATGTTCGACTTTTTTAAAGCCGAAATCCTGTAGTGAAAATTTTCAACTTTTTTGAAGTCCAAATACTTCATGAAAATGTTCGACTTTTTTAACGCCGAAATCCTGTCGTGAAAATGTTCAACTTTGTTGAATCCGAAATACTTCATGAAAATTTTCAACTTTTTTGAAGCCGAAATCTTGTCATGAAAATTTTCAACTTTTTTGAAGCTGAAATACTTCATGAAAATGTTCGACTTTTTTAAAGCCGAAATCCTGTAGTGAAAATTTTCAACTTTTTTGAAGCCCAAATACTTCATGAAAATGTTCAACTTTTTTGAAGCCCAAATACTTCATGAAAATGTTCAACTTTTTTGAAGCCGAAATACTTCATGAAAATGTTCGACCTTTTTAAAGCCGAAATCTTGTCGTGAAAATTTTCAACCTTTTTGAAGCCGAAATACTTCATGAAAATGTTCGACTTTTTTAAAGCCGAAATCCTGTAGTGAAAATTTTCAACTTTTTTGAAGCCCAAATACTTCATGAAAATGTTCAACTTTTTTGAAGCCCAAATACTTCATGAAATGTTCAACTTTTTTGAAGCCCAAATACGTCATGAAAATGTTCGACTTTTTTAACGCCGAAATCCTGTCTTGAAAATGTTCAACTTTTTTGAATCCGAAATACTTCATGAAAATGTTCGACTTTTTTAAAGCCGAAATCCTGTCGTGAAAATTTTCAACCTTTTTGAAGCCGAAATACTTCATGAAAATGTTCGACCTTTTTAAAGCTGAAATTCTGTAGTGAAAATTTTCAACTTTTTTGAAGCCCAAATACTTCATGAAAATGTTCGACTTTTTTAACGCCGAAATCCTGTCGTGAAAATGTTCAACTTTTTTGAAGCCGAAATACTTCATGAAAATGTTCGACTTTTTTAAAGCCGAAATCCTGTCGTGAAAATTTTCAACCTTTTTGAAGCCGAAATACTTCATGAAAATGTTCGACCTTTTTAAAGCTGAAATTCTGTAGTGAAAATTTTCAACTTTTTTGAAGCCCAAATAATTCATGAAAATGTTCGACTTTTTTAAAGCCGAAATCCTGTCGTGAATATTTTCAACTTTTTGGAAGCCCAAATACTTCATGAAATGTTCAACTTTTTTGAAGCCGAAATACTTCATGAAAATGTTCGACTTTTTTAAAGCCGAAATCCTGTCGTGAAAATTTTCAACCTTTTTGAAGCCGAAATACTTCATGAAAATGTTCGACTTTTTTAAAGCCTAAATCCTGTAGTGAATATTTTCAACTTTTTTGAAGCCCAAATACTTCATGAAAATGTTCAACTTTTTTGAAGCCCAAATACTTCATGAAAATTTTCAACTTTTTTGAAGCCCAAATACTTCATGAAAATTTTCAACTTTTTTGAAGCCGAAATCTTTTCATGAAAATTTTCAACTTTTTTGAAGCCGAAATCTTTTCATGAAAATTTTCAACTTTTTTTAAGCTGAAATACTTCATGAAAATGTTCGACTTTTTTAAAGCCGAAATCCTTTAGTGAACATTTTCAACTTTTTTGAAGCCCAAATACTTCATGAAAATGTTCAACTTTTTTGAAGCCCAAATACTTCATGAAAATGTTCAACTTTTTTGAAGCCGAAATACTTCATGAAAATGTTCGACTTTTTTAAAGCCGAAATCCTGTCGTGAAAATTTTCAACCTTTTTGAAGCCGAAATACTTCATGAAAATGTTCGACTTTTTTAAAGCCGAAATCCTGTAGTGAAAATTTTCAACTTTTTTGAAGTCCAAATACTTCATGAAAATGTTCGACTTTTTTAAAGTCGAAATCCTGTCGTGAAAATGTTCAACTTTGTTGAATCCGAAATACTTCATGAAAATTTTCAACTTTTTTGAAGCCGAAATCTTGTCATGAAAATTTTCAACTTTTTTGAAGCTGAAATACTTCATGAAAATGTTCGACTTTTTTAAAGCCGAAATCCTGTAGTGAAAATTTTCAACTTTTTTGAAGCCCAAATACTTCATGAAAATGTTCAACTTTTTTGAAGCCCAAATACTTCATGAAAATGTTCAACTTTTTTGAAGCCGAAATACTTCATGAAAATGTTCGACCTTTTTAAAGCCGAAATCTTGTCGTGAAAATTTTCAACCTTTTTTAAGCCGAAATACTCCATGAAAATGTTCGACTTTTTTAAAGCCGAAATCCTGTAGTGAAAATTTTCAACTTTTTTGAAGTCCAAATACTTCATGAAAATGTTCGACTTTTTTAACGCCGAAATCCTGTCGTGAAAATGTTCAACTTTGTTGAATCCGAAATACTTCATGAAAATTTTCAACTTTTTTGAAGCCGAAATCTTGTCATGAAAATTTTCAACTTTTTTGAAGCTGAAATACTTCATGAAAATGTTCGACTTTTTTAAAGCCGAAATCCTGTAGTGAAAATTTTCAACTTTTTTGAAGCCCAAATACTTCATGAAAATGTTCAACTTTTTTGAAGCCCAAATACTTCATGAAAATGTTCAACTTTTTTGAAGCCGAAATACTTCATGAAAATGTTCGACCTTTTTAAAGCCGATATCTTGTCGTGAAAATTTTCAACCTTTTTGAAGCCGAAATACTTCATGAAAATGTTCGACTTTTTTAAAGCCGAAATCCTGTAGTGAAAATTTTCAACTTTTTTGAAGCCCAAATACTTCATGAAAATGTTCAACTTTTTTGAAGCCCAAATACTTCATGAAATGTTCAACTTTTTTGAAGCCCAAATACGTCATGAAAATGTTCGACTTTTTTAACGCCGAAATCCTGTCTTGAAAATGTTCAACTTTTTTGAATCCGAAATACTTCATGAAAATGTTCGACTTTTTTAAAGCCGAAATCCTGTCGTGAAAATTTTCAACCTTTTTGAAGCCTAAATACTTCATGAAAATGTTCGACCTTTTTAAAGCTGAAATTCTGTAGTGAAAATTTTCAACTTTTTTGAAGCCCAAATACTTCATGAAAATGTTCGACTTTTTTAACGCAGAAATCCTGTCGTGAAAATGTTCAACTTTTTTGAAGCCGAAATACTTCATGAAAATGTTCGCCTTTTTTAAAGCCGAAATCCTGTCGTGAAAATTTTCAACCTTTTTGAAGCCGAAATACTTCATGAAAATGTTCGACCTTTTTAAAGCTGAAATTCTGTAGTGAAAATTTTCAACTTTTTTGAAGCCCAAATAATTCATGAAAATGTTCGACTTTTTTAAAGCCGAAATCCTGTCGTGAATATTTTCAACTTTTTGGAAGCCCAAATACTTCATGAAATGTTCAACTTTTTTGAAGCCGAAATACTTCATGAAAATGTTCGACTTTTTTAAAGCCGAAATCCTGTCGTGAATATTTTCAACTTTTTTGAAGCCCAAATAATTCATGAAAATGTTCGACTTTTTTAAAGCCGAAATCCTGTCGTGAATATTTTCAACTTTTTGGAAGCCCAAATACTTCATGAAATGTTCAACTTTTTTGAAGCCGAAATACTTCATGAAAATGTTCAACTTTTTTGAAGCCCAAATACTTCATGAAAATGTTCGACTTTTTTAAAGCCGAAATCCTGTCGTGAAAATTTTCAACCTTTTTGAAGCCGAAATACTTCATGAAAATGTTCGACCTTTTTAAAGCTGAAATTCTGTAGTGAAAATTTTCAACTTTTTTGAAGCCCAAATACTTCATGAAAATGTTCGACTTTTTTAAAGCCGAAATCCTGTCGTGAATATTTTCAACTTTTTGGAAGCCCAAATACTTCATGAAATGTTCAACTTTTTTGAAGCCGAAATACTTCATGAAAATGTTCGACTTTTTTAAAGCCGAAATCCTGTCGTGAATATTTTCAACTTTTTGGAAGCCCAAATACTTCATGAAAATGTTCAACTTTTTTGAAGCGGAAATCTTTTCATGAAAATTTTCAACTTTTTTGAAGCTGAAATACTTAATGAAAATGTTCGACTTTTTTAAAGCCGAAATCCTGTAGTGAAAATTTTCAACTTTTTTGAAGCCCAAATACTTCATGAAAATGTTCAACTTTTTTGAAGCCCAAATACTTCATGAAAATGTTCGACTTTTTTAAAGCCGAAATCCTGTCGTGAAAATTTTCAACCTTTTTGAAGCCGAAATACTTCATGAAAATGTTCGACCTTTTTAAAGCTGAAATTCTGTAGTGAAAATTTTCAACTTTTTTGAAGCCCAAATAATTCATGAAAATGTTCGACTTTTTTAAAGCCGAAATCCTGTCGTGAATATTTTCAACTTTTTGGAAGCCCAAATACTTCATGAAATGTTCAACTTTTTTGAAGCCGAAATACTTCATGAAAATGTTCGACTTTTTTAAAGCCGAAATCCTGTCGTGAATATTTTCAACTTTTTTGAAGCCCAAATAATTCATGAAAATGTTCGACTTTTTTAAAGCCGAAATCCTGTCGTGAATATTTTCAACTTTTTGGAAGCCCAAATACTTCATGAAATGTTCAACTTTTTTGAAGCCGAAATACTTCATGAAAATGTTCAACTTTTTTGAAGCCCAAATACTTCATGAAAATGTTCGACTTTTTTAAAGCCGAAATCCTGTCGTGAAAATTTTCAACCTTTTTGAAGCCGAAATACTTCATGAAAATGTTCGACCTTTTTAAAGCTGAAATTCTGTAGTGAAAATTTTCAACTTTTTTGAAGCCCAAATACTTCATGAAAATGTTCGACTTTTTTAAAGCCGAAATCCTGTCGTGAATATTTTCAACTTTTTGGAAGCCCAAATACTTCATGAAATGTTCAACTTTTTTGAAGCCGAAATACTTCATGAAAATGTTCGACTTTTTTAAAGCCGAAATCCTGTCGTGAATATTTTCAACTTTTTGGAAGCCCAAATACTTCATGAAAATGTTCAACTTTTTTGAAGCGGAAATCTTTTCATGAAAATTTTCAACTTTTTTGAAGCTGAAATACTTAATGAAAATGTTCGACTTTTTTAAAGCCGAAATCCTGTAGTGAAAATTTTCAACTTTTTTGAAGCCCAAATACTTCATGAAAATGTTCAACTTTTTTGAAGCCCAAATACTTCATGAAAATGTTCGACTTTTTTAAAGCCGAAATCCTGTCGTGAAAATTTTCAACCTTTTTGAAGCCGAAATACTTCATGAAAATGTTCGACCTTTTTAAAGCTGAAATTCTGTAGTGAAAATTTTCAACTTTTTTGAAGCCCAAATACTTCATGAAAATGTTCGACTTTTTTAAAGCCGAAATCCTGTCGTGAATATTTTCAACTTTTTGGAAGCCCAAATACTTCATGAAATGTTCAACTTTTTTGAAGCCGAAATACTTCATGAAAATGTTCGACTTTTTTAAAGCCGAAATCCTGTCGTGAAAATTTTCAACCTTTTTGAAGCCCAAATACTTCATGAAAATGTTCAACTTTTTTGAAGCCCAAATACTTCATGAAAATGTTCAACTTTTTTGAAGCCGAAATACTTCATGAAAATGTTCGACCTTTTTAAAGCCGAAATCTTGTCGTGAAAATTTTCAACTTTTTTGAAGCCGAAATCTTGTCATGAAAATTTTCAACTTTTTTGAAGCTGAAATACTTCATGAAAATGTTCGACTTTTTTAAAGCCGAAATCCTGTAGTGAAAATTTTCAACTTTTTTGAAGCCCAAATACTTCATGAAAATGTTCAACTTTTTTGAAGCCCAAATACTTCATGAAAATGTTCAACTTTTTTGAAGCCGAAATACTTCATGAAAATGTTCGACCTTTTTAAAGCCGAAATCTTGTCGTGAAAATTTTCAACCTTTTTGAAGCCGAAATACTTCATGAAAATGTTCGACTTTT
This sequence comes from Labrus mixtus, assembly GCF_963584025.1. Taxonomy (NCBI): domain Eukaryota; kingdom Metazoa; phylum Chordata; class Actinopteri; order Labriformes; family Labridae; genus Labrus; species Labrus mixtus. Next base: position 1,833,352 of record NW_026870126.1, read on the forward strand.
TTAAAGCCGAAATCCTGTAGTGAAAATTTTCAACTTTTTTGAAGCCCAAATACTTCATGAAAATGTTCAACTTTTTTGAAGCCCAAATACTTCATGAAATGTTCAACTTTTTTGAAGCCCAAATACGTCATGAAAATGTTCGACTTTTTTAAAGCCTAAATCCTGTAGTGAAAATTTTCAACTTTTTTGAAGCCCAAATACTTCATGAAAATGTTCGACTTTTTTAACGCCGAAATCCTGTCGTGAAAATGTTCAACTTTGTTGAATCCGAAATACTTCATGAAAATTTTCAACTTTTTTGAAGCCGAAATCTTGTCATGAAAATTTTCAACTTTTTTGAAGCTGAAATACTTCATGAAAATGTTCGACTTTTTTAAAGCCGAAATCCTGTAGTGAAAATTTTCAACTTTTTTGAAGCCCAAATACTTCATGAAAATGTTCAACTTTTTTGAAGCCCAAATACTTCATGAAAATGTTCAACTTTTTTGAAGCCCAAATACTTCATGAAAATGTTCAACTTTTTTGAAGCCGAAATACTTCATGAAAATGTTCGACTTTTTTAAAGCCGAAATCCTGTCGTGAAAATTTTCAACCTTTTTGAAGCCGAAATACTTCATGAAAATGTTCGACTTTTTTAAAGCCGAAATCCTGTAGTGAAAATTTTCAACTTTTTTGAAGTCCAAATACTTCATGAAAATGTTCGACTTTTTTAAAGTCGAAATCCTGTCGTGAAAATGTTCAACTTTGTTGAATCCGAAATACTTCATGAAAATTTTCAACTTTTTTGAAGCCGAAATCTTGTCATGAAAATTTTCAACTTTTTTGAAGCTGAAATACTTCATGAAAATGTTCGACTTTTTTAAAGCCGAAATCCTGTAGTGAAAATTTTCAACTTTTTTGAAGCCCAAATACTTCATGAAAATGTTCAACTTTTTTGAAGCCCAAATACTTCATGAAAATGTTCAACTTTTTTGAAGCCGAAATACTTCATGAAAATGTTCGACATTTTTAAAGCCGAAATCTTGTCGTGAAAATTTTCAACCTTTTTGAAGCCGAAATACTCCATGAAAATGTTCGACTTTTTTAAAGCCGAAATCCTGTAGTGAAAATTTTCAACTTTTTTGAAGTCCAAATACTTCATGAAAATGTTCGACTTTTTTAACGCCGAAATCCTGTCGTGAAAATGTTCAACTTTGTTGAATCCGAAATACTTCATGAAAATTTTAAACTTTTTTGAAGCCGAAATCTTGTCATGAAAATTTTCAACTTTTTTGAAGCTGAAATACTTCATGAAAATGTTCGACTTTTTTAAAGCCGAAATCCTGTAGTGAAAATTTTCAACTTTTTTGAAGCCCAAATACTTCATGAAAATGTTCAACTTTTTTGAAGCCCAAATACTTCATGAAAATGTTCAACTTTTTTGAAGCCGAAATACTTCATGAAAATGTTCGACCTTTTTAAAGCCGAAATCTTGTCGTGAAAATTTTCAACCTTTTTGAAGCCGAAATACTTCATGAAAATGTTCGACTTTTTTAAAGCCGAAATCCTGTAGTGAAAATTTTCAACTTTTTTGAAGCCCAAATACTTCATGAAAATGTTCAACTTTTTTGAAGCCCAAATACTTCATGAAATGTTCAACTTTTTTGAAGCCCAAATACGTCATGAAAATGTTCGACTTTTTTAACGCCGAAATCCTGTCTTGAAAATGTTCAACTTTTTTGAATCCGAAATACTTCATGAAAATGTTCGACTTTTTTAAAGCCGAAATCCTGTCGTGAAAATTTTCAACCTTTTTGAAGCCGAAATACTTCATGAAAATGTTCGACCTTTTTAAAGCTGAAATTCTGTAGTGAAAATTTTCAACTTTTTTGAAGCCCAAATACTTCATGAAAATGTTCGACTTTTTTAACGCCGAAATCCTGTCGTGAAAATGTTCAACTTTTTTGAAGCCGAAATACTTCATGAAAATGTTCGACTTTTTTAAAGCCGAAATCCTGTCGTGAAAATTTTCAACCTTTTTGAAGCCGAAATACTTCATGAAAATGTTCGACTTTTTTAAAGCCGAAATACTGTCATGAAAATTTTCAACTTTTTTGAAGCCCTAATATTTAATGAAAATTTTCACATTTTTTGAAGCCGAAATCCTGTCATGAAAATGTTCAACATTTTTGAAGCCGAAATACTTCATGAAAATTTTCAACTTTTTTGGAACTGAAATCTTTTCCTGAAAATGTTCAACTTTTTTGAAGCTGAAATACGTCATGAAAATGTGCGACTTTTTTAAAGCCGAAATACTGTTGTGAAAATTTTCAACTTTTTGAAGATAAAATACTTCATGAAAATGTTCAACTTTTTTGGAACTGAAATCTTTTCCTGAAAATGTTCAACTTTTTTGAATCAGAAATACTTCATGAAAATTTTCAACTATTTTGAAGCCGAAATCTTTTCATGAAAAATGTTCAACTTTTTTGAAGCCGAAATCCTGTCATGAAAATGTTCAACTTTTTGAAGATAAAATACTTCATGAAAATGTTCAACTTTTTTGAAACTGAAATCTTTTCCTGAAAATGTTCTACTTTTTTGAAGCTGAAATACTTCATGAAAATGTTCGACTTTTTTAAAGCCGAAATCCTGTCGTGAAAATGTTCAACTTTTTTTAATCCTTAATACTTCATGAAAACTTTCAACTTTTTTGAATCCGACATAATTCATGAAAATTTTAAACTTTTTCGAAGCCGAAATCTTTTCATGAAAATGTTCAACGTTTTTGAAGCCGAAATCTTTTCATGAAAATGTTCAACTTTTTTAAAGCCGAAATACTTCATGAAAAAGGTTGACTTTTTTAAAACCGAAATCCTGTCTTGAAAATTTTCAACTTTTTTGAAGCCGAAATCTTTACATGAAAATGTTCAACTTTTTTGAAGCTGAAATACTTCATGAAAATGGTCGACTTTTTTAAAGCCGAAATACTGTCATGAAAATTTTCAACTTTTTGAAGATAAAATACTTCATGAAAATGTTCAACTTTTTTGGAACTGAAATCTTTTCCTGAAAATGTTCAACTTTTTTGAATCAGAAATACTTCATGAAAATGTGCGACTTTTTTAAAGCCGAAATACTGTCGTGAAAATTTTCAACTTTTTGAAGATAAAATACTTCATGAAAATGTTCAACTTTTTTGGAACTGAAATCTTTTCCTGAAAATGTTCAACTTTTTTGAATCAGAAATACTTCATGAAAATTTTCAACTATTTTGAAGCCGAAATCTTTTCATGAAAAATGTTCAACTTTTTTGAAGCCGAAATCCTGTCATGAAAATGTTCAACTTTTTGAAGATAAAATACTTCATGAAAATGTTCAACTTTTTTGAAACTGAAATCTTTTCCTGAAAATGTTCTACTTTTTTGAAGCTGAAATACTTCATGAAAATGTTCGACTTTTTTAAAGCCGAAATCCTGTCGTGAAAATGTTCAACTTTTTTTAATCCTTAATACTTCATGAAAATTTTCAACTATTTTGAAACCGAAATCTTTTCATGAAAATGTTCAACTTTTTTGAAGCCGAAATCCTGTCATGAAAATGTTCAACTTTTTGAAGATAAAATACTTCATGAAAATGTTCAACTTTTTTGAAACTGAAATCTTTTCCTGAAAATGTTCTACTTTTTTGAAGCTGAAATACTTCATGAAAATGTTCGACTTTTTTAAAGCCGAAATCCTGTCGTGAAAATGTTCAACTTTTTTGAATCCTTAATACTTCATGAAAATTTTCAACTTTTTGGAAGACGAAATCTTTTCATGAAAATTTTCAACTTTTTTGAAGCTGAAATACTGCATGAAAATGTTCGACTTTTTTAAAGCCGAAATCCTGTCGTGAAAATTTTCAACTTTTTTGATTCCGAAATACTTCATGAAAATTTTCAACTTTTTTGAATCCGACATACTTCATGAAAATTTTCAACTTTTTTGAAGCCGAAATCTTTTCATGAAAATGTTCAACTTTTTTGAAGCCGAAATCTTTTCATGAAAATGTTCAACTTTTTTGAAGCCGAAATCTTTTCATGAAAATGTTCAACTTTTTTGAATCCGAAATACTTCATGAAAATTTTAAACTTTTTTGAATCCGAAATACTTCATGAAAATGTTCGACTTTTTTAAAGCCGAAATCCTGTCGTGAAAATTTTCAACCTTTTTGAAGCCGAAATACTTCATGAAAATGTTCGACCTTTTTAAAGCTGAAATTCTGTAGTGAAAATTTTCAACTTTTTTGAAGCCCAAATACTTCATGAAAATGTTCGACTTTTTTAACGCCGAAATCCTGTCGTGAAAATGTTCAACTTTTTTGAAGCCGAAATACTTCATGAAAATGTTCGACTTTTTTAAAGCCGAAATCCTGTCGTGAAAATTTTCAACCTTTTTGAAGCCGAAATACTTCATGAAAATGTTCGACTTTTTTAAAGCCGAAATACTGTCATGAAAATTTTCAACTTTTTTGAAGCCCTAATATTTAATGAAAATTTTCACATTTTTTGAAGCCGAAATCCTGTCATGAAAATGTTCAACATTTTTGAAGCCGAAATACTTCATGAAAATTTTCAACTTTTTTGGAACTGAAATCTTTTCCTGAAAATGTTCAACTTTTTTGAAGCTGAAATACGTCATGAAAATGTGCGACTTTTTTAAAGCCGAAATACTGTTGTGAAAATTTTCAACTTTTTGAAGATAAAATACTTCATGAAAATGTTCAACTTTTTTGGAACTGAAATCTTTTCCTGAAAATGTTCAACTTTTTTGAATCAGAAATACTTCATGAAAATTTTCAACTATTTTGAAGCCGAAATCTTTTCATGAAAAATGTTCAACTTTTTTGAAGCCGAAATCCTGTCATGAAAATGTTCAACTTTTTGAAGATAAAATACTTCATGAAAATGTTCAACTTTTTTGAAACTGAAATCTTTTCCTGAAAATGTTCTACTTTTTTGAAGCTGAAATACTTCATGAAAATGTTCGACTTTTTTAAAGCCGAAATCCTGTCGTGAAAATGTTCAACTTTTTTTAATCCTTAATACTTCATGAAAACTTTCAACTTTTTTGAATCCGACATAATTCATGAAAATTTTAAACTTTTTCGAAGCCGAAATCTTTTCATGAAAATGTTCAACGTTTTTGAAGCCGAAATCTTTTCATGAAAATGTTCAACTTTTTTAAAGCCGAAATACTTCATGAAAAAGGTTGACTTTTTTAAAACCGAAATCCTGTCTTGAAAATTTTCAACTTTTTTGAAGCCGAAATCTTTACATGAAAATGTTCAACTTTTTTGAAGCTGAAATACTTCATGAAAATGGTCGACTTTTTTAAAGCCGAAATACTGTCATGAAAATTTTCAACTTTTTGAAGATAAAATACTTCATGAAAATGTTCAACTTTTTTGGAACTGAAATCTTTTCCTGAAAATGTTCAACTTTTTTGAATCAGAAATACTTCATGAAAATGTGCGACTTTTTTAAAGCCGAAATACTGTCGTGAAAATTTTCAACTTTTTGAAGATAAAATACTTCATGAAAATGTTCAACTTTTTTGGAACTGAAATCTTTTCCTGAAAATGTTCAACTTTTTTGAATCAGAAATACTTCATGAAAATTTTCAACTATTTTGAAGCCGAAATCTTTTCATGAAAAATGTTCAACTTTTTTGAAGCCGAAATCCTGTCATGAAAATGTTCAACTTTTTGAAGATAAAATACTTCATGAAAATGTTCAACTTTTTTGAAACTGAAATCTTTTCCTGAAAATGTTCTACTTTTTTGAAGCTGAAATACTTCATGAAAATGTTCGACTTTTTTAAAGCCGAAATCCTGTCGTGAAAATGTTCAACTTTTTTTAATCCTTAATACTTCATGAAAATTTTCAACTATTTTGAAACCGAAATCTTTTCATGAAAATGTTCAACTTTTTTGAAGCCGAAATCCTGTCATGAAAATGTTCAACTTTTTGAAGATAAAATACTTCATGAAAATGTTCAACTTTTTTGAAACTGAAATCTTTTCCTGAAAATGTTCTACTTTTTTGAAGCTGAAATACTTCATGAAAATGTTCGACTTTTTTAAAGCCGAAATCCTGTCGTGAAAATGTTCAACTTTTTTGAATCCTTAATACTTCATGAAAATTTTCAACTTTTTGGAAGACGAAATCTTTTCATGAAAATTTTCAACTTTTTTGAAGCTGAAATACTGCATGAAAATGTTCGACTTTTTTAAAGCCGAAATCCTGTCGTGAAAATTTTCAACTTTTTTGATTCCGAAATACTTCATGAAAATTTTCAACTTTTTTGAATCCGACATACTTCATGAAAATTTTCAACTTTTTTGAAGCCGAAATCTTTTCATGAAAATGTTCAACTTTTTTGAAGCCGAAATCTTTTCATGAAAATGTTCAACTTTTTTGAAGCCGAAATCTTTTCATGAAAATGTTCAACTTTTTTGAATCCGAAATACTTCATGAAAATTTTAAACTTTTTTGAATCCGAAATACTTCATGAAAATTTTAAACTTTTTTGAAGCCGAAATCTTTCCATTAAAATTTGAAACTTTTTTGAAGCCTAAATCTTTTCATGAAAATTTTCAACTTTTTTGAAGCCTAAATCTTTTCATGAAAATTTTCAACTTTTTTGAAGCCGAAATCTTTTCATGAAAATGTTCAACTTTTTTTAATCTGAAATACTTCATGAAAATATTCGACTTTTTTAAAGCCGAAATCCTGTCATGAAAATTTTCAACTTTTTTGAATCCGAAATACTTCATGAAGATTTTCAACTTTTTTGAAGCCGAAATCTTTTCATGAAAATGTTCAACTTTTTTGAAGCCGAAATCCTGACATGAAAATGTTCAACTTTTTTGAAGCCGAAATACTGTCATGAAAATTTTCAACTTTTTTGAAGCTGAAATACTTCATGAAATGTTCGACTTTTTTAAAGCCGAAATACTGTCATGAAAATGTTCAACTTTTTTGAAGCCGAAATCCTGTCATGAAAATGTTCAACTTTTTGAAGATAAAATACTTCATGAAAATGTTCAACTTTTTTGAAACTGAAATCTTTTCCTGAAAATGTTCTACTTTTTTGAAGCTGAAATACTTCATGAAAATGTTCGACTTTTTTAAAGCCGAAATCCTGTCGTGAAAATGTTCAACTTTTTTTAATCCTTAATACTTCATGAAAATTTTCAACTTTTTGGAAGACGAAATCTTTTCATGAAAATTTTCAACTTTTTTGAAGCTGAAATACTGCATGAAAATGTTCGACTTTTTTAAAGCCGAAATCCTGTCGTGAAAATTTTCAACTTTTTTGAATCCGAAATACTTCATGAAAACTTTCAACTTTTTTGAATCCGACATACTTCATGAAAATTTTCAACTTTTTTGAAGCCGAAATCTTTTCATGAAAATGTTCAACTTTTTTGAATCCGAAATACTTCATGAAAATTTTAAACTTTTTTGAATCCGAAATACTTCATGAAAATTTTAAACTTTTTTGAAGCCGAAATCTTTCCATTAAAATTTGAAACTTTTTTGAAGCCTAAATCTTTTCATGAAAATTTTCAACTTTTTTGAAGCCTAAATCTTTTCATGAAAATTTTCAACTTTTTTGAAGACGAAATCTTTTCATGAAAATGTTCAACTTTTTTTAATCTGAAATACTTCATGAAAATATTCGACTTTTTTAAAGCCGAAATCCTGTCATGAAAATTTTCAACTTTTTTGAATCCGAAATACTTCATGAAGATTTTCAACTTTTTTGAAGCCGAAATCTTTTCATGAAAATGTTCAACTTTTTTGAAGCCGAAATCCTGACATGAAAATGTTCAACTTTTTTGAAGCCGAAATACTGTCATGAAAATTTTCAACTTTTTTGAAGCTGAAATACTTCATGAAAACCTTTTTAAAGCCGAAATACTGTCATGAAAATGTTCGACTTTTTTAAAGCCGAAATACTGTCATGAAAATTTTCAACTTTTTTGAAGCCCAAATATTTAATGAAAATTTTCACATTTTTTGAATCCGAAATCCTGTCATGAAAATGTTCAACATTTTTGAAGCCGAAATACTTCATGAAAATTTTCAACTTTTTTGGAACTGAAATCTTTTCCTGAAAATGTTCAACTTTTTTGAAGCTGAAATACGTCATGAAAATGTGCGACTTTTTTAAAGCCGAAATACTGTTGTGAAAATTTTCAACTTTTTGAAGATAAAATACTTCATGAAAATGTTCAACTTTTTTGGAACTGAAATCTTTTCCTGAAAATGTTCAACTTTTTTGAATCAGAAATACTTCATGAAAATTTTCAACTATTTTGAAGCCGAAATCTTTTCATGAAAAATGTTCAACTTTTTTGAAGCCGAAATCCTGTCATGAAAATGTTCAACTTTTTGAAGATAAAATACTTCATGAAAATGTTCAACTTTTTTGAAACTGAAATCTTTTCCTGAAAATGTTCTACTTTTTTGAAGCTGAAATACTTCATGAAAATGTTCGACTTTTTTAAAGCCGAAATCCTGTCGTGAAAATGTTCAACTTTTTTTAATCCTTAATACTTCATGAAAACTTTCAACTTTTTTGAATCCGACATAATTCATGAAAATTTTAAACTTTTTCGAAGCCGAAATCTTTTCATGAAAATGTTCAACGTTTTTGAAGCCGAAATCTTTTCATGAAAATGTTCAACTTTTTTAAAGCCGAAATACTTCATGAAAAAGGTTGACTTTTTTAAAACCGAAATCCTGTCTTGAAAATTTTCAACTTTTTTGAAGCCGAAATCTTTACATGAAAATGTTCAACTTTTTTGAAGCTGAAATACTTCATGAAAATGGTCGACTTTTTTAAAGCCGAAATACTGTCATGAAAATTTTCAACTTTTTGAAGATAAAATACTTCATGAAGATTTTCAACTTTTTTGAAGCCGAAATCTTTTCATGAAAATGTTCAACTTTTTTGAAGCCGAAATCCTGACATGAAAATGTTCAACTTTTTTGAAGCCGAAATACTGTCATGAAAATTTTCAACTTTTTTGAAGCTGAAATACTTCATGAAAATGTTCAACTTTTTTGAAGCCGAAATCCTGTCATGAAAATGTTCAACTTTTTGAAGATAAAATACTTCATGAAAATGTTCAACTTTTTTGAAACTGAAATCTTTTCCTGAAAATGTTCTACTTTTTTGAAGCTGAAATACTTCATGAAAATGTTCGACTTTTTTAAAGCCGAAATCCTGTCGTGAAAATGTTCAACTTTTTTTAATCCTTAATACTTCATGAAAATTTTCAACTATTTTGAAACCGAAATCTTTTCATGAAAATGTTCAACTTTTTTGAAGCCGAAATCCTGTCATGAAAATGTTCAACTTTTTGAAGATAAAATACTTCATGAAAATGTTCAACTTTTTTGAAACTGAAATCTTTTCCTGAAAATGTTCTACTTTTTTGAAGCTGAAATACTTCATGAAAATGTTCGACTTTTTTAAAGCCGAAATCCTGTCGTGAAAATGTTCAACTTTTTTGAATCCTTAATACTTCATGAAAATTTTCAACTTTTTGGAAGACGAAATCTTTTCATGAAAATTTTCAACTTTTTTGAAGCTGAAATACTGCATGAAAATGTTCGACTTTTTTAAAGCCGAAATCCTGTCGTGAAAATTTTCAACTTTTTTGATTCCGAAATACTTCATGAAAATTTTCAACTTTTTTGAATCCGACATACTTCATGAAAATTTTCAACTTTTTTGAAGCCGAAATCTTTTCATGAAAATTTTCAACTTTTTTGAAGCCGAAATCTTTTCATGAAAATGTTCAACTTTTTTGAAGCCGAAATCTTTTCATGAAAATGTTCAACTTTTTTGAATCCGAAATACTTCATGAAAATTTTAAACTTTTTTGAATCCGAAATACTTCATGAAAATTTTAAACTTTTTTGAAGCCGAAATCTTTCCATTAAAATTTGAAACTTTTTTGAAGCCTAAATCTTTTCATGAAAATTTTTAACTTTTTTGAAGCCTAAATCTTTTCATGAAAATTTTCAACTTTTTTGAAGCCGAAATCTTTTCATGAAAATGTTCAACTTTTTTTAATCTGAAATACTTCATGAAAATATTCGACTTTTTTAAAGCCGAAATCCTGTCATGAAAATTTTCAACTTTTTTGAATCCGAAATACTTCATGAAGATTTTCAACTTTTTTGAAGCCGAAATCTTTTCATGAAAATGTTCAACTTTTTTGAAGCCGAAATCCTGACATGAAAATGTTCAACTTTTTTGAAGCCGAAATACTGTCATGAAAATTTTCAACTTTTTTGAAGCTGAAATACTTCATGAAAATGTTCGACTTTTTTAAAGCCGAAATACTGTCATGAAAATGTTCGACTTTTTTAAAGCCGAAATACTGTCATGAAAATTTTCAACTTTTTTGAAGCCCAAATATTTAATGAAAATTTTCACATTTTTTGAAGCCGAAATCCTGTCATGAAAATGTTCAACATTTTTGAAGCCGAAATACTTCATGAAAATTTTCAACTTTTTTGGAACTGAAATCTTTTCCTGAAAATGTTCAACTTTTTTGAAGCTGAAATACGTCATGAAAATGTGCGACTTTTTTAAAGCCGAAATACTGTTGTGAAAATTTTCAACTTTTTGAAGATAAAATACTTCATGAAAATGTTCAACTTTTTTGGAACTGAAATCTTTTCCTGAAAATGTTCAACTTTTTTGAATCAGAAATACTTCATGAAAATTTTCAACTATTTTGAAGCCGAAATCTTTTCATGAAAAATGTTCAACTTTTTTGAAGCCGAAATCCTGTCATGAAAATGTTCAACTTTTTGAAGATAAAATACTTCATGAAAGTGTTCAACTTTTTTGAAACTGAAATCTTTTCCTGAAAATGTTCTACTTTTTTGAAGCTGAAATACTTCATGAAAATGTTCGACTTTTTTAAAGCCGAAATCCTGTCGTGAAAATGTTCAACTTTTTTTAATCCTTAATACTTCATGAAAATTTTCAACTTTTTGGAAGACGAAATCTTTTCATGAAAATTTTCAACTTTTTTGAAGCTGAAATACTGCATGAAAATGTTCGACTTTTTTAAAGCCGAAATACTGTCATGAAAATTTTCAACTTTTTTGAAGCCCAAATATTTAATGAAAATTTTCACATTTTTTGAAGCCGAAATACTGTCATGAAAATGTTCAACATTTTTGAAGCCGAAATACTTCATGAAAATTTTCAACTTTTTTGGAACTGAAATCTTTTCCTGAAAATGTTCAACTTTTTTGAAGCTGAAATACTTCATGAAAATGTGGGACTTTTTGAAAGCCGAAATACTGTCGTGAAAATTTTCAACTTTTTGAAGATAAAATACTTCATGAAAATGTTCAACTTTTTTGGAACTGAAATCTTTTCCTGAAAATGTTCAACTTTTTTGAATCAGAAATACTTCATGAAAATTTTCAACTATTTTGAAGCCGAAATCTTTTCATGAAAAATGTTCAACTTTTTTGAAGCCGAAATCCTGTCATGAAAATGTTCAACTTTTTGAAGATAAAATACTTCATGAAAATGTTCAACTTTTTTGAAACTGAAATCTTTTCCTGAAAATGTTCTACTTTTTTGAAGCTGAAATACTTCATGAAAATGTTCGACTTTTTTAAAGCCGAAATCCTGTCGTGAAAATGTTCAACTTTTTTTAATCCTTAATACTTCATGAAAATTTTCAACTTTTTGGAAGACGAAATCTTTTCATGAAAATTTTCAACTTTTTTGAAGCTGAAATACTGCATGAAAATGTTCGACTTTTTTAAAGCCGAAATCCTGTCGTGAAAATTTTCAACTTTTTTGAATCCGAAATACTTCATGAAAACTTTCAACTTTTTTGAATCCGACATAATTCATGAAAATTTTAAACTTTTTTGAAGCCGAAATCTTTTCATGAAAATGTTCAACGTTTTTGAAGCCGAAATCTTTTCATGAAAATGTTCAACTTTTTTAAAGCCGAAATACTTCATGAAAAAGGTTGACTTTTTTAAAGCCGAAATCCTGTCTTGAAAATGTTCAACTTTTTTGAAGCCGAAATCTTTACATGAAAATGTTCAACTTTTTTGAAGCTGAAATACTTCATGAAAATGGTCGACTTTTTTAAAGCCGAAATACTGTCATGAAAATTTTCAACTTTTTGAAGATAAAATACTTCATGAAAATGTTCAACTTTTTTGGATCTGAAATCTTTTCCTGAAAATGTTCAACTTTTTTGAATCAGAAATACTTCATGAAAATGTGGGACTTTTTGAAAGCCGAAATACTGTCGTGAAAATTTTCAACTTTTTGAAGATAAAATACTTCATGAAAATGTTCAACTTTTTTGGAACTGAAATCTTTTCCTGAAAATGTTCAACTTTTTTGAATCAGAAATACTTCATGAAAATTTTCAACTATTTTGAAGCCGAAATCTTTTCATGAAAAATGTTCAACTTTTTTGAAGCCGAAATCCTGTCATGAAAATGTTCAACTTTTTGAAGATAAAATACTTCATGAAAATGTTCAACTTTTTTGAAACTGAAATCTTTTCCTGAAAATGTTCTACTTTTTTGAAGCTGAAATACTTCATGAAAATGTTCGACTTTTTTAAAGCCGAAATCCTGTCGTGAAAATGTTCAACTTTTTTTAATCCTTAATACTTCATGAAAATTTTCAACTTTTTGGAAGACGAAATCTTTTCATGAAAATTTTCAACTTTTTTGAAGCTGAAATACTGCATGAAAATGTTCGACTTTTTTAAAGCCGAAATCCTGTCGTGAAAATTTTCAACTTTTTTGAATCCGAAATACTTCATGAAAACTTTCAACTTTTTTGAATCCGACATAATTCATGAAAATTTTAAACTTTTTTGAAGCCGAAATCTTTTCATGAAAATGTTCAACGTTTTTGAAGCCGAAATCTTTTCATGAAAATGTTCAACTTTTTTAAAGCCGAAATACTTCATGAAAAAGGTTGACTTTTTTAAAGCCGAAATCCTGTCTTGAAAATGTTCAACTTTTTTGAAGCCGAAATCTTTACATGAAAATGTTCAACTTTTTTGAAGCTGAAATACTTCATGAAAATGGTCGACTTTTTTAAAGCCGAAATACTGTCATGAAAATTTTCAACTTTTTGAAGATAAAATACTTCATGAAAATGTTCAACTTTTTTGGATCTGAAATCTTTTCCTGAAAATGTTCAACTTTTTTGAATCAGAAATACTTCATGAAAATGTGGGACTTTTTGAAAGCCGAAATACTGTCGTGAAAATTTTCAACTTTTTGAAGATAAAATACTTCATGAAAATGTTCAACTTTTTTGGAACTGAAATCTTTTCCTGAAAATGTTCAACTTTTTTGAATCAGAAATACTTCATGAAAATTTTCAACTATTTTGAAGCCGAAATCTTTTCATGAAAAATGTTCAACTTTTTTGAAGCCGAAATCCTGTCATGAAAATGTTCAACTTTTTGAAGATAAAATACTTCATGAAAATGTTCAACTTTTTTGAAACTGAAATCTTTTCCTGAAAATGTTCTACTTTTTTGAAGCTGAAATACTTCATGAAAATGTTCGACTTTTTTAAAGCCGAAATCCTGTCGTGAAAATGTTCAACTTTTTTTAATCCTTAATACTTCATGAAAATTTTCAACTTTTTGGAAGACGAAATCTTTTCATGAAAATTTTCAACTTTTTTGAAGCTGAAATACTGCATGAAAATGTTCGACTTTTTTAAAGCCGAAATCCTGTCGTGAAAATTTTCAACTTTTTTGAATCCGAAATACTTCATGAAAACTTTCAACTTTTTTGAATCCGACATAATTCATGAAAATTTTAAACTTTTTTGAAGCCGAAATCTTTTCATGAAAATGTTCAACGTTTTTGAAGCCGAAATCTTTTCATGAAAATGTTCAACTTTTTTAAAGCCGAAATACTTCATGAAAAAGGTTGACTTTTTTAAAGCCGAAATCCTGTCTTGAAAATGTTCAACTTTTTTGAAGCCGAAATCTTTACATGAAAATGTTCAACTTTTTTGAAGCTGAAATACTTCATGAAAATGGTCGACTTTTTTAAAGCCGAAATACTGTCATGAAAATTTTCAACTTTTTGAAGATAAAATACTTCATGAAAATGTTCAACTTTTTTGGATCTGAAATCTTTTCCTGAAAATGTTCAACTTTTTTGAATCAGAAATACTTCATGAAAATGTGCGACTTTTTTAAAGCCGAAATACTGTCGTGAAAATTTTCAACTTTTTGAAGATAAAATACTTCATGAAAATGTTCAACTTTTTTGTAACTGAAATCTTTTCCTGAAAATGTTCAACTTTTTTGAATCAGAAATACTTCATGAAAATTTTCAACTATTTTGAAGCCGAAATCTTTTCATGAAAAATGTTCAAATTTTTTGAAGCCGAAATCCTGTCATGAAAATGTTCAACTTTTTTTAATCCTTAATACTTCATGAAAATTTTCAACTATTTTGAAGCCGAAATCTTTTCATGAAAATGTTCAACTTTTTTGAAGCCGAAATCCTGTCATGAAAATTTTCAACTTTTTGAAGATAAAATACTTCATGAAAATGTTCAACTTTTTTGAAACTGAAATCTTTTCCTGAAAATGTTCTACTTTTTTGAAGCTGAAATACTTCATGAAAATGTTCGACTTTTTTAAAGCCGAAATCCTGTCGTGAAAATGTTCAACTTTTTTGAATCCTTAATACTTCATGAAAATTTTCAACTTTTTGGAAGAGGAAATCTTTTCATGAAAATTTTCAACTTTTTTGAAGCTGAAATACTGCATGAAAATGTTCGACTTTTTTAAAGCCGAAATCCTGTCGTGAAAATTTTCAACTTTTTTGATTCCGAAATACTTCATGAAAATTTTCAACTTTTTTGAATCCGACATACTTCATGAAAATTTTCAACCTTTTTGAAGCCGAAATCTTTTCATGAAAATGTTCAACTTTTTTGAATCCGAAATACTGTCATGAAAATGTTCGACTTTTTTAAAGCCGAAATACTGTCATGAAAATTTTCAACTTTTTTGAAGCCCAAATATTTAATGAAAATTTTCACATTTTTTGAAGCCGAAATACTGTCATGAAAATGTTCAACATTTTTGAAGCCGAAATACTTCATGAAAATTTTCAACTTTTTTGGAACTGAAATCTTTTCCTGAAAATGTTCAACTTTTTTGAAGCTGAAATACTTCATGAAAATGTGCGACTTTTTTAAAGCCGAAATACTGTTGTGAAAATGTTCAACTTTTTGAAGATAAAATACTTCATGAAAATGTTCAACTTTTTTGAAACTGAAATCTTTTCCTGAAAATGTTCAACTTTTTTGAAGCTGAAATACTTCATGAAAATTTTCAACTTTTTTGAAGCCGAAATCCTGTCATGAAAATGTTCAACTTTTTGAAGATAAAATACTTCATGAAAATGTTCAACTTTTTTGAAACTGAAATCTTTTCCTGAAAATGTTCTACTTTTTTGAAGCTGAAATACTTCATGAAAATGTTCGACTTTTTTAAAGCCGAAATCCTGTCGTGAAAATGTTCAACTTTTTTGAATCCTTAATACTTCATGAAAATTTTCAACTTTTTGGAAGAGGAAATCTTTTCATGAAAATTTTCAACTTTTTTGAAGCTGAAATACTGCATGAAAATGTTCGACTTTTTTAAAGCCGAAATCCTGTCGTGAAAATTTTCAACTTTTTTGATTCCGAAATACTTCATGAAAATTTTCAACTTTTTTGAATCCGACATACTTCATGAAAATTTTCAACCTTTTTGAAGCCGAAATCTTTTCATGAAAATGTTCAACTTTTTTGAAGCCGAAATCTTTTCATGAAAATGTTCAACTTTTTTGAATCCGAAATCTTTTCATGAAAATGTTCAACTTTTTTGAATCCGAAATACTTCATGAAAATTTTAAACTTTTTTGAATCCGAAATACTTCATGAAAATTTTAAACTTTTTTGAAGCCGAAATCTTTCCATTAAAATTTGAAACTTTTTTGAAGCCTAAATCTTTTCATGAAAATTTTCAACTTTTTTGAAGCCTAAATCTTTTCATGAAAATTTTCAACTTTTTTGAAGCCGAAATCTTTTCATGAAAATGTTCAACTTTTTTTAATCTGAAATACTTCATGAAAATGTTCGACTTTTTTAAAGCCGAAATCCTGTCATGAAAATTTTCAACTTTTTTGAATCCGAAATACTTCATGAAGATTTTCAACTTTTTTGAAGCCGAAATCTTTTCATGAAAATGTTCAACTTTTTTGAAGCCGAAATCCTGACATGAAAATGTTCAACTTTTTTGAAGCCGAAATACTGTCATGAAAATTTTCAACTTTTTTGAAGCTGAAATACTTCATGAAAATGTTCGACTTTTTTAAAGCCGAAATACTGTCATGAAAATGTTCGACTTTTTTAAAGCCGAAATCCTGACATGAAAATTTTCAACTTTTTTGAAGCCCAAATATTTAATGAAAATTTTCACATTTTTTGAAGCCGAAATACTGTCATGAAAATGTTCAACATTTTTGA
Organism: Labrus mixtus; assembly: GCF_963584025.1. Lineage (NCBI taxonomy): Eukaryota > Metazoa > Chordata > Actinopteri > Labriformes > Labridae > Labrus > Labrus mixtus. The sequence continues at coordinate 1,849,953 of NW_026870126.1, forward strand.
AGCCGAAATACTTCATGAAAACTTTCAACTTTTTTGGAACTGAAATCTTTTCCTGAAAATGTTCAACTTTTTTGAAGCTGAAATACTTCATGAAAATGTGCGACTTTTTTAAAGCCGAAATACTGTTGTGAAAATGTTCAACTTTTTGAAGATAAAATACTTCATGAAAATGTTCTACTTTTTTGAAACTGAAATCTTTTCCTGAAAATGTTCAACTTTTTTGAAGCTGAAATACTTCATGAAAATTTTCAACTATTTTGAAGCCGAAATCTTTTCATGAAAAATGTTCAACTTTTTTGAAGCCGAAATCCTGTCATGAAAATGTTCAACTTTTTGAAGATAAAATACTTCATGAAAATGTTCAACTTTTTTGAAACTGAAATACTTCATGAAAATGTTCGACTTTTTTGAAGCTGAAATACTTCATGAAAATGTTCGACTTTTTTAAAGCCGAAATCCTGTCGTGAAAATGTTCAACTTTTTTTAATCCTTAATACTTCATGAAAATTTTCAACTATTTTGAAGCCGAAATCTTTTCATGAAAATGTTCAACTTTTTTGAAGCCGAAATCCTGTCATGAAAACGTTCAACTTTTTGAAGATAAAATACTTCATGAAAATGTTCAACTTTTTTGAAACTGAAATCTTTTCCTGAAAATGTTCTACTTTTTTGAAGCTGAAATACTTCATGAAAATGTTCGACTTTTTTAAAGCCGAAATCCTGTCGTGAAAATGTTCAACTTTTTTTAATCCTTAATACTTCATGAAAATTTTCAACTTTTTGGAAGACGAAATCTTTTCATGAAAATTTTCAACTTTTTTGAAGCTGAAATACTGCATGAAAATGTTCGACTTTTTTAAAGCCGAAATCCTGTCGTGAAAATTTTCAACTTTTTTGAAGCCGAAATCTTTTCATGAAAATGTTCAACGTTTTTGAAGCCGAAATCTTTTCATGAAAATGTTCAACTTTTTTAAAGCGAAATACTTCATGAAAAAGGTTGACTTTTTTAAAGCCGAAATCCTGTCTTGAAAATTTTCAACTTTTTTGAAGCCGAAATCTTTACATGAAAATGTTCAACTTTTTTGAAGCTGAAATACTTCATAAAAATGGTCGACTTTTTAAAAGCCGAAATCCTGTCGTGAAAATTTTCAACTTTTTTGAATCCAAAATACTTCATGAAAATGTTCAACTTTTTTGAAACTGAAATCTTTTCCTTTAAATGTTCTACTTTTTTGAAGCTGAAATACTTCATGAAAATGTTCGACTTTTTTAAAGCCGAAATACTGTCATGAAAATGTTCGACTTTTTTAAAGCCGAAATACTGTCATGAAAATTTTCAACTTTTTTGAATCCCGAATACTTCATGAAAATGTTCGAATTTTTTAAAGCCGAAATCCTGTCGTGAAAATTTTCAACTTTTTTGAAGCCCAAATACTTCATGAAAATGTTCGACGTTTTTAAAGCCAAAATCCTGTCGTGAAAATTTTCAAATTTTTTGAAGCCGAAATCTTTTCATGAAAATTTTCAACTTTTTTGAAGCCGAAATCTTTTCATGAAAATTTTCAACTTTTTTGAATCCGAAATACTTCATGAAAATTTTCAACTTTTTTGAAACCCATATACTTCATGAAAATTTTCAACTTTTTTGAAGCCGAAATCTTTTCATGAAAATTTTCAACTTTTTTGAATCTGAAATATTTCATGAAAATGTTCGACTTTTTTAAAGCCGAAATCCTGTCGTGAAAATTTTCAACTTTTTTGAAGCTGAAATACTTCATGAAAATGTTCGACTTTTTTAATGCCGAAATACTGTCATGAAAATGTTCGACTTTTTTAAAGCCGAAATACTGTCATGAAAATTTTCAACTTTTTTGAAGCCCAAATATTTAATGAAAATTTTCACATTTTTTGAAGCCGAAATACTGTCATGAAAATGTTCAACATTTTTGAAGCCGAAATACTTCATGAAAATTTTCAACTTTTTTGGAACTGAAATCTTTTCCTGAAAATGTTCAACTTTTTTGAAGCTGAAATACTTCATGAAAATGTGCGACTTTTTTAAAGCCGAAATACTGTTGTGAAAATTTTCAACTTTTTGAAGATAAAATACTTCATGAAAATGTTCAACTTTTTTGGAACTGAAATCTTTTCCTGAAAATGTTCAACTTTTTTTAATCAGAAATACTTCATGAAAATTTTCAACTATTTTGAAGCCGAAATCTTTTCATGAAAAATGTTCAACTTTTTTGAAGCCGAAATCCTGTCATGAAAATGTTCAACTTTTTGAAGATAAAATACTTCATGAAAATGTTCAACTTTTTTGAAACTGAAATCTTTTCCTGAAAATGTTCTACTTTTTTGAAGCTGAAATACTTCATGAAAATGTTCGACTTTTTTAAAGCCGAAATCCTGTCGTGAAAATGTTCAACTTTTTTTAATCCTTAATACTTCATGAAAATTTTCAACTATTTTGAAGCCGAAATCTTTTCATGAAAATGTTCAACTTTTTTGAAGCCGAAATCCTGTCATGAAAATGTTCAACTTTTTGAAGATAAAATACTTCATGAAAATGTTCAACTTTTTTGAAACTGAAATCTTTTCCTGAAAATGTTCTACTTTTTTGAAGCTGAAATACTTCATGAAAATGTTCGACTTTTTTAAAGCCGAAATCCTGTCGTGAAAATGTTCAACTTTTTTTAATCCTTAATACTTCATGAAAATTTTCAACTTTTTGGAAGACGAAATCTTTTCATGAAAATTTTCAACTTTTTTGAAGCTGAAATACTGCATGAAAATGTTAGACTTTTTTAAAGCCGAAATCCTGTCGTGAAAATTTTCAACTTTTTTGAATCCGAAATACTTCATGAAAACTTTCAACTTTTTTGAATCCGACATAATTCATGAAAATTTTCAACTTTTTTGAAGCCGAAATCTTTTCATGAAAATGTTCAACGTTTTTGAAGCCGAAATCTTTTCATGAAAATGTTCAACTTTTTTAAAGCCGAAATACTTCATGAAAAAGGTTGACTTTTTTAAAGCCGAAATCCTGTCTTGAAAATTTTCAACTTTTTTGAAGCCGAAATCTTTACATGAAAATTTTCAACTTTTTTGAAGCTGAAATACTTCATGAAAATGGTCGACTTTTTAAAAGCCGAAATCCTGTCGTGAAAATTTTCAACTTTTTTGAATCCGAAATACTTCATGAAAATTTTCAACTTTTTTGAAGCCGAAATCTTTTCATGAAAATGTTCAACGTTTTTGAAGCCGAAATCTTTTCATGAAAATGTTCAACTTTTTTAAAGCCGAAATACTTCATGAAAAAGGTTGACTTTTTTAAAGCCGAAATCCTGTCTTGAAAATTTTCAACTTTTTTGAAGCCGAAATCTTTACATGAAAATGTTCAACTTTTTTGAAGCTGAAATACTTCATGAAAATGGTCGACTTTTTAAAAGCCGTAATCCTGTCGTGAAAATTTTCAACTTTTTTGAATCCGAAATACTTCATGAAAATGTTCAACTTTTTTGAAACTGAAATCTTTTCCTTTAAATGTTCTACTTTTTTGAAGCTGAAATACTTCATGAAAATGTTCGACTTTTTTAAAGCCGAAATACTGTCATGAAAATGTTCGACTTTTTTAAAGCCGAAATACTGTCATGAAAATTTTCAACTTTTTTGAATCCCGAATACTTCATGAAAATGTTCGAATTTTTTAAAGCCGAAATCCTGTCGTGAAAATTTTCAACTTTTTTGAAGCCCAAATACTTCATGAAAATGTTCGACGTTTTTAAAGCCAAAATCCTGTCGTGAAAATTTTCAAATTTTTTGAAGCCGAAATCTGTTCATGAAAATTTTCAACTTTTTTGAAGCCGAAATCTTTTCATGAAAATTTTCAACTTTTTTGAATCCGAAATACTTCATGAAAATTTTCAACTTTTTTGAAACCCATATACTTCATGAAAATTTTCAACTTTTTTGAAGCCGAAATCTTTTCATGAAAATTTTCAACTTTTTTGAATCTGAAATATTTCATGAAAATGTTCGACTTTTTTAAAGCCGAAATCCTGTCGTGAAAATTTTCAACTTTTTTGAATCCGACATACTTCATGAAAATTTTCAACTTTTTTGAAGCCGAAATCTTTTCATGAAAATGTTCAACTTTTTTGAAGCCGAAATCTTTTCATGAAAATGTTCAACTTTTTTGAAGCCGAAATCTTTTCATGAAAATGTTCAACTTTTTTGAATCCGAAATACTTCATGAAAATTTTAAACTTTTTTGAATCCGAAATACTTCATGAAAATTTTAAACTTTTTTGAAGCCGAAATCTTTCCATTAAAATTTGAAACTTTTTTGAAGCCTAAATCTTTTCATGAAAATTTTCAACTTTTTTGAAGCCGAAATCTTTTCATGAAAATGTTCAACTTTTTTTAATCTGAAATACTTCATGAAAATGTTCGACTTTTTTGAAGCAGAAATCCTGTCATGAAAATTTTCAACTTTTTTGAATCCGAAATACTTCATGAAGATTTTCAACTTTTTTGAAGCCGAAATCTTTTCATGAAAATGTTCAACTTTTTTGAAGCCGAAATACTTCATGAAAAAGGTTGACTTTTTTAAAGCCGAAATCCTGTCTTGAAAATTTTCAACTTTTTTGAAGCCGAAATCTTTACATGAAAATTTTCAACTTTTTTGAAGCTGAAATACTTCATGAAAATGGTCGACTTTTTAAAAGCCGAAATCCTGTCGTGAAAATTTTCAACTTTTTTGAATCCGAAATACTTCATGAAAATTTTCAACTTTTTTGAAGCCGAAATCTTTTCATGAAAATGTTCAACGTTTTTGAAGCCGAAATCTTTTCATGAAAATGTTCAACTTTTTTAAAGCCGAAATACTTCATGAAAAAGGTTGACTTTTTTAAAGCCGAAATCCTGTCTTGAAAATTTTCAACTTTTTTGAAGCCGAAATCTTTTCATGAAAATTTTCAACTTTTTTGAATCTGAAATATTTCATGAAAATGTTCGACTTTTTTAAAGCCGAAATCCTGTCGTGAAAATTTTCAACTTTTTTGAATCCGACATACTTCATGAAAATTTTCAACTTTTTTGAAGCCGAAATCTTTTCATGAAAATGTTCAACTTTTTTGAAGCCGAAATCTTTTCATGAAAATGTTCAACTTTTTTGAAGCCGAAATCTTTTCATGAAAATGTTCAACTTTTTTGAATCCGAAATACTTCATGAAAATTTTAAACTTTTTTGAATCCGAAATACTTCATGAAAATTTTAAACTTTTTTGAAGCCGAAATCTTTCCATTAAAATTTGAAACTTTTTTGAAGCCTAAATCTTTTCATGAAAATTTTCAACTTTTTTGAAGCCTAAATCTTTTCATGAAAATTTTCAACTTTTTTGAAGCCGAAATCTTTTCATGAAAATGTTCAACTTTTTTTAATCTGAAATACTTCATGAAAATGTTCGACTTTTTTGAAGCAGAAATCCTGTCATGAAAATTTTCAACTTTTTTGAATCCGAAATACTTCATGAAGATTTTCAACTTTTTTGAAGCCGAAATCTTTTCATGAAAATGTTCAACTTTTTTGAAGCCGAAATCCTGACATGAAAATGTTCAACTTTTTTGAAGCCGAAATACTGTCATGAAAATTTTCAACTTTTTTGAAGCTGAAATACTTCATGAAAATGTTCGACTTTTTTAAAGCCGAAATACTGTCATGAAAATGTTCAACATTTTTGAAGCCGAAATACTTCATGAAAATTTTCAACTTTTTTGGAACTGAAATCTTTTCCTGAAAATGTTCAACTTTTTTGAAGCTGAAATACTTCATGAAAATGTGCGACTTTTTTAAAGCCGAAATACTGTTGTGAAAATTTTCAACTTTTTGAAGATAAAATACTTCATGAAAATGTTCAACTTTTTTGGAACTGAAATCTTTTCCTGAAAATGTTCAACTTTTTTGAATCAGAAATACTTCATGAAAATTTTCAACTATTTTGAAGCCGAAATCTTTTCATGAAAAATGTTCAACTTTTTTGAAGCCGAAATCCTGTCATGAAAATGTTCAACTTTTTGAAGATAAAATACTTCATGAAAATGTTCAACTTTTTTGAAACTGAAATCTTTTCCTGAAAATGTTCTACTTTTTTGAAGCTGAAATACTTCATGAAAATGTTCGACTTTTTTAAAGCCGAAATCCTGTCGTGAAAATGTTCAACTTTTTTTAATCCTTAATACTTCATGAAAATTTTCAACTATTTTGAAGCCGAAATCTTTTCATGAAAATGTTCAACTTTTTTGAAGCCGAAATCCTGTCATGAAAATGTTCAACTTTTTGAAGATAAAATACTTCATGAAAATGTTCAACTTTTTTGAAACTGAAATCTTTTCCTGAAAATGTTCTACTTTTTTGAAGCTGAAATACTTCATGAAAATGTTCGACTTTTTTAAAGCCGAAATCCTGTCGTGAAAATGTTCAACTTTTTTTAATCCTTAATACTTCATGAAAATTTTCAACTTTTTGGAAGACGAAATCTTTTCATGAAAATTTTCAACTTTTTTGAAGCTGAAATACTGCATGAAAATGTTAGACTTTTTTAAAGCCGAAATCCTGTCGTGAAAATTTTCAACTTTTTTGAATCCGAAATACTTCATGAAAACTTTCAACTTTTTTGAATCCGACATAATTCATGAAAATTTTCAACTTTTTTGAAGCCGAAATCTTTTCATGAAAATGTTCAACGTTTTTGAAGCCGAAATCTTTTCATGAAAATGTTCAACTTTTTTAAAGCCGAAATACTTCATGAAAAAGGTTGACTTTTTTAAAGCCGAAATCCTGTCTTGAAAATTTTCAACTTTTTTGAAGCCGAAATCTTTACATGAAAATTTTCAACTTTTTTGAAGCTGAAATACTTCATGAAAATGGTCGACTTTTTAAAAGCCGAAATCCTGTCGTGAAAATTTTCAACTTTTTTGAATCCGAAATACTTCATGAAAATTTTCAACTTTTTTGAAGCCGAAATCTTTTCATGAAAATGTTCAACGTTTTTGAAGCCGAAATCTTATCATGAAAATGTTCAACTTTTTTAAAGCCGAAATACTTCATGAAAAAGGTTGACTTTTTTAAAGCCGAAATCCTGTCTTGAAAATTTTCAACTTTTTTGAAGCCGAAATCTTTACATGAAAATGTTCAACTTTTTTGAAGCTGAAATACTTCATGAAAATGGTCGACTTTTTAAAAGCCGTAATCCTGTCGTGAAAATTTTCAACTTTTTTGAATCCGAAATACTTCATGAAAATGTTCAACTTTTTTGAAACTGAAATCTTTTCCTTTAAATGTTCTACTTTTTTGAAGCTGAAATACTTCATGAAAATGTTCGACTTTTTTAAAGCCGAAATACTGTCATGAAAATGTTCGACTTTTTTAAAGCCGAAATACTGTCATGAAAATTTTCAACTTTTTTGAATCCCGAATACTTCATGAAAATGTTCGAATTTTTTAAAGCCGAAATCCTGTCGTGAAAATTTTCAACTTTTTTGAAGCCCAAATACTTCATGAAAATGTTCGACGTTTTTAAAGCCAAAATCCTGTCGTGAAAATGTTCAACTTTTTTGAAGCCGAAAATTTTTCATGAAGATTTTCAACTTTTTTGAAGCCAAAATACTTCATGAAATGTTCAAATTTTTTGAATCCGAAATACTTCATGAAATTTTTCTACTTTTTTGAAGCCAAAATACTTCATGAAAATGTTCAACTTTTTTGAAGCCAAAATCTTTTCATGAAGATTTTCAACTTTTTTGAAGCCAAAATACTTCATGAAAATGTTCAACTTTTTTGAAGCCGAAATCTTTTCATGAAAATTTTCAACTTTTTTGAAGCCGAAATCTTTTCATGAAAATTTTCAACTTTTTTGAAGCCGAAATCTTTTCATGAAAATTTTCAACTTTTTTGACTCAGAAATCCTGTCGTGAAAATTTTCAACTTTTTTGAATCCCAAATACTTCATGAAAATGTTCAACTTTTTTGAAGCCGAAATCTTTTCATGAAAATGTTCAACTTTTTTGAAGCCGAAATCTTTTCATGAAAATTTTCAACTTTTTTGAAGCCGAAATCTTTTCATGAAAATTTTCAACTTTTTTGACTCAGAAATCCTGTCGTTAAAATTTTCAACTTTTTTGAATCCCAAATACTTCATGAAAATGTTCGACTTTTTTAAAGCCGAAATCCTGTCGTGAAAATTTTCAACTTTTTTGAAGCCCAAATTCTTCATGAAAATTTTCAACTTTTTTGAAGCAAAAATCTTTTCATGAAAATTTTCAACTTTTTTGAATCCGAAATACTTCATGAAAATTTTCAACTTTTTTGAAGCCGAAATACTTCATGAAAATGTTCGACTTTTTTAAAGCCGAAATCCTGTCGTGAAAATGTTCAACTTTTTTGAATCCTTAATACTTCATGAAAATTTTCAACTTTTTTGAAACCCAAATACTTCATGAAAATTTTCAACTTTTTTGAAGCCGAAATCTTTTCATGAAAATGTTCAACTTTTTTGAATCCGAAATACTTCATGAAAATTTTAAACTTTTTTGAATCCGAAATACTTCATGAAAATTTTAAACTTTTTTGAAGCCGAAATCTTTCCATTAAAATTTGAAACTTTTTTGAAGCCGAAATCTTTTCATGAAAATGTTCAACTTTTTTGAAGCCGAAATCTTTTCATGAAAATGTTCAACTTTTTTGAATCCGAAATACTTCATGAAAATTTTAAACTTTTTTGAATCCGAAATACTTCATGAAAATTTTAAACTTTTTTGAAGCCGAAATCTTTCCATTAAAATTTGAAACTTTTTTGAAGCCTAAATCTTTTCATGAAAATTTTCAACTTTTTTGAAGCCTAAATCTTTTCATGAAAATTTTCAACTTTTTTGAAGCCGAAATCTTTTCATGAAAATGTTCAACTTTTTTTAATCTGAAATACTTCATGAAAATGTTCGACTTTTTTGAAGCCGAAATCCTGTCATGAAAATTTTCAACTTTTTTGAATCCGAAATACTTCATGAAGATTTTCAACTTTTTTGAAGCCGAAATCTTTTCATGAAAATGTTCAACTTTTTTGAAGCCGAAATCCTGACATGAAAATGTTCAACTTTTTTGAAGCCGAAATACTGTCATCAAAATGTTCAACTTTTTTGAAGCTGAAATACTTCATGAAAATGTTCGACTTTTTTAAAGCCGAAATACTGTCATGAAAATGTTCGACTTTTTTAAAGCCGAAATACTGTCATGAAAATTTTCAACTTTTTTGAAGCCCAAATATTTAATGAAAATTTTCACATTTTTTGAAGCCGAAATACTGTCATGAAAATGTTCAACATTTTTGAAGCCGAAATACTTCATGAAAATTTTCAACTTTTTTGGAACTGAAATCTTTTCCTGAAAATGTTCAACTTTTTTGAAGCTGAAATACTTCATGAAAATGTGCGACTTTTTTAAAGCCGAAATACTGTTGTCAATCAATCAATCAATCAACTTTTATTTGTATAGCGTCAACTCATAACAAGTGTTATCTCGAGACACTTTACAAGAAGCAGGTAAAATACCTTACTCATTGTCTGTTAACATTACAAAAGAGCAGGTAAAAGACCTTACTCATTGTTATGTTACAAAAAGCAGGTAAAGGACCTTACTTATTGCTATGTTACAAAGATCCGGCCTATCCATCATGAGCACTTTAGCAAAGCAGCAAAAGTTACAGTGGTAAGAAAAAACTGCCTTATTAAAAGGCAGAAATCTTCGGCCGGATCCCCGGCTCATGACGAAACAGTCTTCACAGGCCTAGACTGCGCCGGGCTTGGAAAGGGATAGGGGGAGAGATGGGATAAGATGCAGGAAATGTTGTGAAAATTTTCAACTTTTTGAAGATAAAATACTTCATGAAAATGTTCAACTTTTTTGGAACTGAAATCTTTTCCTGAAAATGTTCAACTTTTTTGAATCAGAAATACTTCATGAAAATTTTCAACTATTTTGAAGCCGAAATCTTTTCATGAAAAATGTTCAACTTTTTTGAAGCCGAAATCCTGTCATGAAAATGTTCAACTTTTTGAAGATAAAATACTTCATGAAAATGTTCAACTTTTTTGAAACTGAAATCTTTTCCTGAAAATGTTCTACTTTTTTGAAGCTGAAATACTTCATGAAAATGTTCGACTTTTTTAAAGACGAAATCCTGTCGTGAAAATGTTCAATTTTTTTTAATCCTTAATACTTCATGAAAATTTTCAACTATTTTGAAGCCGAAATCTTTTCATGAAAATGTTCAACTTTTTTGAAGCCGAAATCCTGTCATGAAAATGTTCAACTTTTTGAAGATAAAATACTTCATGAAAATGTTCAACTTTTTTGAAACTGAAATCTTTTCCTGAAAATGTTCTACTTTTTTGAAGCTGAAATACTTCATGAAAATGTTCGACTTTTTTAAAGCCGAAATCCTGTCGTGAAAATGTTCAACTTTTTTTAATCCTTAATACTTCATGAAAACTTTCAACTTTTTTGAATCCGACATAATTCATGAAAATTTTCAACTTTTTTGAAGCCGAAATCTTTTCATGAAAATGTTCAACGTTTTTGAAGCCGAAATCTTTTCATGAAAATGTTCAACTTTTTTAAAGCCGAAATACTTCATGAAAAAGGTTGACTTTTTTAAAGCCGAAATCCTGTCTTGAAAATTTTCAACTTTTTTGAAGCCGAAATCTTTACATGAAAATTTTCAACTTTTTTGAAGCTGAAATACTTCATGAAAATGGTCGACTTTTTAAAAGCCGAAATCCTGTCGTGAAAATTTTCAACTTTTTTGAATCCGAAATACTTCATGAAAATTTTCAACTTTTTTGAAGCCGAAATCTTTTCATGAAAATGTTCAACGTTTTTGAAGCCGAAATCTTTTCATGAAAATGTTCAACTTTTTTAAAGCCGAAATACTTCATGAAAAAGGTTGACTTTTTTAAAGCCGAAATCCTGTCTTGAAAATTTTCAACTTTTTTGAAGCCGAAATCTTTACATGAAAATGTTCAACTTTTTTGAAGCTGAAATACTTCATGAAAATGGTCGACTTTTTAAAAGCCGTAATCCTGTCGTGAAAATTTTCAACTTTTTTGAATCCGAAATACTTCATGAAAATGTTCAACTTTTTTGAAACTGAAATCTTTTCCTTTAAATGTTCTACTTTTTTGAAGCTGAAATACTTCATGAAAATGTTCGACTTTTTTAAAGCCGAAATACTGTCATGAAAATGTTCGACTTTTTTAAAGCCGAAATACTGTCATGAAAATTTTCAACTTTTTTGAATCCCGAATACTTCATGAAAATGTTCGAATTTTTTAAAGCCGAAATCCTGTCGTGAAAATTTTCAACTTTTTTGAAGCCCAAATACTTCATGAAAATGTTCGACGTTTTTAAAGCCAAAATCCTGTCGTGAAAATTTTCAACTTTTATGAAGCCGAAATCTTTTCATGAAAATGTTCAACTTTTTTGAAGCCGAAAACTTTTCATGAAGATTTTCAACTTTTTTGAAGCCAAAATACTTCATGAAATGTTCAAATTTTTTGAATCCGAAATACTTCATGAAAATTTTCAACTTTTTTGAAGCCAAAATCTTTTCATGAAGATTTTAAACTTTTTTGAAGCCAAAATACTTCATGAAAATGTTCAACTTTTTTGAAGCCGAAATCTTTTCATGAAAATTTTCAACTTTTTTGAAGCCGAAATCTTTTCATGAAAATTTTCAACTTTTTTGAAGCCGAAATCTTTTCATGAAAATTTTCAACTTTTTTGACTCAGAAATCCTGTCGTGAAAATTTTCAACTTTTTTGAATCCCAAATACTTCATGAAAATGTTCAACTTTTTTGAAGCCGAAATCTTTTCATGAAAATGTTCAACTTTTTTGAAGCCGAAATCTTTTCATGAAAATTTTCAACTTTTTTGAAGCCGAAATCTTTTCATGAAAATTTTCAACTTTTTTGACTCAGAAATCCTGTCGTTAAAATTTTCAACTTTTTTGAATCCCAAATACTTCATGAAAATGTTCGACTTTTTTAAAGCCGAAATCCTGTCGTGAAAATTTTCAACTTTTTTGAAGCCCAAATTCTTCATGAAAATTTTCAACTTTTTTGAAGCAAAAATCTTTTCATGAAAATTTTAAACTTTTTTGAATCCGAAATACTTCATGAAAATTTTCAACTTTTTTGAAGCCGAAATACTTCATGAAAATGTTCGACTTTTTTAAAGCCGAAATCCTGTCGTGAAAATGTTCAACTTTTTTGAATCCTTAATACTTCATGAAAATTTTCAACTTTTTTGAAACCCAAATACTTCATGAAAATTTTCAACTTTTTTGAAGCCGAAATCTTTTCATGAAAATTTTCAACTTTTTTGAAGCCGAAATACTTCATGAAAATGTTCGACTTTTTTAAAGCCGAAATCCTGTCGTGAAAATTTTCAACTTTTTTTAATCCGAAATACTTCATGAAAATTTTCAACTTTTTTGAAACCCATATACTTCATGAAAATTTTCAACTTTTTTGAAGCCGAAATCTTTTCATGAAAATTTTCAACTTTTTTGAAGCTGAAATATTTCATGAAAATGTTCGACTTTTTTAAAGCCGAAATCCTGTCGTGAAAATTTTCAACTTTTTTGAAGCTGAAATACTTCATGAAAATGTTCAACTTTTTTGAAGCCGAAAACTTTTCATGAAGATTTTCAACTTTTTTGAAGCTGAAATACTTAATACTTCATGAAAATTTTCAACTTTTTTGAAGCCAAAATACTTCATGAAAATGTTCAACTTTTTTGAAGCCGAAATCTTTTCATGAAGATTTTCAACTTTTTTGAAGCCAAAATACTTCATGAAAATGTTCAACTTTTTTGAAGCCGAAATCTTTTCATGAAAATTTTCAACTTTTTTGAAGCCGAAATCTTTTCATGAAAATTTTCAACTTTTTTGAATCTGAAATATTTCATGAAAATGTTCGACTTTTTTAAAGCCGAAATCCTGTCGTGAAAATTTCCAACTTTTTTGAATCCGAAATACTTCATGAAAATTTTATACTTTTTTGAAGTTGAAAAACTTCATGAAAAAGTTCAACTTTTTTGAAGCCGAAAACTTTTCATGAAGATTTTCAACTTTTTTGAAGCCAAAATACTTCATGAAATGTTCAAATTTTTTGAATCCGAAATACTTCATGAAAATTTTCAACTTTTTTGAAGCCAAAATACTTCATGAAAATGTTCAACTTTTTTGAAGCCAAAATCTTTTCATGAAGATTTTCAACTTTTTTGAAGCCAAAATACTTCATGAAAATGTTCAACTTTTTTGAAGCCGAAATCTTTTCATGAAAATTTTCAACTTTTTTGAAGCCGAAATCTTTTCATGAAAATTTTCAACTTTTTTGAAGCCGAAATCTTTTCATGAAAATTTTCAACTTTTTTGACTCAGAAATCCTGTCGTGAAAATTTTCAACTTTTTTGAATCCCAAATACTTCATGAAAATGTTCAACTTTTTTGAAGCCGAAATCTTTTCATGAAAATGTTCAACTTTTTTGAAGCCGAAATCTTTTCATGAAAATTTTCAACTTTTTTGAAGCCGAAATCTTTTCATGAAAATTTTCAACTTTTTTGACTCAGAAATCCTGTCGTGAAAATTTTCAACTTTTTTGAATCCCAAATACTTCATGAAAATGTTCGACTTTTTTAAAGCCGAAATCCTGTCGTGAAAATTTTCAACTTTTTTGAAGCCCAAATTCTTCATGAAAATTTTCAACTTTTTTGAAGCAAAAATCTTTTCATGAAAATTTTCAACTTTTTTGAATCCGAAATACTTCATGAAAATTTTCAACTTTTTTGAAGCCGAAATACTTCATGAAAATGTTCGACTTTTTTAAAGCCGAAATCCTGTCGTGAAAATTTTAAACTTTTTTTAATCCGAAATACTTCATGAAAATTTTCAACTTTTTTGAAGCTGAAATACTTCATGAAAATGTTCAACTTTTTTGAAGCCGAAAACTTTTCATGAAGATTTTCAACTTTTTTGAAGCTGAAATACTTAATACTTCATGAAAATTTTCAACTTTTTTGAAGCCAAAATACTTCATGAAAATGTTCAACTTTTTTGAAGCCGAAATCTTTTCATGAAGATTTTCAACTTTTTTGAAGCCAAAATACTTCATGAAAATGTTCAATTTTTTTGAAGCCGAAATCTTTTCATGAAAATTTTCAACTTTTTTGAAGCCGAAATACTTCATGAAAATGTTCGACTTTTTTAAAGCCGAAATCCTGTCGTGAAAATTTTCAACTTTTTTTAATCCGAAATACTTCATGAAAATTTTCAACTTTTTTGAAGCTGAAATACTTCATGAAAATGTTCAACTTTTTTGAAGCCGAAAACTTTTCATGAAGATTTTCAACTTTTTTGAAGCTGAAATACTTAATACTTCATGAAAATTTTCAACTTTTTTGAAGCCAAAATACTTCATGAAAATGTTCAACTTTTTTGAAGCCGAAATCTTTTCATGAAGATTTTCAACTTTTTTGAAGCCGAAATCTTTTCATGAAAATTTTCAACTTTTTTGAAGCCGAAATCTTTTCATGAAAATTTTCAACTTTTTTGAAGCCGAAATCTTTTCATGAAAATTTTCAACTTTTTTGACTCAGAAATCCTGTCGTGAAAATGTTCGACTTTTTTGAAGCCCAAATTCTTCATGAAAATTTTCAACTTTTTTGAAGCAAAATTCTTTTCATGAAAATTTTCAACTTTTTTGAATCCGAAATACTTCATGAAAATTTTCAACTTTTTTGAAGCCGAAATCTTTTCATGAAAATTTTCAACTTTTTTGACTCAGAAATCCTGTCGTGAAAATTTTCAACTTTTTTGAATCCCAAATACTTCATGAAAATGTTCGACTTTTTTAAAGCCGAAATCCTGTCGTGAAAATGTTCGACTTTTTTGAAGCCCAAATTCTTCATGAAAATTTTCAACTTTTTTGAATCCGACATACTTCATGAAAATTTTCAACTTTTTTGAAGCCGAAATCTTTTCATGAAATGTTCAACTTTTTTGAAGCCGAAATCTTTTCATGAAAATGTTCAACTTTTTTGAATCCGAAATACTTCATGAAAATTTTCAACTTTTTTGAATCCGAAATACTTCATGAAAATTTTCAACTATTTTGAAGCTGAAATCTTTTCATGAAAAATGTTCAACTTTTTTGAAGCCGAAATCCTGTCATGAAAATGTTCAACTTTTTGAAGATAAAATACTTCATGAAAATGTTCAACTTTTTTGAAACTGAAATCTTTTCATGAAAATGTTCTACTTTTTTGAAGCTGAAATACTTCATGAAAATGTTCGACTTTTTTAAAGCCGAAATCCTGTCGTGAAAATGTTCACCTTTTTTTAATCCTTAATACTTCATGAAAATTTTCAACTTTTTGGAAGACGAAATCTTTTCATGAAAATTTTCAACTTTTTTGAAGCTGAAATACTGCATGAAAATGTTCGACTTTTTTAAAGCCGAAATCTTTTCATGAAAATGTTCAACTTTTTTGAAGACGAAATCTTTTCATGAAAATGTTCAACTTTTTTGAATCCGAAATACTTCATGAAAATTTTCAACTTTTTTGAATCCGAAATACTTCATGAAAATTTTCAACTATTTTGAAGCCGAAATCTTTTCATGAAAAATGTTCAACTTTTTTGAAGCCGAAATCCTGTCATGAAAATGTTCAACTTTTTGAAGATAAAATACTTCATGAAAATGTTCAACTTTTTTGAAACTGAAATCTTTTCATGAAAATGTTCTACTTTTTTGAAGCTGAAATACTTCATGAAAATGTTCGACTTTTTTAAAGCCGAAATCCTGTCGTGAAAATGTTCAACTTTTTTTAATCCTTAATACTTCATGAAAATTTTCAACTTTTTGGAAGACGAAATCTTTTCATGAAAATTTTCAACTTTTTTGAAGCTGAAATACTGCATGAAAATGTTCGACTTTTTTAAAGCCGAAATCCTGTCGTGAAAATTTTCAACTTTTTTGAATCCGAAATACTTCATGAAAATTTTCAACTTTTTGGAAGACGAAATCTTTTCATGAAAATTTTCAACTTTTTTGAAGCTGAAATACTGCATGAAAATGTTCGACTTTTTTAAAGCCGAAATCCTGTCGTGAAAATTTTCAACTTTTTTGAAGCCGAAATCTTTCCATTAAAATTTTCAACTTTTTTGAAGCCGAAATCCTGTCATGAAAATGTTCAACTTTTTGAAGATAAAATACTTCATGAAAATGTTCAACTTTTTTGAAACTGAAATCTTTTCCTGAAAATGTTCAACTTTTTTGAAGCTGAAATACTTCATAAAAATGTTCGACTTTTTTAAAGCTGAAATCCTGTCGTGAAAATGTTCAACTTTTTTTAATCCTTAATACTTCATGAAAATTTTCAACTTTTTGGAAGACGAAATCTTTTCATGAAAATTTTCAACTTTTTTGAAGCTGAAATACTGCATGAAAATGTTCGACTTTTTTAAAGCCGAAATCCTGTCGTGAAAATTTTCAACTTTTTTGAATCCGAAATACTTCATGAAAATTTTCAACTTTTTTGAATCCGACATACTTCATGAAAATTTTCAACTTTTTTGAAGCCGAAATCTTTTCATGAAATGTTCAACTTTTTTGAAGCCGAAATCTTTTCATGAAAATGTTCAACTTTTTTGAATCCGAAATACTTCATGAAAATTTTCAACTTTTTTGAATCCGAAATCTTTTCATGAAAATTTTCAACTTTTTAGAAGCTGAAATACTTCATGAAAATGTTCGACTTTTTTAAAGCCGAAATCCTGTCGTGAAAATTTTCAACTTTTTTGAAGCCGAAATCTTTCCATTAAAATTTTCAACTTTTTTGAAGCCGAAATCCTGTCATGAAAATGTTCAACTTTTTGAAGATAAAATACTTCATGAAAATGTTCAACTTTTTTGAAACTGAAATCTTTTCCTGAAAATGTTCAACTTTTTTGAAGCTGAAATACTTCATAAAAATGTTCGACTTTTTTAAAGCTGAAATCCTGTCGTGAAAATGTTCAACTTTTTTTAATCCTTAATACTTCATGAAAATTTTCAACTTTTTGGAAGACGAAATCTTTTCATGAAAATTTTCAACTTTTTTGAAGCTGAAATACTGCATGAAAATGTTCGACTTTTTTAAAGCCGAAATCCTGTCATGAAAATTTTCAACTTTTTTGAATCCGAAATACTTCATGAAAATTTTCAACTTTTTTGAATCCGACATACTTCATGAAAATTTTCAACTTTTTTGAAGCCGAAATCTTTTCATGAAATGTTCAACTTTTTTGAAGCCGAAATCTTTTCATGAAAATGTTCAACTTTTTTGAATCCGAAATACTTCATGAAAATTTTCAACTTTTTTGAATCCGAAATACTTCATGAAAATTTTCAACTATTTTGAAGCCGAAATCTTTTCATGAAAAATGTTCAACTTTTTTGAAGCCGAAATCCTGTCATGAAAATGTTCAACTTTTTGAAGATAAAATACTTCATGAAAATGTTCAACTTTTTTGAAACTGAAATCTTTTCATGAAAATGTTCTACTTTTTTGAAGCTGAAATACTTCATGAAAATGTTCGACTTTTTTAAAGCCGAAATCCTGTCGTGAAAATGTTCACCTTTTTTTAATCCTTAATACTTCATGAAAATTTTCAACTTTTTGGAAGACGAAATCTTTTCATGAAAATTTTCAACTTTTTTGAATCCGAAATACGTCATGAAAATTTTCAACTTTTTTGAATCCGACATACTTCATGAAAATTTTCAACTTTTTTGAAGCCGAAATCTTTTCATGAAAATGTTCAACTTTTTTGAAGCCGAAATCTTTTCATGAAAATGTTCAACTTTTTTGAAGCCAAAATCTTTTCATGAAAATGTTCAACTTTTTTGAATCCGAAATACTTCATGAAAATTTTCAACTTTTTTGCATCCGAAATACTTCATGAAAATTTTCAACTATTTTGAAGCCGAAATCTTTTCATGAAAAATGTTCAACTTTTTTGAAGCCGAAATCCTGTCATGAAAATGTTCAACTTTTTGAAGATAAAATACTTCATGAAAATGTTCAACTTTTTTGAAACTGAAATCTTTTCACGAAAATGTTCTACTTTTTTGAAGCTGAAATACTTCATGAAAATGTTCGACTTTTTTAAAGCCGAAATCCTGTCGTGAAAATGTTCAACTTTTTTTAATCCTTAATACTTCATGAAAATTTTCAACTTTTTGGAAGACGAAATCTTTTCATGAAAATTTTCAACTTTTTTGAAGCTGAAATACTGCATGAAAATGTTCGACTTTTTTAAAGCCGAAATCTTTTCATGAAAATGTTCAACTTTTTTGAAGCCGAAATCTTTTCATGAAAATGTTCAACTTTTTTGAATCCGAAATACTTCATGAAAATTTTCAACTTTTTTGAATCCGAAATACTTCATGAAAATTTTCAACTATTTTGAAGCCGAAATCTTTTCATGAAAAATGTTCAACTTTTTTGAAGCCGAAATCCTGTCATGAAAATGTTAAAACTTTTTGAAGATAAAATACTTCATGAAAATGTTCAACTTTTTTGAAACTGAAATCTTTTCATGAAAATGTTCTACTTTTTTGAAGCTGAAATACTTCATGAAAATGTTCGACTTTTTTAAAGCCGAAATCCTGTCGTGAAAATGTTCAACTTTTTTTAATCCTTAATACTTCATGAAAATTTTCAACTTTTTGGAAGACGAAATCTTTTCATGAAAATTTTCAACTTTTTTGAAGCTGAAATACTGCATGAAAATGTTCGACTTTTTTAAAGCCGAAATCCTGTCGTGAAAATTTTCAACTTTTTTGAATCCGAAATACTTCATGAAAATTTTCAACTTTTTTGAATCCGAAATACTTCATGAAAATTTTCAACTTTTTTGAAGCCGAAATCTTTTCATGAAATGTTCAACTTTTTTGAAGCCGAAATCTTTTCATGAAATGTTCAACTTTTTTGAATCCGAAATACTTCATGACAATTTTCAACTTTTTTGAATCCGAAATACTTCATGAAAATTTTCAACTATTTTGAAGCCGAAATCTTTTCATGAAAAATGTTCAACTTTTTAAAGCCGTAATCCTGTCATGAAAATGTTCAACTTTTTGAAGATAAAATACTTCATGAAAATGTTCAACTTTTTTGAAACTGAAATCTTTTCATGAAAATGTTCTACTTTTTTGAAGCTGAAATACTTCATGAAAATGTTCGACTTTTTTAAAGCCGAAATCCTGTCGTGAAAATTTTCAACTTTTTTGAATCCGAAATACTTCATGAAAATTTTCAACTTTTTTGAATCCGACATACTTCATGAAAATTTTCAACTTTTTTGAAGCCGAAATCTTTTCATGAAATTTTCAACTTTTTTGAAGCCGAAATCTTTTCATGAAAATGTTCAACTTTTTTGAATCCGAAATACTTCATGAAAATTTTCAACTTTTTTGAATCCGAAATACTTCATGAAAATTTTCAACTATTTTGAAGCCGAAATCTTTTCATGAAAAATGTTCAACTTTTTTGAAGCCGAAATCCTGTCATGAAAATGTTCAACTTTTTGAAGATAAAATACTTCATGAAAATGTTCAACTTTTTTGAAACTGAAATCTTTTCATGAAAATGTTCTACTTTTTTGAAGCTGAAATACTTCATGAAAATGTTCGACTTTTTTAAAGCCGAAATCCTGTCGTGAAAATGTTCAACTTTTTTTAATCCTTAATACTTCATGAAAATTTTCAACTTTTTGGAAGACGAAATCTTTTCATGAAAATTTTCAACTTTTTTGAAGCTGAAATACTGCATGAAAATGTTCGACTTTTTTAAAGCCGAAATCCTGTCGTGAAAATTTTCAACTTTTTTGAATCCGAAATACTTCATGAAAATTTTCAACTTTTTTGAATCCGACATACTTCATGAAAATTTTCAACTTTTTTGAAGCCGAAATCTTTTCATGAAATTTTCAACTTTTTTGAAGCCGAAATCTTTTCATGAAAATGTTCAACTTTTTTGAATCCGAAATACTTCATGAAAATTTTCAACTTTTTTGAATCCGAAATACTTCATGAAAATTTTCAACTATTTTGAAGCCGAAATCTTTTCATGAAAAATGTTCAACTTTTTTGAAGCCGAAATCCTGTCATGAAAATGTTCAACTTTTTGAAGATAAAATACTTCATGAAAATGTTCTACTTTTTTGAAGCTGAAATACTTCATGAAAATGTTCGACTTTTTTAAAGCCGAAATCCTGTCGTGAAAATGTTCAACTTTTTTTAATCCTTAATACTTCATGAAAATTTTCAACTTTTTGGAAGACGAAATCTTTTCATGAAAATTTTCAACTTTTTTGAAGCTGAAATACTGCATGAAAATGTTCGACTTTTTTAAAGCCGAAATCCTGTCGTGAAAATTTTCAACTTTTTTGAAGCCGAAATCTTTCCATTAAAATTTTCAACTTTTTTGAAGCCGAAATCCTGTCATGAAAATGTTCAACTTTTTGAAGATAAAATACTTCATGAAAATATTCAACTTTTTTGAAACTGAAATCTTTTCCTGAAAATGTTCAACTTTTTTGAAACTGAAATCTTTTCCTGAAAATGTTCAACTTTTTTGAAGCTGAAATACTTCATAAAAATGTTCGACTTTTTTAAAGCCGAAATCCTGTCGTGAAAATGTTCAACTTTTTTTAATCCTTAATACTTCATGAAAATTTTCAACTTTTTGGAAGACGAAATCTTTTCATGAAAATTTTCAACTTTTTTGAAGCTGAAATACTGCATGAAAATGTTCGACTTTTTTAAAGCCGAAATCCTGTCGTGAAAATTTTCAACTTTTTTGAATCCGAAATACTTCATGAAAATTTTCAACTTTTTTGAATCCGACATACTTCATGAAAATTTTCAACTTTTTTGAAGCCGAAATCTTTTCATGAAATGTTCAACTTTTTTGAAGCCGAAATCTTTTCATGAAAATTTTCAACTTTTTTGAATCCGAAATCTTTTCATGAAAATTTTCAACTTTTTAGAAGCTGAAATACTTCATGAAAATGTTAGACTTTTTTAAAGCCGAAATCCTGTCGTGAAAATTTTCAACTTTTTTGAAGCCGAAATCTTTCAATTAAAATTTTCAACTTTTTTGAAGCCGAAATCCTGTCATGAAAATGTTCAACTTTTTGAAGATAAAATACTTCATGAAAATGTTCAACTTTTTTGAAACTGAAATCTTTTCCTGAAAATGTTCAACTTTTTTGAAGCTGAAATACTTCATAAAAATGTTCGACTTTTTTAAAGCTGAAATCCTGTCGTGAAAATGTTCAACTTTTTTTAATCCTTAATACTTCATGAAAATTTTCAACTTTTTGGAAGACGAAATCTTTTCATGAAAATTTTCAACTTTTTTGAAGATGAAATACTGCATGAAAATGTTCGACTTTTTTAAAGCCGAAATCCTGTCGTGAAAATTTTCAACTTTTTTGAATCCGAAATACTTCATGAAAATTTTCAACTTTTTTGAATCCGACATACTTCATGAAAATTTTCAACTTTTTTGAAGCCGAAATCTTTTCATGAAATGTTCAACTTTTTTGAAGCCGAAATCTTTTCATGAAAATGTTCAACTTTTTTGAATCCGAAATACTTCATGAAAATGTTCTACTTTTTTGAAGCTGAAATACTTCATGAAAATGTTCGACTTTTTTAAAGCCGAAATCCTGTCGTGAAAATGTTCAACTTTTTTTAATCCTTAATACTTCATGAAAATTTTCAACTTTTTGGAAGACGAAATCTTTTCATGAAAATTTTCAACTTTTTTGAAGCTGAAATACTGCATGAAAATGTTCGACTTTTTTAAAGCCGAAATCTTTTCATGAAAATGTTCAACTTTTTTGAAGCCGAAATCTTTTCATGAAAATGTTCAACTTTTTTGAATCCGAAATACTTCATGAAAATTTTCAACTTTTTTGAATCCGAAATACTTCATGAAAATGTTCAACTTTTTTGAATCCGAAATACTTCATGAAAATTTTCAACTATTTTGAAGCCGAAATCTTTTCATGAAAAATGTTCAACTTTTTTGAAGCCGAAATCCTGTCATGAAAATGTTCAACTTTTTGAAGATAAAATACTTCATGAAAATGTTCAACTTTTTTGAAACTGAAATCTTTTCATGAAAATGTTCTACTTTTTTGAAGCTGAAATACTTCATGAAAATGTTCGACTTTTTTAAAGCCGAAATCCTGTCGTGAAAATGTTCAACTTTTTTTAATCCTTAATACTTCATGAAAATTTTCAACTTTTTTGAATCCGAAATACTTCATGAAAATTTTCAACTTTTTTGAATCCGACATACTTCATGAAAATTTTCAACTTTTTTGAAGCCGAAATCTTTTCATGAAATGTTCAACTTTTTTGAAGCCGAAATCTTTTCATGAAAATTTTCAACTTTTTTGAATCCGAAATCTTTTCATGAAAATTTTCAACTTTTTAGAAGCTGAAATACTTCATGAAAATGTTAGACTTTTTTAAAGCCGAAATCCTGTCGTGAAAATTTTCAACTTTTTTGAAGCCGAAATCTTTCAATTAAAATTTTCAACTTTTTTGAAGCCGAAATCCTGTCATGAAAATGTTCAACTTTTTGAAGATAAAATACTTCATGAAAATGTTCAACTTTTTTGAAACTGAAATCTTTTCCTGAAAATGTTCAACTTTTTTGAAGCTGAAATACTTCATAAAAATGTTCGACTTTTTTAAAGCTGAAATCCTGTCGTGAAAATGTTCAACTTTTTTTAATCCTTAATACTTCATGAAAATTTTCAACTTTTTGGAAGACGAAATCTTTTCATGAAAATTTTCAACTTTTTTGAAGATGAAATACTGCATGAAAATGTTCGACTTTTTTAAAGCCGAAATCCTGTCGTGAAAATTTTCAACTTTTTTGAATCCGAAATACTTCATGAAAATTTTCAACTTTTTTGAATCCGACATACTTCATGAAAATTTTCAACTTTTTTGAAGCCGAAATCTTTTCATGAAATGTTCAACTTTTTTGAAGCCGAAATCTTTTCATGAAAATGTTCAACTTTTTTGAATCCGAAATACTTCATGAAAATTTTCAACTTTTTTGAATTTGAAATACTTCATGAAAATTTTCAACTATTTTGAAGCCGAAATCTTTTCATGAAAAATGTTCAACTTTTTTGAAGCCGAAATCCTGTCATGAAAATGTTCAACTTTTTGAAGATAAAATACTTCATGAAAATGTTCAACTTTTTTGAAACTGAAATCTTTTCATGAAAATGTTCTACTTTTTTGAAGCTGAAATACTTCATGAAAATGTTCGACTTTTTTAAAGCCGAAATCCTGTCGTGAAAATGTTCACCTTTTTTTAATCCTTAATACTTCATGAAAATTTTCAACTTTTTGGAAGACGAAATCTTTTCATGAAAATTTTCAACTTTTTTGAAGCTGAAATACTGCATGAAAATGTTCGACTTTTTTAAAGCCGAAATCCTGTCGTGAAAATTTTCAACTTTTTTGAATCCGAAATACGTCATGAAAATTTTCAACTTTTTTGAATCCGACATACTTCATGAAAATTTTCAACTTTTTTGAAGCCGAAATCTTTTCATGAAAATGTTCAACTTTTTTGAAGCCGAAATCTTTTCATGAAAATGTTCAACTTTTTTGAAGCCAAAATCTTTTCATGAAAATGTTCAACTTTTTTGAATCCGAAATACTTCATGA
Source organism: Labrus mixtus (assembly GCF_963584025.1). NCBI lineage: Eukaryota > Metazoa > Chordata > Actinopteri > Labriformes > Labridae > Labrus > Labrus mixtus. Next base: position 1,873,824 of record NW_026870126.1, read on the forward strand.
AAATGTTCAACTTTTTTGAATCCGAAATACTTCATGAAAATTTTCAACTATTTTGAAGCCGAAATCTTTTCATGAAAAATGTTCAACTTTTTTGAAGCCGAAATCCTGTCATGAAAATGTTCAACTTTTTGAAGATAAAATAATTCATGAAAATGTTCAACTTTTTTGAAACTGAAATCTTTTCATGAAAATGTTCTACTTTTTTGAAGCTGAAATACTTCATGAAAATGTTCGACTTTTTTAAAGCCGAAATCCTGTCGTGAAAATGTTCAACTTTTTTTAATCCTTAATACTTCATGAAAATTTTCAACTTTTTGGAAGACGAAATCTTTTCATGAAAATTTTCAACTTTTTTGAAGCTGAAATACTGCATGAAAATGTTCGACTTTTTTAAAGCCGAAATCCTGTCGTGAAAATTTTCAACTTTTTTGAATCCGAAATACTTCATGAAAATTTTCAACTTTTTTGAATCCGACATACTTCATGAAAATTTTCAACTTTTTTGAAGCCGAAATCTTTTCATGAAATGTTCAACTTTTTTGAAGCCGAAATCTTTTCATGAAAATTTTCAACTTTTTTGAATCCGAAATCTTTTCATGAAAATTTTCAACTTTTTAGAAGCTGAAATACTTCATGAAAATGTTAGACTTTTTTAAAGCCGAAATCCTGTCGTGAAAATTTTCAACTTTTTTGAAGCCGAAATCTTTCAATTAAAATTTTCAACTTTTTTGAAGCCGAAATCCTGTCATGAAAATGTTCAACTTTTTGAAGATAAAATACTTCATGAAAATGTTCAACTTTTTTGAAACTGAAATCTTTTCCTGAAAATGTTCAACTTTTTTGAAGCTGAAATACTTCATAAAAATGTTCGACTTTTTTAAAGCTGAAATCCTGTCGTGAAAATGTTCAACTTTTTTTAATCCTTAATACTTCATGAAAATTTTCAACTTTTTGGAAGACGAAATCTTTTCATGAAAATTTTCAACTTTTTTGAAGATGAAATACTGCATGAAAATGTTCGACTTTTTTAAAGCCGAAATCCTGTCGTGAAAATTTTCAACTTTTTTGAATCCGAAATACTTCATGAAAATTTTCAACTTTTTTGAATCCGACATACTTCATGAAAATTTTCAACTTTTTTGAAGCCGAAATCTTTTCATGAAATGTTCAACTTTTTTGAAGCCGAAATCTTTTCATGAAAATGTTCAACTTTTTTGAATCCGAAATACTTCATGAAAATGTTCTACTTTTTTGAAGCTGAAATACTTCATGAAAATGTTCGACTTTTTTAAAGCCGAAATCCTGTCGTGAAAATGTTCAACTTTTTTTAATCCTTAATACTTCATGAAAATTTTCAACTTTTTGGAAGACGAAATCTTTTCATGAAAATTTTCAACTTTTTTGAAGCTGAAATACTGCATGAAAATGTTCGACTTTTTTAAAGCCGAAATCTTTTCATGAAAATGTTCAACTTTTTTGAAGCCGAAATCTTTTCATGAAAATGTTCAACTTTTTTGAATCCGAAATACTTCATGAAAATTTTCAACTTTTTTGAATCCGAAATACTTCATGAAAATGTTCAACTTTTTTGAATCCGAAATACTTCATGAAAATTTTCAACTATTTTGAAGCCGAAATCTTTTCATGAAAAATGTTCAACTTTTTTGAAGCCGAAATCCTGTCATGAAAATGTTCAACTTTTTGAAGATAAAATACTTCATGAAAATGTTCAACTTTTTTGAAACTGAAATCTTTTCATGAAAATGTTCTACTTTTTTGAAGCTGAAATACTTCATGAAAATGTTCGACTTTTTTAAAGCCGAAATCCTGTCGTGAAAATGTTCAACTTTTTTTAATCCTTAATACTTCATGAAAATTTTCAACTTTTTTGAATCCGAAATACTTCATGAAAATTTTCAACTTTTTTGAATCCGACATACTTCATGAAAATTTTCAACTTTTTTGAAGCCGAAATCTTTTCATGAAATGTTCAACTTTTTTGAAGCCGAAATCTTTTCATGAAAATTTTCAACTTTTTTGAATCCGAAATCTTTTCATGAAAATTTTCAACTTTTTAGAAGCTGAAATACTTCATGAAAATGTTAGACTTTTTTAAAGCCGAAATCCTGTCGTGAAAATTTTCAACTTTTTTGAAGCCGAAATCTTTCAATTAAAATTTTCAACTTTTTTGAAGCCGAAATCCTGTCATGAAAATGTTCAACTTTTTGAAGATAAAATACTTCATGAAAATGTTCAACTTTTTTGAAACTGAAATCTTTTCCTGAAAATGTTCAACTTTTTTGAAGCTGAAATACTTCATAAAAATGTTCGACTTTTTTAAAGCTGAAATCCTGTCGTGAAAATGTTCAACTTTTTTTAATCCTTAATACTTCATGAAAATTTTCAACTTTTTGGAAGACGAAATCTTTTCATGAAAATTTTCAACTTTTTTGAAGATGAAATACTGCATGAAAATGTTCGACTTTTTTAAAGCCGAAATCCTGTCGTGAAAATTTTCAACTTTTTTGAATCCGAAATACTTCATGAAAATTTTCAACTTTTTTGAATCCGACATACTTCATGAAAATTTTCAACTTTTTTGAAGCCGAAATCTTTTCATGAAATGTTCAACTTTTTTGAAGCCGAAATCTTTTCATGAAAATGTTCAACTTTTTTGAATCCGAAATACTTCATGAAAATTTTCAACTTTTTTGAATTTGAAATACTTCATGAAAATTTTCAACTATTTTGAAGCCGAAATCTTTTCATGAAAAATGTTCAACTTTTTTGAAGCCGAAATCCTGTCATGAAAATGTTCAACTTTTTGAAGATAAAATACTTCATGAAAATGTTCAACTTTTTTGAAACTGAAATCTTTTCATGAAAATGTTCTACTTTTTTGAAGCTGAAATACTTCATGAAAATGTTCGACTTTTTTAAAGCCGAAATCCTGTCGTGAAAATGTTCACCTTTTTTTAATCCTTAATACTTCATGAAAATTTTCAACTTTTTGGAAGACGAAATCTTTTCATGAAAATTTTCAACTTTTTTGAAGCTGAAATACTGCATGAAAATGTTCGACTTTTTTAAAGCCGAAATCCTGTCGTGAAAATTTTCAACTTTTTTGAATCCGAAATACGTCATGAAAATTTTCAACTTTTTTGAATCCGACATACTTCATGAAAATTTTCAACTTTTTTGAAGCCGAAATCTTTTCATGAAAATGTTCAACTTTTTTGAAGCCGAAATCTTTTCATGAAAATGTTCAACTTTTTTGAAGCCAAAATCTTTTCATGAAAATGTTCAACTTTTTTGAATCCGAAATACTTCATGAAAATGTTCAACTTTTTTGAATCCGAAATACTTCATGAAAATTTTCAACTATTTTGAAGCCGAAATCTTTTCATGAAAAATGTTCAATTTTTTTGAAGCCGAAATCCTGTCATGAAAATGTTCAACTTTTTGAAGATAAAATAATTCATGAAAATGTTCAACTTTTTTGAAACTGAAATCTTTTCATGAAAATGTTCTACTTTTTTGAAGCTGAAATACTTCATGAAAATGTTCGACTTTTTTAAAGCCGAAATCCTGTCGTGAAAATGTTCAACTTTTTTTAATCCTTAATACTTCATGAAAATTTTCAACTTTTTGGAAGACGAAATCTTTTCATGAAAATTTTCAACTTTTTTGAAGCTGAAATACTGCATGAAAATGTTCGACTTTTTTAAAGCCGAAATCTTTTCATGAAAATGTTCAACTTTTTTGAAGCCGAAATCTTTTCATGAAAATGTTCAACTTTTTTGAATCCGAAATACTTCATGAAAATTTTCAACTTTTTTGAATCCGAAATACTTCATGAAAATGTTCAACTTTTTTGAATCCGAAATACTTCATGAAAATTTTCAACTATTTTGAAGCCGAAATCTTTTCATGAAAAATGTTCAACTTTTTTGAAGCCGAAATCCTGTCATGAAAATGTTCAACTTTTTGAAGATAAAATACTTCATGAAAATGTTCAACTTTTTTGAAACTGAAATCTTTTCATGAAAATGTTCTACTTTTTTGAAGCTGAAATACTTCATGAAAATGTTCGACTTTTTTAAAGCCGAAATTCTGTCGTGAAAATGTTCAACTTTTTTTAATCCTTAATACTTCATGAAAATTTTCAACTTTTTGGAAGACGAAATCTTTTCATGAAAATTTTCAACTTTTTTGAAGCTGAAATACTGCATGAAAATGTTCGACTTTTTTAAAGCCGAAATCCTGTCGTGAAAATTTTCAACTTTTTTGAATCCGAAATACTTCATGAAAATTTTCAACTTTTTGGAAGACGAAATCTTTTCATGAAAATGTTCAACTTTTTTGAATCCGAAATACTTCATGAAAATTTTCAACTTTTTTGAATCCGAAATACTTCATGAAAATTTTCAACTATTTTGAAGCCGAAATCTTTTCATGAAAAATGTTAAACTTTTTTGAAGCCGAAATCCTGTCATGAAAATGTTCAACTTTTTGAAGATAAAATACTTCATGAAAATGTTCAACTTTTTTGAAACTGAAATCTTTTCATGAAAATGTTCTACTTTTTTGAAGCTGAAATACTTCATGAAAATGTTCGACTTTTTTAAAGCCGAAATCCTGTCGTGAAAATGTTCAACTTTTTTTAATCCTTAATACTTCATGAAAATTTTCAACTTTTTGGAAGACGAAATCTTTTCATGAAAATTTTCAACTTTTTTGAAGCTGAAATACTGCATGAAAATGTTCGACTTTTTTAAAGCCGAAATCTTTTCATGAAAATGTTCAACTTTTTTGAAGACGAAATCTTTTCATGAAAATGTTCAACTTTTTTGAATCCGAAATACTTCATGAAAATTTTCAACTTTTTTGAATCCGAAATACTTCATGAAAATTTTCAACTATTTTGAAGCCGAAATCTTTTCATGAAAAATGTTCAACTTTTTTGAAGCCGAAATCCTGTCATGAAAATGTTCAACTTTTTGAAGATAAAATACTTCATGAAAATGTTCAACTTTTTTGAAACTGAAATCTTTTCATGAAAATGTTCTACTTTTTTGAAGCTGAAATACTTCATGAAAATGTTCGACTTTTTTAAAGCCGAAATCCTGTCGTGAAAATGTTCAACTTTTTTTAATCCTTAATACTTCATGAAAATTTTCAACTTTTTGGAAGACGAAATCTTTTCATGAAAATTTTCAACTTTTTTGAAGCTGAAATACTGCATGAAAATGTTCGACTTTTTTGAAGCCGAAATCTTTTCATGAAAATGTTCAACTTTTTTGAAGCCGAAATCTTTTCATGAAAATGTTCAACTTTTTTGAATCCGAAATACTTCATGAAAATTTTCAACTTTTTTGAATCCGAAATACTTCATGAAAATTTTCAACTATTTTGAAGCCGAAATCTTTTCATGAAAAATGTTCAACTTTTTTGAAGCCGAAATCCTGTCATGAAAATGTTCAACTTTTTGAAGATAAAATACTTCATGAAAATGTTCAACTTTTTTGAAACTGAAATCTTTTCATGAAAATGTTCTACTTTTTTGAAGCTGAAATACTTCATGAAAATGTTCGACTTTTTTAAAGCCGAAATCCTGTCGTGAAAATGTTCAACTTTTTTTAATCCTTAATACTTCATGAAAATTTTCAACTTTTTGGAAGACGAAATCTTTTCATGAAAATTTTCAACTTTTTTGAAGCTGAAATACTGCATGAAAATGTTCGACTTTTTTAAAGCCGAAATCCTGTCGTGAAAATGTTCAACTTTTTTGAATCCGAAATACTTCATGAAAATTTTCAACTTTTTGGAAGACAAATCTTTTCATGAAAATGTTCAACTTTTTTGAATCCGAAATACTTCATGAAAATTTTCAACTTTTTTGAATCCGAAATACTTCATGAAAATTTTCAACTATTTTGAAGCCGAAATCTTTTCATGAAAAATGTTCAACTTTTTTGAAGCCGAAATCCTGTCATGAAAATGTTCAACTTTTTGAAGATAAAATACTTCATGAAAATGTTCAACTTTTTTGAAACTGAAATCTTTTCATGAAAATGTTCTACTTTTTTGAAGCTGAAATACTTCATGAAAATGTTCGACTTTTTTAAAGCCGAAATCCTGTCGTGAAAATGTTCAACTTTTTTTAATCCTTAATACTTCATGAAAATTTTCAACTTTTTGGAAGACGAAATCTTTTCATGAAAATTTTCAACTTTTTTGAAGCTGAAATACTGCATGAAAATGTTCGACTTTTTTAAAGCCGAAATCCTGTCGTGAAAATTTTCAACTTTTTTGAATCCGAAATACTTCATGAAAATTTTCAACTTTTTGGAAGACGAAATCTTTTCATGAAAATGTTCAACTTTTTTGAATCCGAAATACTTCATGAAAATTTTCAACTTTTTTGAATCCGAAATACTTCATGAAAATTTTCAACTATTTTGAAGCCGAAATCTTTTCATGAAAAATGTTCAACTTTTTTGAAGCCGAAATCCTGTCATGAAAATGTTCAACTTTTTGAAGATAAAATACTTCATGAAAATGTTCAACTTTTTTGAAACTGAAATCTTTTCATGAAAATGTTCTACTTTTTTGAAGCTGAAATACTTCATGAAAATGTTCGACTTTTTTAAAGCCGAAATCCTGTCGTGAAAATGTTCAACTTTTTTTAATCCTTAATACTTCATGAAAATTTTCAACTTTTTGGAAGACGAAATCTTTTCATGAAAATTTTCAACTTTTTTGAAGCTGAAATACTGCATGAAAATGTTCGACTTTTTTAAAGCCGAAATCTTTTCATGAAAATGTTCAACTTTTTTGAAGACGAAATCTTTTCATGAAAATGTTCAACTTTTTTGAATCCGAAATACTTCATGAAAATTTTCAACTTTTTTGAATCCGAAATACTTCATGAAAATTTTCAACTATTTTGAAGCCGAAATCTTTTCATGAAAAATGTTCAACTTTTTTGAAGCCGAAATCCTGTCATGAAAATGTTCAACTTTTTGAAGATAAAATACTTCATGAAAATGTTCAACTTTTTTGAAACTGAAATCTTTTCATGAAAATTTTCTACTTTTTTGAAGCTGAAATACTTCATGAAAATGTTCGACTTTTTTAAAGCCGAAATCCTGTCGTGAAAATGTTCAACTTTTTTTAATCCTTAATACTTCATGAAAATTTTCAACTTTTTGGAAGACGAAATCTTTTCATGAAAATTTTCAACTTTTTTGAAGCTGAAATACTGCATGAAAATGTTCGACTTTTTTAAAGCCGAAATCTTTTCATGAAAATGTTCAACTTTTTTGAAGCCGAAATCTTTTCATGAAAATGTTCAACTTTTTTGAATCCGAAATACTTCATGAAAATTTTCAACTTTTTTGAATCCGAAATACTTCATGAAAATTTTCAACTATTTTGAAGCCGAAATCTTTTCATGAAAAATGTTCAACTTTTTTGAAGCCGAAATCCTGTCATGAAAATGTTCAACTTTTTGAAGATAAAATACTTCATGAAAATGTTCAACTTTTTTGAAACTGAAATCTTTTCATGAAAATGTTCTACTTTTTTGAAGCTGAAATACTTCATGAAAATGTTCGACTTTTTTAAAGCCGAAATCCTGTCGTGAAAATGTTCAACTTTTTTTAATCCTTAATACTTCATGAAAATTTTCAACTTTTTGGAAGACGAAATCTTTTCATGAAAATTTTCAACTTTTTTGAAGCTGAAATACTGCATGAAAATGTTCGACTTTTTTAAAGCCGAAATCCTGTCGTGAAAATGTTCAACTTTTTTGAATCCGAAATACTTCATGAAAATTTTCAACTTTTTGGAAGACAAATCTTTTCATGAAAATGTTCAACTTTTTTGAATCCGAAATACTTCATGAAAATTTTCAACTTTTTTGAATCCGAAATACTTCATGAAAATTTTCAACTATTTTGAAGCCGAAATCTTTTCATGAAAAATGTTCAACTTTTTTGAAGCCGAAATCCTGTCATGAAAATGTTCAACTTTTTGAAGATAAAATACTTCATGAAAATGTTCAACTTTTTTGAAACTGAAATCTTTTCATGAAAATGTTCTACTTTTTTGAAGCTGAAATACTTCATGAAAATGTTCGACTTTTTTAAAGCCGAAATCCTGTCGTGAAAATGTTCAACTTTTTTTAATCCTTAATACTTCATGAAAATTTTCAACTTTTTGGAAGACGAAATCTTTTCATGAAAATTTTCAACTTTTTTGAAGCTGAAATACTGCATGAAAATGTTCGACTTTTTTAAAGCCGAAATCCTGTCGTGAAAATTTTCAACTTTTTTGAATCCGAAATACTTCATGAAAATTTTCAACTTTTTGGAAGACGAAATCTTTTCATGAAAATGTTCAACTTTTTTGAATCCAAAATACTTCATGAAAATTTTCAACTTTTTTGAATCCGAAATACTTCATGAAAATTTTCAACTATTTTGAAGCCGAAATCTTTTCATGAAAAATGTTCAACTTTTTTGAAGCCGAAATCCTGTCATGAAAATGTTCAACTTTTTGAAGATAAAATACTTCATGAAAATGTTCAACTTTTTTGAAACTGAAATCTTTTCATGAAAATGTTCTACTTTTTTGAAGCTGAAATACTTCATGAAAATGTTCGACTTTTTTAAAGCCGAAATCCTGTCGTGAAAATGTTCAACTTTTTTTAATCCTTAATACTTCATGAAAATTTTCAACTTTTTGGAAGACGAAATCTTTTCATGAAAATTTTCAACTTTTTTGAAGCTGAAATACTGCATGAAAATGTTCGACTTTTTTAAAGCCGAAATCTTTTCATGAAAATGTTCAACTTTTTTGAAGACGAAATCTTTTCATGAAAATGTTCAACTTTTTTGAATCCGAAATACTTCATGAAAATTTTCAACTTTTTTGAATCCGAAATACTTCATGAAAATTTTCAACTATTTTGAAGCCGAAATCTTTTCATGAAAAATGTTCAACTTTTTTGAAGCCGAAATCCTGTCATGAAAATGTTCAACTTTTTGAAGATAAAATACTTCATGAAAATGTTCAACTTTTTTGAAACTGAAATCTTTTCATGAAAATGTTCTACTTTTTTGAAGCTGAAATACTTCATGAAAATGTTCGACTTTTTTAAAGCCGAAATCCTGTCGTGAAAATGTTCAACTTTTTTTAATCCTTAATACTTCATGAAAATTTTCAACTTTTTGGAAGACGAAATCTTTTCATGAAAATTTTCAACTTTTTTGAAGCTGAAATACTGCATGAAAATGTTCGACTTTTTTAAAGCCGAAATCTTTTCATGAAAATGTTCAACTTTTTTGAAGCCGAAATCTTTTCATGAAAATGTTCAACTTTTTTGAATCCGAAATACTTCATGAAAATTTTCAACTTTTTTGAATCCGAAATACTTCATGAAAATTTTCAACTATTTTGAATCCGAAATACTTCATGAAAATTTTCAACTATTTTGAAGCCGAAATCTTTTCATGAAAAATGTTCAACTTTTTTGAAGCCGAAATCCTGTCATGAAAATGTTCAACTTTTTGAAGATAAAATACTTCATGAAAATGTTCAACTTTTTTGAAACTGAAATCTTTTCATGAAAATTTTCTACTTTTTTGAAGCTGAAATACTTCATGAAAATGTTCGACTTTTTTAAAGCCGAAATCCTGTCGTGAAAATGTTCAACTTTTTTTAATCCTTAATACTTCATGAAAATTTTCAACTTTTTGGAAGACGAAATCTTTTCATGAAAATTTTCAACTTTTTTGAAGCTGAAATACTGCATGAAAATGTTCGACTTTTTTAAAGCCGAAATCTTTTCATGAAAATGTTCAACTTTTTTGAAGCCGAAATCTTTTCATGAAAATGTTCAACTTTTTTGAATCCGAAATACTTCATGAAAATTTTCAACTTTTTTGAATCCGAAATACTTCATGAAAATTTTCAACTATTTTGAAGCCGAAATCTTTTCATGAAAAATGTTCAACTTTTTTGAAGCCGAAATCCTGTCATGAAAATGTTCAACTTTTTGAAGATAAAATACTTCATGAAAATGTTCAACTTTTTTGAAACTGAAATCTTTTCATGAAAATGTTCTACTTTTTTGAAGCTGAAATACTTCATGAAAATGTTCGACTTTTTTAAAGCCGAAATCCTGTCGTGAAAATGTTCAACTTTTTTTAATCCTTAATACTTCATGAAAATTTTCAACTTTTTGGAAGACGAAATCTTTTCATGAAAATTTTCAACTTTTTTGAAGCTGAAATACTGCATGAAAATGTTCGACTTTTTTAAAGCCGAAATCCTGTCGTGAAAATGTTCAACTTTTTTGAATCCGAAATACTTCATGAAAATTTTCAACTTTTTGGAAGACAAATCTTTTCATGAAAATGTTCAACTTTTTTGAATCCGAAATACTTCATGAAAATTTTCAACTTTTTTGAATCCGAAATACTTCATGAAAATTTTCAACTATTTTGAAGCCGAAATCTTTTCATGAAAAATGTTCAACTTTTTTGAAGCCGAAATCCTGTCATGAAAATGTTCAACTTTTTGAAGATAAAATACTTCATGAAAATGTTCAACTTTTTTGAAACTGAAATCTTTTCATGAAAATGTTCTACTTTTTTGAAGCTGAAATACTTCATGAAAATGTTCGACTTTTTTAAAGCCGAAATCCTGTCGTGAAAATGTTCAACTTTTTTTAATCCTTAATACTTCATGAAAATTTTCAACTTTTTGGAAGACGAAATCTTTTCATGAAAATTTTCAACTTTTTTGAAGCTGAAATACTGCATGAAAATGTTCGACTTTTTTAAAGCCGAAATCCTGTCGTGAAAATTTTCAACTTTTTTGAATCCGAAATACTTCATGAAAATTTTCAACTTTTTGGAAGACGAAATCTTTTCATGAAAATGTTCAACTTTTTTGAATCCGAAATACTTCATGAAAATTTTCAACTTTTTTGAATCCGAAATACTTCATGAAAATTTTCAACTATTTTGAAGCCGAAATCTTTTCATGAAAAATGTTCAACTTTTTTGAAGCCGAAATCCTGTCATGAAAATGTTCAACTTTTTGAAGATAAAATACTTCATGAAAATGTTCAACTTTTTTGAAACTGAAATCTTTTCATGAAAATGTTCTACTTTTTTGAAGCTGAAATACTTCATGAAAATGTTCGACTTTTTTAAAGCCGAAATCCTGTCGTGAAAATGTTCAACTTTTTTTAATCCTTAATACTTCATGAAAATTTTCAACTTTTTGGAAGACGAAATCTTTTCATGAAAATTTTCAACTTTTTTGAAGCTGAAATACTGCATGAAAATGTTCGACTTTTTTAAAGCCGAAATCTTTTCATGAAAATGTTCAACTTTTTTGAAGACGAAATCTTTTCATGAAAATGTTCAACTTTTTTGAATCCGAAATACTTCATGAAAATTTTCAACTTTTTTGAATCCGAAATACTTCATGAAAATTTTCAACTATTTTGAAGCCGAAATCTTTTCATGAAAAATGTTCAACTTTTTTGAAGCCGAAATCCTGTCATGAAAATGTTCAACTTTTTGAAGATAAAATACTTCATGAAAATGTTCAACTTTTTTGAAACTGAAATCTTTTCATGAAAATGTTCTACTTTTTTGAAGCTGAAATACTTCATGAAAATGTTCGACTTTTTTAAAGCCGAAATCCTGTCGTGAAAATGTTCAACTTTTTTTAATCCTTAATACTTCATGAAAATTTTCAACTTTTTGGAAGACGAAATCTTTTCATGAAAATTTTCAACTTTTTTGAAGCTGAAATACTGCATGAAAATGTTCGACTTTTTTAAAGCCGAAATCTTTTCATGAAAATGTTCAACTTTTTTGAAGCCGAAATCTTTTCATGAAAATGTTCAACTTTTTTGAATCCGAAATACTTCATGAAAATTTTCAACTTTTTTGAATCCGAAATACTTCATGAAAATTTTCAACTATTTTGAAGCCGAAATCTTTTCATGAAAAATGTTCAACTTTTTTGAAGCCGAAATCCTGTCATGAAAATGTTCAACTTTTTGAAGATAAAATACTTCATGAAAATGTTCAACTTTTTTGAAACTGAAATCTTTTCATGAAAATGTTCTACTTTTTTGAAGCTGAAATACTTCATGAAAATGTTCGACTTTTTTAAAGCCGAAATCCTGTCGTGAAAATGTTCAACTTTTTTTAATCCTTAATACTTCATGAAAATTTTCAACTTTTTGGAAGACGAAATCTTTTCATGAAAATTTTCAACTTTTTTGAAGCTGAAATACTGCATGAAAATGTTCGACTTTTTTAAAGCCGAAATCCTGTCGTGAAAATGTTCAACTTTTTTGAATCCGAAATACTTCATGAAAATTTTCAACTTTTTGGAAGACAAATCTTTTCATGAAAATGTTCAACTTTTTTGAATCCGAAATACTTCATGAAAATTTTCAACTTTTTTGAATCCGAAATACTTCATGAAAATTTTCAACTATTTTGAAGCCGAAATCTTTTCATGAAAAATGTTCAACTTTTTTGAAGCCGAAATCCTGTCATGAAAATGTTCAACTTTTTGAAGATAAAATACTTCATGAAAATGTTCAACTTTTTTGAAACTGAAATCTTTTCATGAAAATGTTCTACTTTTTTGAAGCTGAAATACTTCATGAAAATGTTCGACTTTTTTAAAGCCGAAATCCTGTCGTGAAAATGTTCAACTTTTTTTAATCCTTAATACTTCATGAAAATTTTCAACTTTTTGGAAGACGAAATCTTTTCATGAAAATTTTCAACTTTTTTGAAGCTGAAATACTGCATGAAAATGTTCGACTTTTTTAAAGCCGAAATCTTTTCATGAAAATGTTCAACTTTTTTGAAGACGAAATCTTTTCATGAAAATGTTCAACTTTTTTGAATCCGAAATACTTCATGAAAATTTTCAACTTTTTTGAATCCGAAATACTTCATGAAAATTTTCAACTATTTTGAAGCCGAAATCTTTTCATGAAAAATGTTCAACTTTTTTGAAGCCGAAATCCTGTCATGAAAATGTTCAACTTTTTGAAGATAAAATACTTCATGAAAATGTTCAACTTTTTTGAAACTGAAATCTTTTCATGAAAATGTTCTACTTTTTTGAAGCTGAAATACTTCATGAAAATGTTCGACTTTTTTAAAGCCGAAATCCTGTCGTGAAAATGTTCAACTTTTTTTAATCCTTAATACTTCATGAAAATTTTCAACTTTTTGGAAGACGAAATCTTTTCATGAAAATTTTCAACTTTTTTGAAGCTGAAATACTGCATGAAAATGTTCGACTTATTTAAAGCCGAAATCCTGTCGTGAAAATTTTCAACTTTTTTGAATCCGAAATACTTCATGAAAATTTTCAACTTTTTGGAAGACGAAATCTTTTCATGAAAATTTTCAACTTTTTTGAAGCTGAAATACTGCATGAAAATGTTCGACTTTTTTAAAGCCGAAATCCTGTCGTGAAAATTTTCAACTTTTTTGAAGCCGAAATCTTTCCATTAAAATTTTCAACTTTTTTGAAGCCGAAATCCTGTCATGAAAATGTTCAACTTTTTGAAGATAAAATACTTCATGAAAATGTTCAACTTTTTTGAAACTGAAATCTTTTCCTGAAAATGTTCAACTTTTTTGAAGCTGAAATACTTCATAAAAATGTTCGACTTTTTTAAAGCTGAAATCCTGTCGTGAAAATGTTCAACTTTTTTTAATCCTTAATACTTCATGAAAATTTTCAACTTTTTGGAAGACGAAATCTTTTCATGAAAATTTTCAACTTTTTTGAAGCTGAAATACTGCATGAAAATGTTCGACTTTTTTAAAGCCGAAATCCTGTCGTGAAAATTTTCAACTTTTTTGAATCCGAAATACTTCATGAAAATTTTCAACTTTTTTGAATCCGACATACTTCATGAAAATTTTCAACTTTTTTGAAGCCGAAATCTTTTCATGAAATGTTCAACTTTTTTGAAGCCGAAATCTTTTCTTGAAAATGTTCAACTTTTTTGAATCCGAAATACTTCATGAAAATTTTCAACTTTTTTGAATCCGAAATCTTTTCATGAAAATTTTCAACTTTTTAGAAGCTGAAATACTTCATGAAAATGTTCGACTTTTTTAAAGCCGAAATCCTGTCGTGAAAATTTTCAACTTTTTTGAAGCCGAAATCTTTCCATTAAAATTTTCAACTTTTTTGAAGCCGAAATCCTGTCATGAAAATGTTCAACTTTTTGAAGATAAAATACTTCATGAAAATGTTCAACTTTTTTGAAACTGAAATCTTTTCCTGAAAATGTTCAACTTTTTTGAAGCTGAAATACTTCATAAAAATGTTCGACTTTTTTAAAGCTGAAATCCTGTCGTGAAAATGTTCAACTTTTTTTAATCCTTAATACATCATGAAAATTTTCAACTTTTTGGAAGACGAAATCTTTTCATGAAAATTTTCAACTTTTTTGAAGCTGAAATACTGCATGAAAATGTTCGACTTTTTTAAAGCCGAAATCCTGTCGTGAAAATTTTCAACTTTTTTGAATCCGAAATACTTCATGAAAATTTTCAACTTTTTTGAATCCGACATACTTCATGAAAATTTTCAACTTTTTTGAAGCCGAAATCTTTTCATGAAATGTTCAACTTTTTTGAAGCCGAAATCTTTTCATGAAAATGTTCAACTTTTTTGAATCCGAAATAATTCATGAAAATTTTCAACTTTTTTGAATCTGAAATACTTCATGAAAATTTTCAACTATTTTGAAGCCGAAATCTTTTCATGAAAAATGTTCAACTTTTTTGAAGCCGAAATCCTGTCATGAAAATGTTCAACTTTTTGAAGATAAAATACTTCATGAAAATGTTCAACTTTTTTGAAACTGAAATCTTTTCATGAAAATGTTCTACTTTTTTGAAGCTGAAATACTTCATGAAAATGTTCGACTTTTTTAAAGCCGAAATCCTGTCGTGAAAATGTTCACCTTTTTTTAATCCTTAATACTTCATGAAAATTTTCAACTTTTTGGAAGACGAAATCTTTTCATGAAAATTTTCAACTTTTTTGAATCCGAAATACGTCATGAAAATTTTCAACTTTTTTGATTCCGACATACTTCATGAAAATTTTCAACTTTTTTGAAGCCGAAATCTTTTCATGAAAATGTTCAACTTTTTTGAAGCCGAAATCTTTTCATGAAAATGTTCAACTTTTTTGAAGCCAAAATCTTTTCATGAAAATGTTCAACTTTTTTGAATCCGAAATACTTCATGAAAATTTTCAACTTTTTTGAATCCGAAATACTTCATGAAAATTTTCAACTATTTTGAAGCCGAAATCTTTTCATGAAAAATGTTCAACTTTTTTGAAGCCGAAATCCTGTCATGAAAATGTTCAACTTTTTGAAGATAAAATACTTCATGAAAATGTTCAACTTTTTTGAAACTGAAATCTTTTCATGAAAATGTTCTACTTTTTTGAAGCTGAAATACTTCATGAAAATGTTCGACTTTTTTAAAGCCGAAATCCTGTCGTGAAAATGTTCAACTTTTTTTAATCCTTAATACTTCATGAAAATTTTCAACTTTTTGGAAGACGAAATCTTTTCATGAAAATTTTCAACTTTTTTGAAGCTGAAATACTGCATGAAAATGTTCGACTTTTTTAAAGCCGAAATCTTTTCATGAAAATGTTCAACTTTTTTGAAGCCGAAATCTTTTCATGAAAATGTTCAACTTTTTTGAATCCGAAATACTTCATGAAAATTTTCAACTTTTTTGAATCCGAAATACTTCATGAAAATTTTCAACTATTTTGAAGCCGAAATCTTTTCATGAAAAATGTTCAACTTTTTTGAAGCCGAAATCCTGTCATGAAAATGTTCAACTTTTTGAAGATAAAATACTTCATGAAAATGTTCAACTTTTTTGAAACTGAAATCTTTTCATGAAAATGTTCTACTTTTTTGAAGCTGAAATACTTCATGAAAATGTTCGACTTTTTTAAAGCCGAAATCCTGTCGTGAAAATGTTCAACTTTTTTTAATCCTTAATACTTCATGAAAATTTTCAACTTTTTGGAAGACGAAATCTTTTCATGAAAATTTTCAACTTTTTTGAAGCTGAAATACTGCATGAAAATGTTCGACTTTTTTAAAGCCGAAATCCTGTCGTGAAAATTTTCAACTTTTTTGAATCCGAAATACTTCATGAAAATTTTCAACTTTTTTGAATCCGAAATACGTCATGAAAATTTTCAACTTTTTTGAATCCGACATACTTCATGAAAATTTTCAACTTTTTTGAAGCCGAAATCTTTTCATGAAAATGTTCAACTTTTTTGAAGCCGAAATCTTTTCATGAAAATGTTCAACTTTTTTGAAGCCAAAATCTTTTCATGAAAATGTTCAACTTTTTTGAATCCGAAATACTTCATGAAAATTTTCAACTTTTTTGAATCCGAAATACTTCATGAAAATTTTCAACTATTTTGAAGCCGAAATCTTTTCATGAAAAATGTTCAACTTTTTTGAAGCCGAAATCCTGTCATGAAAATGTTCAACTTTTTGAAGATAAAATACTTCATGAAAATGTTCAACTTTTTTGAAACTGAAATCTTTTCATGAAAATGTTCTACTTTTTTGAAGCTGAAATACTTCATGAAAATGTTCGACTTTTTTAAAGCCGAAATCCTGTCGTGAAAATGTTCAACTTTTTTGAATCCGAAATACTTCATGAAAATTTTCAACTTTCTTGAATCCGAAATACGTCATGAAAATTTTCAACTTTTTTGAATCCGACATACTTCATGAAAATTTTCAACTTTTTTGAAGCCGAAATCTTTTCATGAAAATGTTCAACTTTTTTGAAGCCGAAATCTTTTCATGAAAATGTTCAACTTTTTTGAAGCCAAAATCTTTTCATGAAAATGTTCAACTTTTTTGAATCCGAAATACTTCATGAAAATTTTCAACTTTTTTGAATCCGAAATACTTCATGAAAATTTTCAACTATTTTGAAGCCGAAATCTTTTCATGAAAAATGTTCAACTTTTTTGAAGCCGAAATCCTGTCATGAAAATGTTCAACTTTTTGAAGATAAAATACTTCATGAAAATGTTCAACTTTTTTGAAACTGAAATCTTTTCATGAAAATGTTCTACTTTTTTGAAGCTGAAATACTTCATGAAAATGTTCGACTTTTTTAAAGCCGAAATCCTGTCGTGAAAATGTTCAACTTTTTTTAATCCTTAATACTTCATGAAAATTTTCAACTTTTTGGAAGACGAAATCTTTTCATGAAAATTTTCAACTTTTTTGAAGCTGAAATACTGCATGAAAATGTTCGACTTTTTTAAAGCCGAAATCTTTTCATGAAAATGTTCAACTTTTTTGAAGCCGAAATCTTTTCATGAAAATGTTCAACTTTTTTGAATCCGAAATACTTCATGAAAATTTTCAACTTTTTTGAATCCGAAATACTTCATGAAAATTTTCAACTATTTTGAAGCCGAAATCTTTTCATGAAAAATGTTCAACTTTTTTGAAGCCGAAATCCTGTCATGAAAATGTTCAACTTTTTGAAGATAAAATACTTCATGAAAATGTTCAACTTTTTTGAAACTGAAATCTTTTCATGAAAATGTTCTACTTTTTTGAAGCTGAAATACTTCATGAAAATGTTCGACTTTTTTAAAGCCGAAATCCTGTCGTGAAAATGTTCAACTTTTTTTAATCCTTAATACTTCATGAAAATTTTCAACTTTTTGGAAGACGAAATCTTTTCATGAAAATTTTCAACTTTTTTGAAGCTGAAATACTGCATGAAAATGTTCGACTTTTTTAAAGCCGAAATACTTCATGAAAATTTTCAACTTTTTTGAATCCGAAATACTTCATGAAAATTTTCAACTTTTTGGAAGACGAAATCTTTTCATGAAAATGTTCAACTTTTTTGAATCCGAAATACTTCATGAAAATTTTCAACTTTTTTGAATCCGAAATACTTCATGAAAATTTTCAACTATTTTGAAGCCGAAATCTTTTCATGAAAAATGTTCAACTTTTTTGAAGCCGAAATCCTGTCATGAAAATGTTCAACTTTTTGAAGATAAAATACTTCATGAAAATGTTCAACTTTTTTGAAACTGAAATCTTTTCATGAAAATGTTCTACTTTTTTGAAGCTGAAATACTTCATGAAAATGTTCGACTTTTTTAAAGCCGAAATCCTGTCGTGAAAATGTTCAACTTTTTTTAATCCTTAATACTTCATGAAAATTTTCAACTTTTTGGAAGACGAAATCTTTTCATGAAAATTTTCAACTTTTTTGAAGCTGAAATACTGCATGAAAATGTTCGACTTTTTTAAAGCCGAAATCTTTTCATGAAAATGTTCAACTTTTTTGAAGACGAAATCTTTTCATGAAAATGTTCAACTTTTTTGAATCCGAAATACTTCATGAAAATTTTCAACTTTTTTGAATCCGAAATACTTCATGAAAATTTTCAACTATTTTGAAGCCGAAATCTTTTCATGAAAAATGTTCAACTTTTTTGAAGCCGAAATCCTGTCATGAAAATGTTCAACTTTTTGAAGATAAAATACTTCATGAAAATGTTCAACTTTTTTGAAACTGAAATCTTTTCATGAAAATGTTCTACTTTTTTGAAGCTGAAATACTTCATGAAAATGTTCGACTTTTTTAAAGCCGAAATCCTGTCGTGAAAATGTTCAACTTTTTTTAATCCTTAATACTTCATGAAAATTTTCAACTTTTTGGAAGACGAAATCTTTTCATGAAAATTTTCAACTTTTTTGAAGCTGAAATACTGCATGAAAATGTTCGACTTTTTTAAAGCCGAAATCTTTTCATGAAAATGTTCAACTTTTTTGAAGCCGAAATCTTTTCATGAAAATGTTCAACTTTTTTGAATCCGAAATACTTCATGAAAATTTTCAACTTTTTTGAATCCGAAATACTTCATGAAAATTTTCAACTATTTTGAAGCCGAAATCTTTTCATGAAAAATGTTCAACTTTTTTGAAGCCGAAATCCTGTCATGAAAATGTTCAACTTTTTGAAGATAAAATACTTCATGAAAATGTTCAACTTTTTTGAAACTGAAATCTTTTCATGAAAATGTTCTACTTTTTTGAAGCTGAAATACTTCATGAAAATGTTCGACTTTTTTAAAGCCGAAATCCTGTCGTGAAAATGTTCAACTTTTTTTAATCCTTAATACTTCATGAAAATTTTCAACTTTTTGGAAGACGAAATCTTTTCATGAAAATTTTCAACTTTTTTGAAGCTGAAATACTGCATGAAAATGTTCGACTTTTTTAAAGCCGAAATCCTGTCGTGAAAATGTTCAACTTTTTTGAATCCGAAATACTTCATGAAAATTTTCAACTTTTTGGAAGACAAATCTTTTCATGAAAATGTTCAACTTTTTTGAATCCGAAATACTTCATGAAAATTTTCAACTTTTTTGAATCCGAAATACTTCATGAAAATTTTCAACTATTTTGAAGCCGAAATCTTTTCATGAAAAATGTTCAACTTTTTTGAAGCCGAAATCCTGTCATGAAAATGTTCAACTTTTTGAAGATAAAATACTTCATGAAAATGTTCAACTTTTTTGAAACTGAAATCTTTTCATGAAAATGTTCTACTTTTTTGAAGCTGAAATACTTCATGAAAATGTTCGACTTTTTTAAAGCCGAAATCCTGTCGTGAAAATGTTCAACTTTTTTTAATCCTTAATACTTCATGAAAATTTTCAACTTTTTGGAAGACGAAATCTTTTCATGAAAATTTTCAACTTTTTTGAAGCTGAAATACTGCATGAAAATGTTCGACTTTTTTAAAGCCGAAATCTTTTCATGAAAATGTTCAACTTTTTTGAAGACGAAATCTTTTCATGAAAATGTTCAACTTTTTTGAATCCGAAATACTTCATGAAAATTTTCAACTTTTTTGAATCCGAAATACTTCATGAAAATTTTCAACTATTTTGAAGCCGAAATCTTTTCATGAAAAATGTTCAACTTTTTTGAAGCCGAAATCCTGTCATGAAAATGTTCAACTTTTTGAAGATAAAATACTTCATGAAAATGTTCAACTTTTTTGAAACTGAAATCTTTTCATGAAAATGTTCTACTTTTTTGAAGCTGAAATACTTCATGAAAATGTTCGACTTTTTTAAAGCCGAAATCCTGTCGTGAAAATGTTCAACTTTTTTTAATCCTTAATACTTCATGAAAATTTTCAACTTTTTGGAAGACGAAATCTTTTCATGAAAATTTTCAACTTTTTTGAAGCTGAAATACTGCATGAAAATGTTCGACTTATTTAAAGCCGAAATCCTGTCGTGAAAATTTTCAACTTTTTTGAATCCGAAATACTTCATGAAAATTTTCAACTTTTTGGAAGACGAAATCTTTTCATGAAAATTTTCAACTTTTTTGAAGCTGAAATACTGCATGAAAATGTTCGACTTTTTTAAAGCCGAAATCCTGTCGTGAAAATTTTCAACTTTTTTGAAGCCGAAATCTTTCCATTAAAATTTTCAACTTTTTTGAAGCCGAAATCCTGTCATGAAAATGTTCAACTTTTTGAAGATAAAATACTTCATGAAAATGTTCAACTTTTTTGAAACTGAAATCTTTTCCTGAAAATGTTCAACTTTTTTGAAGCTGAAATACTTCATAAAAATGTTCGACTTTTTTAAAGCTGAAATCCTGTCGTGAAAATGTTCAACTTTTTTTAATCCTTAATACTTCATGAAAATTTTCAACTTTTTGGAAGACGAAATCTTTTCATGAAAATTTTCAACTTTTTTGAAGCTGAAATACTGCATGAAAATGTTCGACTTTTTTAAAGCCGAAATCCTGTCGTGAAAATTTTCAACTTTTTTGAATCCGAAATACTTCATGAAAATTTTCAACTTTTTTGAATCCGACATACTTCATGAAAATTTTCAACTTTTTTGAAGCCGAAATCTTTTCATGAAATGTTCAACTTTTTTGAAGCCGAAATCTTTTCTTGAAAATGTTCAACTTTTTTGAATCCGAAATACTTCATGAAAATTTTCAACTTTTTTGAATCCGAAATCTTTTCATGAAAATTTTCAACTTTTTAGAAGCTGAAATACTTCATGAAAATGTTCGACTTTTTTAAAGCCGAAATCCTGTCGTGAAAATTTTCAACTTTTTTGAAGCCGAAATCTTTCCATTAAAATTTTCAACTTTTTTGAAGCCGAAATCCTGTCATGAAAATGTTCAACTTTTTGAAGATAAAATACTTCATGAAAATGTTCAACTTTTTTGAAACTGAAATCTTTTCCTGAAAATGTTCAACTTTTTTGAAGCTGAAATACTTCATAAAAATGTTCGACTTTTTTAAAGCTGAAATCCTGTCGTGAAAATGTTCAACTTTTTTTAATCCTTAATACATCATGAAAATTTTCAACTTTTTGGAAGACGAAATCTTTTCATGAAAATTTTCAACTTTTTTGAAGCTGAAATACTGCATGAAAATGTTCGACTTTTTTAAAGCCGAAATCCTGTCGTGAAAATTTTCAACTTTTTTGAATCCGAAATACTTCATGAAAATTTTCAACTTTTTTGAATCCGACATACTTCATGAAAATTTTCAACTTTTTTGAAGCCGAAATCTTTTCATGAAATGTTCAACTTTTTGGAAGACGAAATCTTTTCATGAAAATTTTCAACTTTTTTGAATCCGAAATACGTCATGAAAATTTTCAACTTTTTTGAATCCGACATACTTCATGAAAATTTTCAACTTTTTTGAAGCCGAAATCTTTTCATGAAAATGTTCAACTTTTTTGAAGCCGAAATCTTTTCATGAAAATGTTCAACTTTTTTGAAGCCAAAATCTTTTCATGAAAATGTTCAACTTTTTTGAATCCGAAATACTTCATGAAAATTTTCAACTTTTTTGAATCCGAAATACTTCATGAAAATTTTCAACTATTTTGAAGCCGAAATCTTTTCATGAAAAATGTTCAACTTTTTTGAAGCCGAAATCCTGTCATGAAAATGTTCAACTTTTTGAAGATAAAATACTTCATGAAAATGTTCAACTTTTTTGAAACTGAAATCTTTTCATGAAAATGTTCTACTTTTTTGAAGCTGAAATACTTCATGAAAATGTTCGACTTTTTTAAAGCCGAAATCCTGTCGTGAAAATGTTCAACTTTTTTTAATCCTTAATACTTCATGAAAATTTTCAACTTTTTGGAAGACGAAATCTTTTCATGAAAATTTTCAACTTTTTTGAAGCTGAAATACTGCATGAAAATGTTCGACTTTTTTAAAGCCGAAATCTTTTCATGAAAATGTTCAACTTTTTTGAAGCCGAAATCTTTTCATGAAAATGTTCAACTTTTTTGAATCCGAAATACTTCATGAAAATTTTCAACTTTTTTGAATCCGAAATACTTCATGAAAATTTTCAACTATTTTGAAGCCGAAATCTTTTCATGAAAAATGTTCAACTTTTTTGAAGCCGAAATCCTGTCATGAAAATGTTCAACTTTTTGAAGATAAAATACTTCATGAAAATGTTCAACTTTTTTGAAACTGAAATCTTTTCATGAAAATGTTCTACTTTTTTGAAGCTGAAATACTTCATGAAAATGTT
This sequence comes from Labrus mixtus, assembly GCF_963584025.1. Classification (NCBI taxonomy): domain Eukaryota; kingdom Metazoa; phylum Chordata; class Actinopteri; order Labriformes; family Labridae; genus Labrus; species Labrus mixtus. The sequence goes on from NW_026870126.1 coordinate 1,896,551, forward strand.
CGACTTTTTTAAAGCCGAAATCCTGTCGTGAAAATGTTCAACTTTTTTTAATCCTTAATACTTCATGAAAATTTTCAACTTTTTGGAAGACGAAATCTTTTCATGAAAATTTTCAACTTTTTTGAAGCTGAAATACTGCATGAAAATGTTCGACTTTTTTAAAGCCGAAATCCTGTCGTGAAAATTTTCAACTTTTTTGAATCCGAAATACTTCATGAAAATTTTCAACTTTTTTGAATCCGAAATACGTCATGAAAATTTTCAACTTTTTTGAATCCGACATACTTCATGAAAATTTTCAACTTTTTTGAAGCCGAAATCTTTTCATGAAAATGTTCAACTTTTTTGAAGCCGAAATCTTTTCATGAAAATGTTCAACTTTTTTGAAGCCAAAATCTTTTCATGAAAATGTTCAACTTTTTTGAATCCGAAATACTTCATGAAAATTTTCAACTTTTTTGAATCCGAAATACTTCATGAAAATTTTCAACTATTTTGAAGCCGAAATCTTTTCATGAAAAATGTTCAACTTTTTTGAAGCCGAAATCCTGTCATGAAAATGTTCAACTTTTTGAAGATAAAATACTTCATGAAAATGTTCAACTTTTTTGAAACTGAAATCTTTTCATGAAAATGTTCTACTTTTTTGAAGCTGAAATACTTCATGAAAATGTTCGACTTTTTTAAAGCCGAAATCCTGTCGTGAAAATGTTCAACTTTTTTGAATCCGAAATACTTCATGAAAATTTTCAACTTTCTTGAATCCGAAATACGTCATGAAAATTTTCAACTTTTTTGAATCCGACATACTTCATGAAAATTTTCAACTTTTTTGAAGCCGAAATCTTTTCATGAAAATGTTCAACTTTTTTGAAGCCGAAATCTTTTCATGAAAATGTTCAACTTTTTTGAAGCCAAAATCTTTTCATGAAAATGTTCAACTTTTTTGAATCCGAAATACTTCATGAAAATTTTCAACTTTTTTGAATCCGAAATACTTCATGAAAATTTTCAACTATTTTGAAGCCGAAATCTTTTCATGAAAAATGTTCAACTTTTTTGAAGCCGAAATCCTGTCATGAAAATGTTCAACTTTTTGAAGATAAAATACTTCATGAAAATGTTCAACTTTTTTGAAACTGAAATCTTTTCATGAAAATGTTCTACTTTTTTGAAGCTGAAATACTTCATGAAAATGTTCGACTTTTTTAAAGCCGAAATCCTGTCGTGAAAATGTTCAACTTTTTTTAATCCTTAATACTTCATGAAAATTTTCAACTTTTTGGAAGACGAAATCTTTTCATGAAAATTTTCAACTTTTTTGAAGCTGAAATACTGCATGAAAATGTTCGACTTTTTTAAAGCCGAAATCTTTTCATGAAAATGTTCAACTTTTTTGAAGCCGAAATCTTTTCATGAAAATGTTCAACTTTTTTGAATCCGAAATACTTCATGAAAATTTTCAACTTTTTTGAATCCGAAATACTTCATGAAAATTTTCAACTATTTTGAAGCCGAAATCTTTTCATGAAAAATGTTCAACTTTTTTGAAGCCGAAATCCTGTCATGAAAATGTTCAACTTTTTGAAGATAAAATACTTCATGAAAATGTTCAACTTTTTTGAAACTGAAATCTTTTCATGAAAATGTTCTACTTTTTTGAAGCTGAAATACTTCATGAAAATGTTCGACTTTTTTAAAGCCGAAATCCTGTCGTGAAAATTTTCAACTTTTTTGAATCCGAAATACTTCATGAAAATTTTCAACTTTTTTGAATCCGACATACTTCATGAAAATTTTCAACTTTTTTGAAGCCGAAATCTTTTCATGAAATGTTCAACTTTTTTGAAGCCGAAATCTTTTCATGAAATGTTCAACTTTTTTGAATCCGAAATACTTCATGAAAATTTTCAACTTTTTTGAATCCGAAATACTTCATGAAAATTTTCAACTATTTTGAAGCCGAAATCTTTTCATGAAAAATGTTCAACTTTTTAAAGCCGAAATCCTGTCATGAAAATGTTCAACTTTTTGAAGATAAAATACTTCATGAAAATGTTCTACTTTTTTGAAGCTGAAATACTTCATGAAAATGTTCGACTTTTTTAAAGCCGAAATCCTGTCGTGAAAATTTTCAACTTTTTTGAATCCGAAATACTTCATGAAAATTTTCAACTTTTTTTAATCCGACATACTTCATGAAAATTTTCAACTTTTTTGAAGCCGAAATCTTTTCATGAAATTTTCAACTTTTTTGAAGCCGAAATCTTTTCATGAAAATGTTCAACTTTTTTGAATCCGAAATACTTCATGAAAATTTTCAACTTTTTTGAATCCGAAATACTTCATGAAAATTTTCAACTATTTTGAAGCCGAAATCTTTTCATGAAAAATGTTCAACTTTTTTGAAGCCGAAATCCTGTCATGAAAATGTTCAACTTTTTGAAGATAAAATACTTCATGAAAATGTTCAACTTTTTTGAAACTGAAATCTTTTCATGAAAATGTTCTACTTTTTTGAAGCTGAAATACTTCATGAAAATGTTCGACTTTTTTAAAGCCGAAATCCTGTCGTGAAAATGTTCAACTTTTTTTAATCCTTAATACTTCATGAAAATTTTCAACTTTTTGGAAGACGAAATCTTTTCATGAAAATTTTCAACTTTTTTGAAGCTGAAATACTGCATGAAAATGTTCGACTTTTTTAAAGCCGAAATCCTGTCGTGAAAATTTTCAACTTTTTTGAATCCGAAATACTTCATGAAAATTTTCAACTTTTTTGAATCCGACATACTTCATGAAAATTTTCAACTTTTTTGAAGCCGAAATCTTTTCATGAAAATGTTCAACTTTTTTGAAGCCGAAATCTTTTCTTGAAAATGTTCAACTTTTTTGAAGCCGAAATCTTTTCATGAAAATGTTCAACTTTTTTGAATCCGAAATACTTCATGAAAATTTTCAACTTTTTTGAATCCGAAATACTTCATGAAAATTTTCAACTATTTTGAAGCCGAAATCTTTTCATGAAAAATGTTCAACTTTTTTGAAGCCGAAATCCTGTCATGAAAATGTTCAACTTTTTGAAGATAAAATACTTCATGAAAATGTTCAACTTTTTTGAAACTGAAATCTTTTAATGGAAATGTTCTACTTTTTTGAAGCTGAAATACTTCATGAAAATGTTCGACTTTTTTAAAGCCGAAATCCTGTCGTGAAAATGTTCAACTTTATTTAATCCTTAATACTTCATGAAAATTTTCAACTTTTTGGAAGACGAAATCTTTTCATGAAAATTTTCAACTTTTTTGAAGCTGAAATACTGCATGAAAATTTTCAACTTTTTTGAAGCCGAAATCTTTTCATGAAAATTTTCTACTTTTTTGAAGCCGAAATCTTTTCATGAAAATTTTCAACTTTTTAGAAGCTGAAATACTTCATGAAAATGTTCGACTTTTTTAAAGCCGAAATCCTGTCGTGAAAATTTTCAACTTTTTTGAAGCCGAAATACTTCATGAAAATTTTCGACTTTTTTAAAGCCGAAATCCTGTCTTGAAAATTTTCAACTTTTTTGAATCCGAAATACTTCATGAAAATTTTAAACTTTTTTGAAGCCGAAATCTTTCCATTAAAATTTTCAACTTTTTTGGAGCCGAAATACTTCATGAAAATTTTAAACTTTTTTGAAGCCGAAATCTTTCCATTAAAATTTTCAACTTTTTTGGAGCCGAAATACTTCATGAAAATTTTCAACTTTTTTGAATCTGAAATACTTCATGAAAATTTTAAACTTTTTTGAAGCCGAAATCTTTCCATTAAAATTTTCAACTTTTTTGGAGCCGAAATACTTCATGAAAATGTTCAACTTTTTTGAATCCGAAATACTTCATGAAAATTTTAAACTTTTTTGAAGCCGAAATCTTTCCATTAAAATTTTCAACTTTTTTGGAGCCGAAATCTTTTCATGAAAATTTTCAACTTTTTTGAAGCTGAAGTACTTCATGAAAATGGTCGACTTTTTTAAAGCCGAAATCCTGTCGTGAAAATTTTCAACTTTTTTGAATCTGAAATACTTCATGAAAATGTTCGACTTTTTTAAAGCTGAAATCCTGTCGTGAAAATTTTCAACTTTTTTGAATATGAAATACTTCATTAAAATTTCAACTTTTTTGAAGCCGAAATACTTCATGAAAATTTTTAACTTTTTTGAAGCCGAAATACTTCATGAAAATTTTTAACTTTTTTGAAGCCGAAATACTGTCATGAAAATGTTCAACTTTTTTGAAGCTGAAATACTTCATGAAAATGTTCGACTTTTTTAAAGCCGAAATCCTGTCGTGAAAATTTTCAACTTTTTTGAATCCGAAATACTTCATGAAAATTTTCAACTTTTTTGAATCCGAAATACGTCATGAAAATTTTCAACTTTTTTGAATCCGACATACTTCATGAAAATTTTCAACTTTTTTGAAGCCGAAATCTTTTCATGAAAATGTTCAACTTTTTTGAAGCCGAAATCTTTTCATGAAAATGTTCAACTTTTTTGAAGCCGAAATCTTTTCATGAAAATGTTCAACTTTTTTGAATCCGAAATACTTCATGAAAATTTTCAACTTTTTGGAAGACGAAATCTTTTCATGAAAATTTTCAACTTTTTTGAAGCTGAAATACTGCATGAAAATGTTCGACTTTTTTAAAGCCGAAATCTTTTCATGAAAATGTTCAACTTTTTTGAAGCCGAAATCTTTTCATGAAAATGTTCAACTTTTTTGAATCCGAAATACTTCATGAAAATTTTCAACTTTTTTGAATCCGAAATACTTCATGAAAATTTTCAACTATTTTGAAGCCGAAATCTTTTCATGAAAAATGTTCAACTTATTTGAAGCCGAAATCCTGTCATGAAAATGTTCAACTTTTTGAAGATAAAATACTTCATGAAAATGTTCAACTTTTTTGAAACTGAAATCTTTTCATGAAAATGTTCTACTTTTTTGAAGCTGAAATACTTCATGAAAATGTTCGACTTTTTTAAAGCCGAAATCCTGTCGTGAAAATGTTCAACTTTTTTTAATCCTTAATACTTCATGAAAATTTTCAACTTTTTGGAAGACGAAATCTTTTCATGAAAATTTTCAACTTTTTTGAAGCTGAAATACTGCATGAAAATGTTCGACTTTTTTAAAGCCGAAATCCTGTCGTGAAAATTTTCAACTTTTTTGAATCCGAAATACTTCATGAAAATTTTCAACTTTTTTGAATCCGACATACTTCATGAAAATTTTCAACTTTTTTGAAGCCGAAATCTTTTCATGAAATGTTCAACTTTTTTGAAGCCGAAATCTTTTCATGAAATGTTCAACTTTTTTGAATCCGAAATACTTCATGAAAATTTTCAACTTTTTTGAATCCGAAATACTTCATGAAAATTTTCAACTATTTTGAAGCCGAAATCTTTTCATGAAAAATGTTCAACTTTTTAAAGCCGAAATCCTGTCATGAAAATGTTCAACTTTTTGAAGATAAAATACTTCATGAAAATGTTCAACTTTTTTGAAACTGAAATCTTTTCATGAAAATGTTCTACTTTTTTGAAGCTGAAATACTTCATGAAAATGTTCGACTTTTTTAAAGCCGAAATCCTGTCGTGAAAATTTTCAACTTTTTTGAATCCGAAATACTTCATGAAAATTTTCAACTTTTTTTAATCCGACATACTTCATGAAAATTTTCAACTTTTTTGAAGCCGAAATCTTTTCATGAAATTTTCAACTTTTTTGAAGCCGAAATCTTTTCATGAAAATGTTCAACTTTTTTGAATCCGAAATACTTCATGAAAATTTTCAACTTTTTTGAATCCGAAATACTTCATGAAAATTTTCAACTATTTTGAAGCCGAAATCTTTTCATGAAAAATGTTCAACTTTTTTGAAGCCGAAATCCTGTCATGAAAATGTTCAACTTTTTGAAGATAAAATACTTCATGAAAATGTTCAACTTTTTTGAAACTGAAATCTTTTCATGAAAATGTTCTACTTTTTTGAAGCTGAAATACTTCATGAAAATGTTCGACTTTTTTAAAGCCGAAATCCTGTCGTGAAAATGTTCAACTTTTTTTAATCCTTAATACTTCATGAAAATTTTCAACTTTTTGGAAGACGAAATCTTTTCATGAAAATTTTCAACTTTTTTGAAGCTGAAATACTGCATGAAAATGTTCGACTTTTTTAAAGCCGAAATCCTGTCGTGAAAATTTTCAACTTTTTTGAATCCGAAATACTTCATGAAAATTTTCAACTTTTTTGAATCCGACATACTTCATGAAAATTTTCAACTTTTTTGAAGCCGAAATCTTTTCATGAAATGTTCAACTTTTTTGAAGCCGAAATCTTTTCATGAAATGTTCAACTTTTTTGAATCCGAAATACTTCATGAAAATTTTCAACTTTTTTGAATCCGAAATACTTCATGAAAATTTTCAACTATTTTGAAGCCGAAATCTTTTCATGAAAAATGTTCAACTTTTTAAAGCCGAAATCCTGTCATGAAAATGTTCAACTTTTTGAAGATAAAATACTTCATGAAAATGTTCAACTTTTTTGAAACTGAAATCTTTTCATGAAAATGTTCTACTTTTTTGAAGCTGAAATACTTCATGAAAATGTTCGACTTTTTTAAAGCCGAAATCCTGTCGTGAAAATTTTCAACTTTTTTGAATCCGAAATACTTCATGAAAATTTTCAACTTTTTTTAATCCGACATACTTCATGAAAATTTTCAACTTTTTTGAAGCCGAAATCTTTTCATGAAATTTTCAACTTTTTTGAAGCCGAAATCTTTTCATGAAAATGTTCAACTTTTTTGAATCCGAAATACTTCATGAAAATTTTCAACTTTTTTGAATCCGAAATACTTCATGAAAATTTTCAACTATTTTGAAGCCGAAATCTTTTCATGAAAAATGTTCAACTTTTTTGAAGCCGAAATCCTGTCATGAAAATGTTCAACTTTTTGAAGATAAAATACTTCATGAAAATGTTCAACTTTTTTGAAACTGAAATCTTTTCATGAAAATGTTCTACTTTTTTGAAGCTGAAATACTTCATGAAAATGTTCGACTTTTTTAAAGCCGAAATCCTGTCGTGAAAATGTTCAACTTTTTTTAATCCTTAATACTTCATGAAAATTTTCAACTTTTTGGAAGACGAAATCTTTTCATGAAAATTTTCAACTTTTTTGAAGCTGAAATACTGCATGAAAATGTTCGACTTTTTTAAAGCCGAAATCCTGTCGTGAAAATTTTCAACTTTTTTGAATCCGAAATACTTCATGAAAATTTTCAACTTTTTTGAATCCGACATACTTCATGAAAATTTTCAACTTTTTTGAAGCCGAAATCTTTTCATGAAAATGTTCAACTTTTTTGAAGCCGAAATCTTTTCTTGAAAATGTTCAACTTTTTTGAAGCCGAAATCTTTTCATGAAAATGTTCAACTTTTTTGAATCCGAAATACTTCATGAAAATTTTCAACTTTTTTGAAGCCGAAATCCTGTCATGAAAATGTTCAACTTTTTGAAGATAAAATACTTCATGAAAATGTTCACCTTTTTTGAAACTGAAATCTTTTAATGGAAATGTTCTACTTTTTTGAAGCTGAAATACTTCATGAAAATGTTCGACTTTTTTAAAGCCGAAATCCTGTCGTGAAAATGTTCAACTTTATTTAATCCTTAATACTTCATGAAAATTTTCAACTTTTTGGAAGACGAAATCTTTTCATGAAAATTTTCAACTTTTTTGAAGCTGAAATACTGCATGAAAATTTTCAACTTTTTTGAAGCCGAAATCTTTTCATGAAAATTTTCTACTTTTTTGAAGCCGAAATCTTTTCATGAAAATTTTCAACTTTTTAGAAGCTGAAATACTTCATGAAAATGTTCGACTTTTTTAAAGCCGAAATCCTGTCGTGAAAATTTTCAACTTTTTTGAAGCCGAAATACTTCATGAAAATTTTCGACTTTTTTAAAGCCGAAATCCTGTCTTGAAAATTTTCAACTTTTTTGAATCCGAAATACTTCATGAAAATTTTAAACTTTTTTGAAGCCGAAATCTTTCCATTAAAATTTTCAACTTTTTTGGAGCCGAAATACTTCATGAAAATTTTAAACTTTTTTGAAGCCGAAATCTTTCCATTAAAATTTTCAACTTTTTTGGAGCCGAAATACTTCATGAAAATTTTCAACTTTTTTGAATCTGAAATACTTCATGAAAATTTTAAACTTTTTTGAAGCCGAAATCTTTCCATTAAAATTTTCAACTTTTTTGGAGCCGAAATCTTTTCATGAAAATTTTCAACTTTTTTGGAGCCGAAATACTTCATGAAAATTTTAAACTTTTTTGAAGCCGAAATCTTTCCATTAAAATTTTCAACTTTTTTGGAGCCGAAATACTTCATGAAAATTTTCAACTTTTTTGAATCCGAAATACTTCATGAAAATTTTAAACTTTTTTGAAGCCGAAATCTTTCCATTAAAATTTTCAACTTTTTTGGAGCCGAAATACTTCATGAAAATTTTAAACTTTTTTGAAGCCGAAATCTTTCCATTAAAATTTTCAACTTTTTTGGAGCCGAAATACTTCATGAAAATTTTCAACTTTTTTGAATCCGAAATACTTCATGAAAATTTTAAACTTTTTTGAAGCCGAAATCTTTCCATTAAAATTTTCAACTTTTTTGGAGCCGAAATCTTTTCATGAAAATTTTCAACTTTTTTGAAGCTGAAGTACTTCATGAAAATGGTCGACTTTTTTAAAGCCGAAATCCTGTCGTGAAAATTTTCAACTTTTTTGAATCTGAAATACTTCATGAAAATGTTCGACTTTTTTAAAGCTGAAATCCTGTCGTGAAAATTTTCAACTTTTTTGAATATGAAATACTTCATTAAAATTTTCAACTTTTTTGAAGCCGAAATACTTCATGAAAATTTTTAACTTTTTTGAAGCCGAAATACTGTCATGAAAATGTTCAACTTTTTTGAAGCTGAAATACTTCATGAAAATGTTCGACTTTTTTAAAGCCGAAATCCTGTAGTGAAAATTTTCAACTTTTTTGAATCCGAAATACTTCATGAAAATTTTCAACTTTTTTGAATCCGAAATACGTCATGAAAATTTTCAACTTTTTTGAATCCGACATACTTCATGAAAATTTTCAACTTTTTTGAAGCCGAAATCTTTTCATGAAAATGTTCAACTTTTTTGAAGCCGAAATCTTTTCATGAAAATGTTCAACTTTTTTGAAGCCGAAATCTTTTCATGAAAATGTTCAACTTTTTTGAATCCGAAATACTTCATGAAAATTTTCAACTTTTTGGAAGACGAAATCTTTTCATGAAAATTTTCAACTTTTTTGAAGCTGAAATACTGCATGAAAATGTTCGACTTTTTTAAAGCCGAAATCTTTTCATGAAAATGTTCAACTTTTTTGAAGCCGAAATCTTTTCATGAAAATGTTCAACTTTTTTGAATCCGAAATACTTCATGAAAATTTTCAACTTTTTTGAATCCGAAATACTTCATGAAAATTTTCAACTATTTTGAAGCCGAAATCTTTTCATGAAAAATGTTCAACTTTTTTGAAGCCGAAATCCTGTCATGAAAATGTTCAACTTTTTGAAGATAAAATACTTCATGAAAATGTTCAACTTTTTTGAAACTGAAATCTTTTCATGAAAATGTTCTACTTTTTTGAAGCTGAAATACTTCATGAAAATGTTCGACTTTTTTAAAGCCGAAATCCTGTCGTGAAAATGTTCAACTTTTTTTAATCCTTAATACTTCATGAAAATTTTCAACTTTTTGGAAGACGAAATCTTTTCATGAAAATTTTCAACTTTTTTGAAGCTGAAATACTGCATGAAAATGTTCGACTTTTTTAAAGCCGAAATCCTGTCGTGAAAATTTTCAACTTTTTTGAATCCGAAATACTTCATGAAAATTTTCAACTTTTTTGAATCCGACATACTTCATGAAAATTTTCAACTTTTTTGAAGCCGAAATCTTTTCATGAAATGTTCAACTTTTTTGAAGCCGAAATCTTTTCATGAAATGTTCAACTTTTTTGAATCCGAAATACTTCATGAAAATTTTCAACTTTTTTGAATCCGAAATCTTTTCATGAAAATTTTCAACTTTTTTGAAGCTGAAATACTGCATGAAAATGTTCGACTTTTTTAAAGCCGAAATCTTTTCATGAAAATGTTCAACTTTTTTGAAGCCGAAATCTTTTCATGAAAATGTTCAACTTTTTTGAATCCGAAATACTTCATGAAAATTTTCAACTTTTTTGAATCCGAAATACTTCATGAAAATTTTCAACTATTTTGAAGCCGAAATCTTTTCATGAAAAATGTTCAACTTTTTTGAAGCCGAAATCCTGTCATGAAAATGTTCAACTTTTTGAAGATAAAATACTTCATGAAAATGTTCAACTTTTTTGAAACTGAAATCTTTTCATGAAAATGTTCTACTTTTTTGAAGCTGAAATACTTCATGAAAATGTTCGACTTTTTTAAAGCCGAAATCCTGTCGTGAAAATGTTCAACTTTTTTTAATCCTTAATACTTCATGAAAATTTTCAACTTTTTGGAAGACGAAATCTTTTCATGAAAATTTTCAACTTTTTTGAAGCTGAAATACTGCATGAAAATGTTCGACTTTTTTAAAGCCGAAATCCTGTCGTGAAAATTTTCAACTTTTTTGAATCCGAAATACTTCATGAAAATTTTCAACTTTTTTGAATCCGACATACTTCATGAAAATTTTCAACTTTTTTGAAGCCGAAATCTTTTCATGAAATGTTCAACTTTTTTGAAGCCGAAATCTTTTCATGAAATGTTCAACTTTTTTGAATCCGAAATACTTCATGAAAATTTTCAACTTTTTTGAATCCGAAATACTTCATGAAAATTTTCAACTATTTTGAAGCCGAAATCTTTTCATGAAAAATGTTCAACTTTTTAAAGCCGAAATCCTGTCATGAAAATGTTCAACTTTTTGAAGATAAAATACTTCATGAAAATGTTCAACTTTTTTGAAACTGAAATCTTTTCATGAAAATGTTCTACTTTTTTGAAGCTGAAATACTTCATGAAAATGTTCGACTTTTTTAAAGCCGAAATCCTGTCGTGAAAATTTTCAACTTTTTTGAATCCGAAATACTTCATGAAAATTTTCAACTTTTTTTAATCCGACATACTTCATGAAAATTTTCAACTTTTTTGAAGCCGAAATCTTTTCATGAAATTTTCAACTTTTTTGAAGCCGAAATCTTTTCATGAAAATGTTCAACTTTTTTGAATCCGAAATACTTCATGAAAATTTTCAACTTTTTTGAATCCGAAATACTTCATGAAAATTTTCAACTATTTTGAATCCGAAATCTTTTCATGAAAAATGTTCAACTTTTTTGAAGCCGAAATCCTGTCATGAAAATGTTCAACTTTTTGAAGATAAAATACTTCATGAAAATGTTCAACTTTTTTGAACTGAAATCTTTTCATGAAAATGTTCTACTTTTTTGAAGCTGAAATACTTCATGAAAATGTTCGACTTTTTTAAAGCCGAAATCCTGTCGTGAAAATGTTCAACTTTTTTTAATCCTTAATACTTCATGAAAATTTTCAACTTTTTGGAAGACGAAATCTTTTCATGAAAATTTTCAACTTTTTTGAAGCTGAAATACTGCATGAAAATGTTCGACTTTTTTAAAGCCGAAATCCTGTCGTGAAAATTTTCAACTTTTTTGAATCCGAAATACTTCATGAAAATTTTCAACTTTTTTGAATCCGACATACTTCATGAAAATTTTCAACTTTTTTGAAGCCGAAATCTTTTCATGAAAATGTTCAACTTTTTTGAAGCCGAAATCTTTTCTTGAAAATGTTCAACTTTTTTGAAGCCGAAATCTTTTCATGAAAATGTTCAACTTTTTTGAATCCGAAATACTTCATGAAAATTTTCAACTTTTTTGAATCCGAAATACTTCATGAAAATTTTCAACTATTTTGAAGCCGAAATCTTTTCATGAAAAATGTTCAACTTTTTTGAAGCCGAAATCCTGTCATGAAAATGTTCAACTTTTTGAAGATAAAATACTTCATGAAAATGTTCAACTTTTTTGAAACTGAAATCTTTTAATGGAAATGTTCTACTTTTTTGAAGCTGAAATACTTCATGAAAATGTTCGACTTTTTTAAAGCCGAAATCCTGTCGTGAAAATGTTCAACTTTATTTAATCCTTAATACTTCATGAAAATTTTCAACTTTTTGGAAGACGAAATCTTTTCATGAAAATTTTCAACTTTTTTGAAGCTGAAATACTGCATGAAAATTTTCAACTTTTTTGAAGCCGAAATCTTTTCATGAAAATTTTCTACTTTTTTGAAGCCGAAATCTTTTCATGAAAATTTTCAACTTTTTAGAAGCTGAAATACTTCATGAAAATGTTCGACTTTTTTAAAGCCGAAATCCTGTCGTGAAAATTTTCAACTTTTTTGAAGCCGAAATACTTCATGAAAATTTTCGACTTTTTTAAAGCCGAAATCCTGTCTTGAAAATTTTCAACTTTTTTGAATCCGAAATACTTCATGAAAATTTTAAACTTTTTTGAAGCCGAAATCTTTCCATTAAAATTTTCAACTTTTTTGGAGCCGAAATACTTCATGAAAATTTTAAACTTTTTTGAAGCCGAAATCTTTCCATTAAAATTTTCAACTTTTTTGGAGCCGAAATACTTCATGAAAATTTTCAACTTTTTTGAATCCGAAATACTTCATGAAAATTTTAAACTTTTTTGAAGCCGAAATCTTTCCATTAAAATTTTCAACTTTTTTGGAGCCGAAATACTTCATGAAAATTTTCAACTTTTTTGAATCTGAAATACTTCATGAAAATTTTAAACTTTTTTGAAGCCGAAATCTTTCCATTAAAATTTTCAACTTTTTTGGAGCCGAAATACTTCATGAAAATTTTCAACTTTTTTGAATCCGAAATACTTCATGAAAATTTTAAACTTTTTTGAAGCCGAAATCTTTCCATTAAAATTTTCAACTTTTTTGGAGCCGAAATCTTTTCATGAAAATTTTCAACTTTTTTGAAGCTGAAGTACTTCATGAAAATGGTCGACTTTTTTAAAGCCGAAATCCTGTCGTGAAAATTTTCAACTTTTTTGAATCTGAAATACTTCATGAAAATGTTCGACTTTTTTAAAGCTGAAATCCTGTCGTGAAAATTTTCAACTTTTTTGAATATGAAATACTTCATTAAAATTTTCAACTTTTTTGAAGCCGAAATACTTCATGAAAATTTTTAACTTTTTTGAAGCCGAAATACTGTCATGAAAATGTTCAACTTTTTTGAAGCTGAAATACTTCATGAAAATGTTCGACTTTTTTAAAGCCGAAATCCTGTCGTGAAAATATCTACTTTTTTCAATCTGAAATACTTCATGAAAATTTTCAACTTTTTTGAATACGAAATCTTTTCATGAAAATTTTCAACTTTTTTGAAGCTGAAATACTGCATGAAAATGTTCGACTTTTTTAAAGCCGAAATCCTGTCGTGAAAATTTTCAACTTTTTTGAATCCGAAATACTTCATGAAAATTTTCAACTTTTTTGAATCCGACATACTTCAAGAAAATTTTCAACTTTTTTGAAGCCGAAATCTTTCCATTAAAATTTTCAACTTTTTTGAAGCCGAAATCTTTTCATGAAAATTTTCAACATTTTTGAAGCCGAAATCTTTTCATGAAATGTTCAACTTTTTTGAAGCCGAAATCTTTTCATGAAAATGTTAAACTTTTTTGAATCCGAAATACTTCATGAAAATTTTCAACTTTTTTGAATCCGAAATACTTCATGAAAATGGTCGACTTTTTTAAAGCCGAAATCTTGTCGTGAAAATTTTCAACTTTTTTGAAGCCGAAATACTTCATGAAAAAGGTTGACTTTTTTAAAGCCGAAATCCTGTCTTGAAAATTTTCAACTTTTTTGAAGCCGAAATCTTTACATGAAAATGTTCAACTTTTTTGAAGCTGAAATACTTCATGAAAATGGTCGACTTTTTAAAAGCCGAAATCCTGTCGTGAAAATTTTCAACTTTTTTGAATCCGAAATACTTCATGAAAATGTTCAACTTTTTTGAAACTGAAATCTTTTCCTTTAAATGTTCTACTTTTTTGAAGCTGAAATACTTCATGAAAATGTTCGACTTTTTTAAAGCCGAAATCTTTCCATTAAAATATTCAACTTTTTGGAAGACGAAATCTTTTCAAGAAAATTTTCAACTTTTTTGAAGCTGAAATACTGCATGAAAATGTTCGACTTTTTTAAAGCCGAAATCCTGTCATGAAAATTTTCAACTTTTTTGAATCCGAAATACTTCATGAAGATTTTCAACTTTTTTGAAGCCGAAATCTTTTCATGAAAATGTTCAACTTTTTTGAAGCTGAAATACTTCATGAAAATGTTCGACTTTTTTAAAGCCGAAATACTGTCATGAAAATGTTCGACTTTTTAAAAGCCGAAATACTTTCATGAAAATTTTCAACTTTTTTGAAGCCCAAATATTTAATGAAAATTTTCACATTTTTTGAAGCCGAAATACTGTCATGAAAATGTTCAACATTTTTGAAGCCGAAATACTTCATGAAAATTTTCAACTATTTTGAAGCCGAAATCTTTTCATGAAAAATGTTCAACTTTTTTGAAGCCGAAATCCTGTCATGAAAATGTTCAACTTTTTGAAGATAAAATACTTCATGAAAATGTTCAACTTTTTTTAATCCTTAATACTTCATGAAAATTTTCAACTTTTTGGAAGACGAAATCTTTTCATGAAAATTTTCAACTTTTTAGAAGCTGAAATACTGCATGAAAATGTTCGACTTTTTTAAAGCCGAAATCCTGTCGTGAAAATTTTCAACTTTTTTGATTCCGAAATACTTCATGAAAATTTTCAACTTTTTTGAATCCGACATACTTCATGAAAATTTTTAACTTTTTTGAAGCCGAAATCTTTTCATGAAAATGTTCAACTTTTTTGAAGCCGAAATCTTTTCATGAAAATTTTCAACTTTTTTGAAGCCGAAATATTTTCATGAAAATGTTCAACTTTTTTGAAGCTGAAATACTGTCATGAAAATGTTCGACTTTTTTAAAGCCGAAATACTGTCATGAAAATTTTCAACTTTTTTGAAGCCCAAATATTTAATGAAAATTTTCACATTTTTTGAAGCCGAAATACTGTCATGAAAATGTTCAACATTTTTGAAGCCGAAATACTTCATGAAAATTTTCAACTTTTTTGGAACTGAAATCTTTTCCTGAAAATGTTCAACTTTTTTGAAGCTGAAATACTTCATGAAAATGTGCGACTTTTTTAAAGCCGAAATACTGTCGTGAAAATTTTCAACTTTTTGAAGATAAAATACTTCATGAAAATGTTCAACTTTTTTGGAACTGAAATATTTTCCTGAAAATGTTCAACTTTTTGAAGATAAAATACTTCATGAAAATGTTCAACTTTTTTGAAACTGAAATCTTTTCCTGAAAATGTTCTACTTTTTTGAAGCTGAAATACTTCATGAAAATGTTCGACTTTTTTAAAGCCGAAATCCTGTCGTGAAAATGTTCAACTTTTTTTAATCCTTAATACTTCATGAAAATTTTCAACTATTTTGAAGCGGAAATCTTTTCATGAAAATGTTCAACTTTTTTGAAGCCGAAATCCTGTCATGAAAATGTTCAACTTTTTTGAATCCGACATACTTCATGAAAATTTTCAACTTTTTTGAATCCGACATACTTCATGAAAATTTTCAACTTTTTTGAAGCCGAAATCTTTTCATGAAAATGTTCAACTTTTTTGAAGCCGAAATCTTTTCATGAAAATGTTCAACTTTTTTGTAGCCGAAATCTTTTCATGAAAATGTTCAACTTTTTTGAATCCGAAATACTTCATGAAAATTTTAAACTTTTTTGAATCCGAAATACTTCATGAAAATTTTCAACTTTTTTGAAGCCTAAATCTTTTCATGAAAATTTTCAACTTTTTTGAAGCCGAAATCTTTTCATGAAAATGTTCAACTTTTTTAAATCTGAAATACTTCATGAAAATGTTCGACTTTTTTAAAGCCGAAATCCTGTCATGAAAATTTTCAACTTTTTTGAATCCGAAATATTTCATGAAGATTTTCAACTTTTTTGAAGCCGAAATCTTTTCATGAAAATGTTCAACTTTTTTGAAGCCGAAATCCTGACATGAAAATGTTCAACTTTTTTGAAGCCGAAATACTGTCATGAAAATTTTCAATTTTTTTGAAGCTGAAATACTTCATGAAAATGTTCGACTTTTTTAAAGCCGAAATACTGTCATGAAAATGTTCGACTTTTTTAAAGCCGAAATACTGTCATGAAAATTTTCAACTTTTTTGAAGCCCAAATATTTAATGAAAATTTTCACATTTTTTGAAGCCGAAATACTGTCATGAAAATGTTCAACTATTTTGAAGCCGAAATCTTTTCATGAAAAATGTTCAACTTTTTTGAAGCCGAAATCCTGTCATGAAAATGTTCAACTTTTTGAAGATAAAATACTTCATGAAAATGTTCAACTTTTTTGAAACTGAAATCTTTTCCTGAAAATGTTCTACTTTTTTGAAGCTGAAATACTTCATGAAAATGTTCGACTTTTTTAAAGCCGAAATCCTGTCGTGAAAATGTTCAACTTTTTTTAATCCTTAATACTTCATGAAAATTTTCAACTATTTTGAAGCCGAAATCTTTTCATGAAAATGTTCAACTTTTTTGAAGCCGAAATCCTGTCATGAAAATGTTCAACTTTTTGAAGATAAAATACTTCATGAAAATGTTCAACTTTTTTTAATCCTTAATACTTCATGAAAATTTTCAACTTTTTGGAAGACGAAATCTTTTCATGAAAATTTTCAACTTTTTTGAAGCTGAAATACTGCATGAAAATGTTCGACTTTTTTAAAGCCGAAATCCTGTTGTGAAAATTTTCAACTTTTTTGATTCCGAAATACTTCATGAAAATTTTCAACTTTTTTGAATCCGACATACTTCATGAAAATTTTCAACTTTTTTGAAGCCGAAATCTTTTCATGAAAATGTTCAACTTTTTTGAAGCCGAAATCTTTTCATGAAAATTTTCAACTTTTTTGAAGCCGAAATATTTTCATGAAAATGTTCAACTTTTTTGAAGCTGAAATACTGTCATGAAAATGTTCGACTTTTTTAAAGCCGAAATACTGTCATGAAAATTTTCAACTTTTTTGAAGCCCAAATATTTAATGAAAATTTTCACATTTTTTGAAGCCGAAATACTGTCATGAAAATGTTCAACATTTTTGAAGCCGAAATACTTCATGAAAATTTTCAACTTTTTTGGAACTGAAATCTTTTCCTGAAAATGTTCAACTTTTTTGAAGCTGAAATACTTCATGAAAATGTGCGACTTTTTTAAAGCCGAAATACTGTCGTGAAAATTTTCAACTTTTTGAAGATAAAATACTTCATGAAAATGTTCAACTTTTTTGGAACTGAAATCTTTTCCTGAAAATGTTCAACTTTTTTGAATCAGAAATACTTCATGAAAATTTTCAACTATTTTGAAGCCGAAATCTTTTCATGAAAAATGTTCAACTTTTTTGAAGCCGAAATCCTGTCATGAAAATGTTCAACTTTTTGAAGATAAAATACTTCATGAAAATGTTCAACTTTTTTGAAACTGAAACCTTTTCCTGAAAATGTTCTACTTTTTTGAAGCTGAAATACTTCATGAAAATGTTCGACTTTTTTAAAGCCGAAATCCTGTCGTGAAAATGTTCAACTTTTTTTAATCCTTAATACTTCATGAAAATTTTCAACTATTTTGAAGCGGAAATCTTTTCATGAAAATGTTCAACTTTTTTGAAGCCGAAATCCTGTCATGAAAATGTTCAACTTTTTGAAGATAAAATACTTCATGAAAATGTTCAACTTTTTTGAAACTGAATTCTTTTCCTGAAAATGTTCTACTTTTTTGAAGCTGAAATACTTCATGAAAATGTTCGACTTTTTTAAAGCCGAAATCCTGTCGTGAAAATGTTCAACTTTTTTTTAATCCTTAATACTTCATGAAAATTTTCAACTTTTTGGAAGACGAAATCTTTTCATGAAAATTTTCAACTTTTTTGAAGCTGAAATACTGCATGAAAATGTTCGACTTTTTTAAAGCCGAAATCCTGTCGTGAAAATTTTCAACTTTTTTGATTCCGAAATACTTCATGAAAATTTTCAACTTTTTTGAATCCGACATACTTCATGAAAATTTTCAACTTTTTTGAAGCCGAAATCTTTTCATGAAAATGTTCAACTTTTTTGAAGCCGAAATCTTTTCATGAAAATGTTCAACTTTTTTGAAGCCGAAATCTTTTCATGAAAATGTTCAACTTTTTTGAATCCGAAATACTTCATGAAAATTTTAAACTTTTTTGAATCCGAAATACTTCATGAAAATTTTAAACTTTTTTGAAGCCGAAATCTTTCCATTAAAATTTGAAACTTTTTTGAAGCCTAAATCTTTTCATGAAAATTTTCAACTTTTTTGAAGCCTAAATCTTTTCATGAAAATTTTCAACTTTTTTGAAGCCGAAATCTTTTCATGAAAATGTTCAACTTTTTTAAATCTGAAATACTTCATGAAAATGTTCGACTTTTTTAAAGCCGAAATCCTGTCATGAAAATTTTCAACTTTTTTGAATCCGAAATACTTCATGAAGATTTTCAACTTTTTTGAAGCCGAAATCTTTTCATGAAAATTTTCAACTTTTTTGAAGCCGAAATCCTGACATGAAAATGTTCAACTTTTTTGAAGCCGAAATACTGTCATGAAAATTTTCAACTTTTTTGAAGCTGAAATACTTCATGAAAATGTTCGACTTTTTTTAAAGCCGAAATACTGTCATGAAAATGTTCGACTTTTTTAAAGCCGAAATACTGTCATGAAAATTTTCAACTTTTTTGAAGCCCAAATATTTAATGAAAATTTTCACATTTTTTGAAGCCGAAATACTGTCATGAAAATGTTCAACATTTTTGAAGCCGAAATACTTCATGAAAATTTTCAACTTTTTTGGAACTGAAATCTTTTCCTGAAAATGTTCAACTTTTTTGAAGCTGAAATACTTCATGAAAATGTGCGACTTTTTTAAAGCCGAAATACTGTCGTGAAAATTTTCAACTTTTTGAAGATAAAATACTTCATGAAAATGTTCAACTTTTTTGGAACTGAAATCTTTTCCTGAAAATGTTCAACTTTTTTGAATCAGAAATACTTCATGAAAATGTGCGACTTTTTTAAAGCCGAAATACTGTCGTGAAAATTTTCAACTTTTTGAATATAAAATACTTCATGAAAATGTTCAACTTTTTTGGAACTGAAATCTTTTCCTGAAAATGTTCAACTTTTTTGAATCAGAAATACTTCATGAAAATTTTCAACTATTTTGAAGCCGAAATCTTTTCATGAAAAATGTTCAACTTTTTTGAAGCCGAAATCCTGTCATGAAAATGTTCAACTTTTTGAAGATAAAATACTTCATGAAAATGTTCAACTTTTTTGAAACTGAAATCTTTTCCTGAAAATGTTCTACTTTTTTGAAGCTGAAATACTTCATGAAAATGTTCGACTTTTTTAAAGCCGAAATCCTGTCGTGAAAATGTTCAACTTTTTTTAATCCTTAATACTTCATGAACATTTTCAACTATTTTGAAGCCGAAATCTTTTCATGAAAATGTTCAACTTTTTTGAAGCCGAAATCCTGTCATGAAAATGTTCAACTTTTTGAAGATAAAATACTTCATGAAAATGTTCAACTTTTTTGAAACTGAAATCTTTTCCTGAAAATGTTCTACTTTTTTGAAGCTGAAATACTTCATGAAAATGTTCGACTTTTTTAAAGCCGAAATCCTGTCGTGAAAATGTTCAACTTTTTTTAATCCTTAATACTTCATGAAAATTTTCAACTTTTTGGAAGACGAAATCTTTTCATGAAAATTTTCAACTTTTTTGAAGCTGAAATACTGCGTGAAAATGTTCGACTTTTTTAAAGCCGAAATCCTGTCGTGAAAATTTTCAACTTTTTTGATTCCGAAATACTTCATGAAAATTTTCAACTTTTTTGAATCCGACATACTTCATGAAAATTTTCAACTTTTTTGAAGCCGAAATCTTTTCATGAAAATGTTCAACTTTTTTGAAGCCGAAATCTTTTCATGAAAATGTTCAACTTTTTTGAATCCGAAATACTTCATGAAAATTTTAAACTTTTTTGAAGCCGAAATCTTTCCGTTAAAATTTGAAACTTTTTTGAAGCCTAAATCTTTTCATGAAAATTTTCAACTTTTTTGAAGCCGAAATCTTTTCATGAAAATGTTCAACTTTTTTTAATCTGAAATACTTCATGAAAATGTTCGACTTTTTTAAAGCCGAAATCCTGTCATGAAAATTTTCAACTTTTTTGAATCCGAAATACTTCATGAAGATTTTCAACTTTTTTGAAGCCGAAATCTTTTCATGAAAATGTTCAACTTTTTTGAAGCCGAAATCCTGACATGAAAATGTTCAACTTTTTTGAAGCCGAAATACTGTCATGAAAATTTTCAACTTTTTTGAAGCTGAAATACTTCATGAAAATGTTCGACTTTTTTAAAGCCGAAATACTGTCATGAAAATGTTCGACTTTTTTAAAGCCGAAATACTGTCATGAAAATTTTCAACTTTTTTGAAGCCCAAATATTTAATGAAAATTTTCACATTTTTTGAAGCCGAAATACTGTCATGAAAATGTTCAACATTTTTGAAGCCGAAATACTTCATGAAAATTTTCAACTTTTTTGGAACTGAAATCTTTTCCTGAAAATGTTCAACTTTTTTGAAGCTGAAATACTTCATGAAAATGTGCGACTTTTTTAAAGCCGAAATACTGTCGTGAAAATTTTCAACTTTTTGAAGATAAAATACTTCATGAAAATGTTCAACTTTTTTGGAACTGAAATCTTTTCCTGAAAATGTTCAACTTTTTTGAATCAGAAATACTTCATGAAAATTTTCAACTATTTTGAAGCCGAAATCTTTTCATGAAAAATGTTCAACTTTTTTGAAGCCGAAATCCTGTCATGAAAATGTTCAACTTTTTGAAGATAAAATACTTCATGAAAATGTTCAACTTTTTTGAAACTGAAATCTTTTCCTGAAAATGTTCTACTTTTTTGAAGCTGAAATACTTCATGAAAATGTTCGACTTTTTTAAAGCGAAATCCTGTCGTGAAAATGTTCAACTTTTTTTAATCCTTAATACTTCATGAAAATTTTCAACTATTTTGAAGCCGAAATCTTTTCATGAAAATGTTCAACTTTTTTGAAGCCGAAATCCTGTCATGAAAATGTTCAACTTTTTGAAGATAAAATACTTCATGAAAATGTTCAACTTTTTTGAAACTAAAATCTTTTCCTGAAAATGTTCTACTTTTTTGAAGCTGAAATATTTCATGAAAATGTTCGACTTTTTTAAAGCCGAAATCCTGTCGTGAAAATGTTCACCTTTTTTTAATCCTTAATACTTCATGAAAATTTTCAACTTTTTGGAAGACGAAATCTTTTCATGAAAATTTTCAACTTTTTTGAAGCTGAAATACTGCATGAAAATGTTCGACTTTTTTAAAGCCGAAATACTGTCATGAAAATTTTCAACTTTTTTGAAGCCCAAATATTTAATGAAAATTTTCACATTTTTTGAAGCCGAAATACTGTCATGAAAATGTTCAACATTTTTGAAGCCGAAATACTTCATGAAAATTTTCAACTTTTTTGGAACTGAAATCTTTTCCTGAAAATGTTCAACTTTTTTGAAGCTGAAATACTTCATGAAAATGTGCGACTTTTTTAAAGCCGAAATACTGTCGTGAAAATTTTCAACTTTTTGAAGATAAAATACTTCATGAAAATGTTCAACTTTTTTGGAACTGAAATCTTTTCCTGAAAATGTTCAACTTTTTTGAATCAGAAATACTTCATGAAAATGTGCGACTTTTTTAAAGCCGAAATACTGTCGTGAAAATTTTCAACTTTTTGAATATAAAATACTTCATGAAAATGTTCAACTTTTTTGGAACTGAAATCTTTTCCTGAAAATGTTCAACTTTTTTGAATCAGAAATACTTCATGAAAATTTTCAACTATTTTGAAGCCGAAATCTTTTCATGAAAAATGTTCAACTTTTTTGAAGCCGAAATCCTGTCATGAAAATGTTCAACTTTTTGAAGATAAAATACTTCATGAAAATGTTCAACTTTTTTGAAACTGAAATCTTTTCCTGAAAATGTTCTACTTTTTTGAAGCTGAAATACTTCATGAAAATGTTCGACTTTTTTAAAGCCGAAATCCTGTCGTGAAAATGTTCAACTTTTTTTAATCCTTAATACTTCATGAACATTTTCAACTATTTTGAAGCCGAAATCTTTTCATGAAAATGTTCAACTTTTTTGAAGCCGAAATCCTGTCATGAAAATGTTCAACTTTTTGAAGATAAAATACTTCATGAAAATGTTCAACTTTTTTGAAACTGAAATCTTTTCCTGAAAATGTTCTACTTTTTTGAAGCTGAAATACTTCATGAAAATGTTCGACTTTTTTAAAGCCGAAATCCTGTCGTGAAAATGTTCAACTTTTTTTAATCCTTAATACTTCATGAAAATTTTCAACTTTTTGGAAGACGAAATCTTTTCATGAAAATTTTCAACTTTTTTGAAGCTGAAATACTGCGTGAAAATGTTCGACTTTTTTAAAGCCGAAATCCTGTCGTGAAAATTTTCAACTTTTTTGATTCCGAAATACTTCATGAAAATTTTCAACTTTTTTGAATCCGACATACTTCATGAAAATTTTCAACTTTTTTGAAGCCGAAATCTTTTCATGAAAATGTTCAACTTTTTTGAAGCCGAAATCTTTTCATGAAAATGTTCAACTTTTTTGAAGCCGAAATACTTCATGAAAATTTTAAACTTTTTTGAAGCCGAAATCTTTCCGTTAAAATTTGAAACTTTTTTGAAGCCTAAATCTTTTCATGAAAATTTTCAACTTTTTTGAAGCCTAAATCTTTTCATGAAAATTTTCAACTTTTTTGAAGCCGAAATCTTTTCATGAAAATGTTCAACTTTTTTTAATCTGAAATACTTCATGAAAATGTTCGACTTTTTTAAAGCCGAAATCCTGTCATGAAAATTTTCAACTTTTTTGAATCCGAAATACTTCATGAAGATTTTCAACTTTTTTGAAGCCGAAATCTTTTCATGAAAATGTTCAACTTTTTTGAAGCCGAAATCCTGACATGAAAATGTTCAACTTTTTTGAAGCCGAAATACTGTCATGAAAATTTTCAACTTTTTTGAAGCTGAAATACTTCATGAAAATGTTCGACTTTTTTAAAGCCGAAATACTGTCATGAAAATGTTCGACTTTTTTAAAGCCGAAATACTGTCATGAAAATTTTCAACTTTTTTGAAGCCCAAATATTTAATGAAAATTTTCACATTTTTTGAAGCCGAAATACTGTCATGAAAATGTTCAACATTTTTGAAGCCGAAATACTTCATGAAAATTTTCAACTTTTTTGGAACTGAAATCTTTTCCTGAAAATGTTCAACTTTTTTGAAGCTGAAATACTTCATGAAAATGTGCGACTTTTTTAAAGCCGAAATACTGTCGTGAAAATGTTCAACTTTTTGAAGATAAAATACTTCATGAAAATGTTCAACTTTTTTGGAACTGAAATCTTTTCCTGAAAATGTTCAACTTTTTTGAATCAGAAATACTTCATGAAAATGTGCGACTTTTTTAAAGCCGAAATACTGTCGTGAAAATTTTCAACTTTTTGAAGATAAAATACTTCATGAAAATGTTCAACTTTTTTGGAACTGAAATCTTTTCCTGAAAATGTTCAACTTTTTTGAATCAGAAATACTTCATGAAAATTTTCAACTATTTTGAAGCCGAAATCTTTTCATGAAAAATGTTCAACTTTTTTGAAGCCGAAATCCTGTCATGAAAATGTTCAACTTTTTTAAAGTCGAAATCCTGTCGTGAAAATTTTCAACTCTTTTGAAGCCGAAATGTTTTCATGAAAATTTTCAACTTTTTTGAAGCCGAAATCTTTTCATGAAAATTTTCAACTTTTTTGAAGCTGAAATACTTCATGAAAATGTTCGACTTTTTTAAAGCCGAAATCCTGTCGTGAAAATGTTCAACTTTTTTTAATCCTTAATACTTCATGAAAATTTTCAACTATTTTGAAGCCGAAATCTTTTCATGAAAATGTTCAACTTTTTTGAAGCCGAAATCCTGTCATGAAAATGTTCAACTTTTTGAAGATAAAATACTTCATGAAAATGTTCAACTTTTTTGAAACTGAAATCTTTTCCTGAAAATGTTCTACTTTTTTGAAGCTGAAATACTTCATGAAAATGTTCGACTTTTTTAAAGCCGAAATCCTGTCGTGAAAATGTTCAACTTTTTTGAATCCTTAATACTTCATGAAAATTTTCAACTTTTTGGAAGACGAAATCTTTTCATGAAAATTTTCAACTTTTTTGAAGCTGAAATACTGCATGAAAATGTTCGACTTTTTTAAAGCCGAAATCCTGTCGTGAAAATTTTCAACTTTTTTGATTCCGAAATACTTCATGAAAATTTTCAACTTTTTTGAATCCGACATACTTCATGAAAATTTTCAACTTTTTTGAAGCCGAAATCTTTTCATGAAAATGTTCAACTTTTTTGAAGCCGAAATCTTTTCATGAAAATGTTCAACTTTTTTGAATCCGAAATACTTCATGAAAATTTTAAACTTTTTTGAATCCGAAATACTTCATGAAAATTTTAAACTTTTTTGAAGCCGAAATCTTTCCATTAAAATTTGAAACTTTTTTGAAGACTAAATCTTTTCATGAAAATTTTCAACTTTTTTGAAGCCTAAATCTTTTCATGAAAATTTTCAACTTTTTTGAAGCCGAAATCTTTTCATGAAAATGTTCAACTTTTTTTAATCTGAAATACTTCATGAAAATGTTCGACTTTTTTAAAGCCGAAATCCTGTCATGAAAATTTTCAACTTTTTTGAATCCGAAATACTTCATGAAGATTTTCAACTTTTTTGAAGCCGAAATCTTTTCATGAAAATGTTCAACTTTTTTGAAGCCGAAATCCTGACATGAAAATGTTCAACTTTTTTGAAGCCGAAATACTGTCATGAAAATGTTCGACTTTTTTAAAGCCGAAATACTGTCATGAAAATTTTCAACTTTTTTGAAGCCCAAATATTTAATGAAAATTTTCACATTTTTTGAAGCCGAAATCCTGTCATGAAAATGTTCAACATTTTTGAAGCCGAAATACTTCATGAAAATTTTCAACTTTTTTGGAACTGAAATCTTTTCCTGAAAATGTTCAACTTTTTTGAAGCTGAAATACTTCATGAAAATGTGCGACTTTTTGAAAGCCGAAATACTGTCGTGAAAATTTTCAACTTTTTGAAGATAAAATACTTCATGAAAATGTTCAACTTTTTTGGAACTGAAATCTTTTCCTGAAAATGTTCAACTTTTTTGAAGCTGAAATACTTCATGAAAATGTGCGACTTTTTGAAAGCCGAAATACTGTCGTGAAAATTTTCAACTTTTTGAAGATAAAATACTTCATGAAAATGTTCAACTTTTTTGGAGCTGAAATCTTTTCCTGAAAATGTTCAACTTTTTTGAATCAGAAATACTTCATGAAAATTTTCAACTATTTTGAAGCCGAAATCTTTTCATGAAAAATGTTCAACTTTTTTGAAGCCGAAATCCTGACATGAAAATGTTCAACTTTTTGAAGATAAAATACTTCATGAAAATGTTCAACTTTTTTGAAACTGAAATCTTTTCCTGAAAATGTTCTACTTTTTTGAAGCTGAAATACTTCATGAAAATGTTCGACTTTTTTAAAGCCGAAATCCTGTCGTGAAAATGTTCAACTTTTTTTAATCCTTAATACTTCATGAAAATTTTCAACTTTTTGGAAGACGAAATCTTTTCATGAAAATTTTCAACTTTTTTGAAGCTGAAATACTGCATGAAAATGTTCGACTTTTTTAAAGCCGAAATCCTGTCGTGAAAATTTTCAACTTTTTTGAATCCGAAATACTTCATGAAAACTTTCAACTTTTTTGAATCCGACATAATTCATGAAAATTTTAAACTTTTTTGAAGCCGAAATCTTTTCATGAAAATGTTCAACGTTTTTGAAGCCGAAATCTTTTCATGAAAATGTTCAACTTTTTTAAAGCCGAAATACTTCATGAAATAGGTTGACTTTTTTAAAGCCGAAATACTGTCATGAAAATTTTCAACTTTTTGAAGATAAAATACTTCATGAAAATGTTCAACTTTTTTGGAACTGAAATCTTTTCCTGAAAATGTTCAACTTTTTTGAATCAGAAATACTTCATGAAAATGTGCGACTTTTTTAAAGCCGAAATACTGTCGTGAAAATTTTCAACTTTTTGAAGATAAAATACTTCATGAAAATGTTCAACTTTTTTGGAACTGAAATCTTTTCCTGAAAATGTTCAACTTTTTTTAATCAGAAATACTTCATGAAAATTTTCAACTATTTTGAAGCCGAAATCTTTTCATGAAAAATGTTCAACTTTTTTGAAGCCGAAATCCTGTCATGAAAATGTTCAACTTTTTGAAGATAAAATACTTCAGGAAAATGTTCAACTTTTTTGAAACTGAAATCTTTTCCTGAAAATGTTCTACTTTTTTGAAGCTGAAATACTTCATGAAAATGTTCGACTTTTTTAAAGCCGAAATCCTGTCGTGAAAATGTTCAACTTTTTTTAATCCTTAATACTTCATGAAAATTTTCAACTATTTTGAAGCCGAAATCTTTTCATGAAAATTTTCAACTATTTTGAAGCCGAAATCTTTTCATGAAAATGTTCAACTTTTTTGAAGCCGAAATCCTGTCATGAAAATGTTCAACTTTTTGAAGATAAAATACTTCATGAAAATGTTCGTCTTTTTTAAAGCCGAAATCCTGTCGTGAAAATTTTCAACTTTTTTGAATCCGAAATACTTCATGAAAATTTTCAACTTTTTGGAAGACGAAATCTTTTCATGAAAATTTTCAACTTTTTTGAAGCTGAAATACTGCATGAAAATGTTCGACTTTTTTAAAGCCGAAATCCTGTCGTGAAAATTTTCAACTTTTTTGAATCCGAAATACTTCATGAAAACTTTCAACTTTTTTGAATCCGACATAATTCATGAAAATTTTAAACTTTTTTGAAGCCGAAATCTTTTCATGAAAATGTTCAACGTTTTTGAAGCCGAAATCTTTTCATGAAAATGTTCAACTTTTTTAAAGCCGAAATACTTCATGAAATAGGTTGACTTTTTTAAAGCCGAAATCATGTCTTGAAAATTTTCAACTTTTTTGAAGCCGAAATCTTTACATGAAAATGTTCAACTTTTTTGAAGCTGAAATACTTCATGAAAATGGTCGACTTTTTTAAAGCCGAAATACTGTCATGAAAATTTTCAACTTTTTGAAGATAAAATACTTCATGAAAATGTTCAACTTTTTTGGAACTGAAATCTTTTCCTGAAAATGTTCAACTTTTTTGAATCAGAAATACTTCATGAAAATGTGCGACTTTTTTAAAGCCGAAATACTGTCGTGAAAATTTTCAACTTTTTGAAGATAAAATACTTCATGAAAATGTTCAACTTTTTTGGAACTGAAATCTTTTCCTGAAAATGTTCAACTTTTTTGAATCAGAAATACTTCATGAAAATTTTCAACTATTTTGAAGCCGAAATCTTTTCATGAAAAATGTTCAACTTTTTTGAAGCCGAAATCCTGTCATGAAAATGTTCAACTTTTTGAAGATAAAATACTTCAGGAAAATGTTCAACTTTTTTGAAACTGAAATCTTTTCCTGAAAATGTTCTACTTTTTTGAAGCTGAAATACTTCATGAAAATGTTCGACTTTTTTAAAGCCGAAATCCTGTCGTGAAAATGTTCAACTTTTTTTAATCCTTAATACTTCATGAAAATTTTCAACTATTTTGAAGCCGAAATCTTTTCATGAAAATTTTCAACTATTTTGAAGCCGAAATCTTTTCATGAAAATGTTCAACTTTTTTGAAGCCGAAATCCTGTCATGAAAATGTTCAACTTTTTGAAGATAAAATACTTCATGAAAATGTTCGACTTTTTTAAAGCCGAAATCCTGTCGTGAAAATTTTCAACTTTTTTGAATCCGAAATACTTCATGAAAATTTTCAACTTTTTGGAAGACGAAATCTTTTCATGAAAATTTTCAACTTTTTTGAAGCTGAAATACTGCATGAAAATGTTCGACTTTTTTAAAGCCGAAATCCTGTCGTGAAAATTTTCAACTTTTTTGAATCCGAAATACTTCATGAAAACTTTCAACTTTTTTGAATCCGACATAATTCATGAAAATTTTAAACTTTTTTGATGCCGAAATCTTTTCATGAAAATGTTCAACTTTTTTGAAGCCGAAATCCTGACATGAAAATGTTCAACTTTTTTGAAGCCGAAATACTGTCATGAAAATTTTCAACTTTTTTGAAGCTGAAATACTTCATGAAAATGTTCGACTTTTTTAAAGCCGAAATACTGTCATGAAAATGTTCGACTTTTTTAAAGCCGAAATACTGTCATGAAAACTTTCAACTTTTTTGAATCCGACATAATTCATGAAAATTTTAAACTTTTTTGAAGCCGAAATCTTTTCATGAAAATGTTCAACTTTTTTGAAGCCGAAATCCTGACATGAAAATGTTCAACTTTTTTGAAGCCGAAATACTGTCATGAAAATTTTCAACTTTTTTGAAGCTGAAATACTTCATGAAAATGTTCGACTTTTTTAAAGCCGAAATACTGTCATGAAAATGTTCGACTTTTTTAAAGCCGAAATACTGTCATGAAAATTTTCAACTTTTTTGAAGCCCAAATATTTAATGAAAATTTTCACATTTTTTGAAGCCGAAATACTGTCATGAAAATGTTCAACATTTTTGAAGCCGAAATACTTCATGAAAATTTTCAACTTTTTTGGAACTGAAATCTTTTCCTGAAAATGTTCAACTTTTTTGAAGCTGAAATACTTCATGAAAATGTGCGACTTTTTTAAAGCCGAAATACTGTTGTGAAAATGTTCAACTTTTTGAAGATAAAATACTTCATGAAAATGTTCAACTTTTTTGAAACTGAAATCTTTTCCTGAAAATGTTCAACTTTTTTGAAGCTGAAATACTTCATGAAAATGTGCGACTTTTTTAAAGCCGAAATACTGTTGTGAAAATGTTCAACTTTTTGAAGATAAAATACTTCATGAAAATGTTCAACTTTTTTGAAACTGAAATCTTTTCCTGAAAATGTTCTACTTTTTTGAAGCTGAAATACTTCATGAAAATTTTCAACTATTTTGAAGCCGAAATCTTTTCATGAAAAATGTTCAACTTTTTTGAAGCCGAAATCCTGTCATGAAAATGTTCTACTTTTTTGAAGCTGAAATACTTCATGAAAATTTTCAACTATTTTGAAGCCGAAATCTTTTCATGAAAAATGTTCAACTTTTTTGAAGCCGAAATCCTGTCATGAAAATGTTCAACTTTTTGAAGATAAAATACTTCATGAAAATGTTCAACTTTTTTGAAACTGAAATCTTTTCATGAAAATGTTCAACTTTTTTAAAGCCGAAATACTTCATGAAATAGGTTGACTTTTTTAAAGCCGAAATCATGTCTTGAAAATGTTCAACTTTTTTGAAACTGAAATCTTTTCCTGAAAATGTTCTACTTTTTTGAAGCTGAAATACTTCATGAAAATGTTCGACTTTTTTAAAGCCGAAATCCTGTCGTGAAAATGTTCAACTTTTTTTAATCCTTAATACTTCATGAAAATTTTCAACTATTTTGAAGCCGAAATCTTTTCATGAAAATGTTCAACTTTTTTGAAGCCGAAATCCTGTCATGAAAATGTTCAACTTTTTGAAGATAAAATACTTCATGAAAATGTTCAACTTTTTTGAAACTGAAATCTTTTCCTGAAAATGTTCTACTTTTTTGAAGCTGAAATACTTCATGAAAATGTTCGACTTTTTTAAAGCCGAAATCCTGTCGTGAAAATGTTCAACTTTTTTTAATCCTTAATACTTCATGAAAATTTTCAACTTTTTGGAAGACGACATCTTTTCATGAAAATTTTCAACTTTTTTGAAGCTGAAATACTGCATGAAAATGTTCGACTATTTTAAAGCCGAAATCCTGTCGTGAAAATTTTCAACTTTTTTGAAGCCGAAATCTTTTCATGAAAATGTTCAACGTTTTTGAAGCCGAAATCTTTTCATGAAAATGTTCAACTTTTTTAAAGCCGAAATACTTCATGAAAAAGGTTGACTTTTTTAAAGCCGAAATCCTGTCTTGAAAATTTTAAACTTTTTTGAAGCCGAAATCTTTACATGAAAATGTTCAACTTTTTTGAAGCTGAAATACTTCATGAAAATGGTCGACTTTTTAAAAGCCGTAATCCTGTCGTGAAAATTTTCAACTTTTTTGAATCCGAAATACTTCATGAAAATGTTCAACTTTTTTGAAACTGAAATCTTTTCCTTTAAATGTTCTACTTTTTTGAAGCTGAAATACTTCATGAAAATGTTCGACTTTTTTAAAGCCGAAATACTGTCATGAAAATGTTCGACTTTTTTAAAGCCGAAATACTGTCATGAAAATTTTCAACTTTTTTGAATCCCGAATACTTCATGAAAATGTTCGAATTTTTTAAAGCCGAAATCCTGTCGTGAAAATTTTCAACTTTTTTGAAGCCCAAAAACTTCATGAAAATGTTCGACGTTTTTAAAGCCAAAATCCTGTCGTGAAAATTTTCAACTTTTTTGAAGCCGAAATCTTTTCATGAAAATTTTCAACTTTTTTGAAGCCGAAATCTTTTCATGAAAATTTTCAACTTTTTTGAATCTGAAATACTTCATGAAAATTTTCAACTTTTTTGAAACCCATATACTTCATGAAAATTTTCAACTTTTTTGAAGCCGAAATCTTTTCATGAAAATTTTCAACTTTTTTGAATCTGAAATATTTCATGAAAATGTTCGACTTTTTTAAAGCCGAAATCCTGTCGTGAAAATTTTCAACTTTTTTGAATCCGAAATACTTCATGAAAATTTTCAACTTTTTTGAAGCTGAAATACTTCATGAAAATGTTCAACTTTTTTGAAGCCGAAAACTTTTCATGAAGATTTTCAACTTTTTTGAAGCCAAAATACTTCATGAAATGTTCAAATTTTTTGAATCCGAAATACTTCATGAAAATTTTCAACTTTTTTGAAGCCAAAATACTTCATGAAAATGTTCAACTTTTTTGAAGCCAAAATCTTTTCATGAAGATTTTCAACTTTTTTGAAGCCGAAATCTTTTCATGAAAATTTTCAACTTTTTTGAAGCCGAAATCTTTTCATGAAAATTTTCAACTTTTTTGAAGCCGAAATCTTTTCATGAAAATTTTCAACTTTTTTGACTCAGAAATCCTGTCGTGAAAATTTTCAACTTTTTTGAATCCCAAATACTTCATGAAAATGTTCAACTTTTTTGAAGCCGAAATCTTTTCATCAAAATGTTCAACTTTTTTGAAGCCGAAATCTTTTCATGAAAATTTTCAACTTTTTTGACTCAGAAATCCTGTCGTGAAAATTTTCAACTTTTTTGAATCCCAAATACTTCATGAAAATGTTCAACTTTTTTGAAGCCGAAATCTTTTCATCAAAATGTTCAACTTTTTTGAAGCCGAAATCTTTTCATGAAAATTTTCAACTTTTTTGAAGCCGAAATCTTTTCATGAAAATTTTCAACTTTTTTGACTCAGAAATCCTGTCGTGAAAATTTTCAACTTTTTTGAATCCCAAATACTTCATGAAAATGTTCGACTTTTTTAAAGCCGAAATCCTGTCGTGAAAATTTTCAACTTTTTTGAAGCCCAAATTCTTCATGAAAATTTTCAACTTTTTTGAAGCAAAAATCTTTTCATGAAAATTTTCAACTTTTTTGAAGCCGAAATCTTTTCATGAAAATTTTCAACTTTTTTGAATCCGAAATACTTCATGAAAATTTTCAACTTTTTTGAAACCCATATACTTCATGAAAATTTTCAACTTTTTTGAAGCCGAAATCTTTTCATGAAAATTTTCAACTTTTTTGAATCTGAAATATTTCATGAAAATGTTCGACTTTTTTAAAGCCGAAATCCTGTCGTGAAAATTTTCAACTTTTTTGAATCCGAAATACTTCATGAAAATTTTCAACTTTTTTGAAGCTGAAATACTTCATGAAAATTTTCAACTTTTTTGAAGCCGAAATCTTTTCATGAAAATTTTCAACTTTTTTGAAGCCGAAATCTTTTCATGAAAATTTTCAACTTTTTTGACTCAGAAATCCTGTCGTGAAAATTTTCAACTTTTTTGAATCCCAAATACTTCATGAAAATGTTCAACTTTTTTGAAGCCGAAATCTTTTCATGAAAATTTTCAACTTTTTTAAAGCCGAAATCTTTTCATGAAAATTTTCAACTTTTTTGACTCAGAAATCCTGTCGTGAAAATTTTCAACTTTTTTGAATCCAAAATACTTCATGAAAATTTTCAACTTTTTTGAAGCCGAAATCCTGTCGTGAAAATTTTCAACTTTTTTGAAGCCCAAATTCTTCATGAAAATTTTCAACTTTTTTGAAGCCGAAATCTTTTCATGAAAATTTTCAACTTTTTTGAAGCTGAAATATTTCATGAAAATGTTCGACTTTTTTAAAGCCGAAATCCTGTCGTGAAAATTTTCAACTTTTTTGAATCCGAAATACTTCATGAAAATTTTCAACTTTTTTGAAGCCAAAATACTTCATGAAAATGTTCAACTTTTTTGAAGCCGAAATCTTTTCATGAAGATTTTCAACTTTTTTGAAGCCAAAATACTTCATGAAAATGTTCAACTTTTTTGAAGCCGAAATCTTTTCATGAAAATTTTCAACTTTTTTGAAGCCGAAATCTTTTCATGAAAATTTTCAACTTTTTTGAAGCCGAAATCTTTTCATGAAAATTTTCAACTTTTTTGACTCAGAAATCCTGTCGTGAAAATTTTCAACTTTTTTGAATCCCAAATACTTCATGAAAATGTTCGACTTTTTTAGAGCCGAAATCCTGTCGTGAAAATGTTCGACTTTTTTGAAGCCCAAATTCTTCATGAAAATTTTCAACTTTTTTGAAGCAAAAATCTTTTCATGAAAATTTTCAACTTTTTTGAATCCGAAATACTTCATGAAAATTTTCAACTTTTTTGAAGCCGAAATACTTCATGAAAATGTTCGACTTTTTTAAAGCCGAAATCCTGTCGTGAAAATTTTCAACTTTTTTTAATCCGAAATACTTCATGAAAATTTTCAACTTTTTTGAAGCTGAAATATTTCATGAAAATGTTCGACTTTTTTAAAGCCGAAATCCTGTCGTGAAAATTTTCAACTTTTTTGAATCCGAAATACTTCATGAAAATTTTCAACTTTTTTGAAGCTGAAATACTTCATGAAAATGTTCAACTTTTTTGAAGCCGAAAACTTTTCATGAAGATTTTCAACTTTTTTGAAGCTGAAATACTTCATAAAAATGTTCGACTTTTTTAAAGGCGAAATCCTGTCTTGAAAATGTTCAACTTTTTTGAATCCGAAATACTTCATAAAAATTTTCAACTTTTTTGAAGCCAAAATACTTCATGAAATGTTCAAATTTTTTGAATCCGAAATACTTCATGAAAATTTTCAACTTTTTTGAAGCCAAAATACTTCATGAAAATGTTCAACTTTTTTGAAGCCGAAATCTTTTCATGAAAATTTTCAACTTTTTTGAAGCCGAAATCTTTTCATGAAAACTTTCAACTTTTTTGAAGCTGAAATACTTCATGAAAATGTTCGACTTTTTTAAAGCCGAAATCCTGTCGTTAAAATTTTCTACTTTTTTGACTCCGAAATCTTGTCGTGAAAATTTTCAACTTTTTTGAAGCCCAAATTCTTCCTGAAAATTTTCAACTTTTTTGAAGCAAAAATCTTTTCATGAAAATTTTCAACTTTTTTGAAGCCGAAATACTTCATGAAAATGTTCGACTTTTTTAAAGCCGAAATCCTGTCGTGAAAATTTTCAACTTTTTTGAATCCAAAATACTTCATGAAAATTTTCAACTTTTTTGAAGCCAAAATACTTCATGAAATGTTCAAATTTTTTGAATCCGAAATACTTCATGAAAATTTTCAACTTTTTTGAAGACAAAATACTTCATGAAAATGTTCAACTTTTTTGAAGCCGAAATCTTTTCATGAAAATTTTCAACTTTTTTGAAGCCGAAATCTTTTCATGAAAATTTTCAACTTTTTTGAAGCTGAAATACTTCATGAAAATGTTCGACTTTTTTAAAGCCGAAATCCTGTCGTTAAAATTTTCTACTTTTTTGACTCCGAAATCTTGTCGTGAAAATTTTCAACTTTTTTGAAGCCCAAATTCTTCATGAAAATTTTCAACTTTTTTGAAGCAAAAATCTTTTCATGAAAATTTTCAACTTTTTTGAAGCCGAAATACTTCATGAAAATGTTCGACTTTTTTAAAGCCGAAATCCTGTCGTGAAAATTTTCAACTTTTTTGAATCCAAAATACTTCATGAAAATTTTCAACTTTTTTGAAACCCAAATACTTCATGAAAATTTTCAACTTTTTTGAAGCCGAAATCTTCTCATGAAAATTTTCAACTTTTTTGAAGTCGAAATACTTCATGAAAATTTTCAACTTTTTTGAAGCCAAAATACTTCATGAAAATGTTCAACTTTTTTGAAGCCGAAATCTTTTCATGAAGATTTTCAACTTTTTTGAAGCCAAAATACTTCATGAAAATTTTCAACTTTTTTGAAGCCGAAATCTTTTCATGAAAATTTTCAACTTTTTTGAAGCCGAAATCTTTTCATGAAAATTTTCAACTTTTTTGAAGCCGAAATCTTTTCATGAAAATTTTCAACTTTTTTGACTCAGAAATCCTGTCGTGAAAATTTTCAACTTTTTTGAATCCCAAATACTTCATGAAAATGTTCGACTTTTTTAGAGCCGAAATCCTGTCGTGAAAATGTTCGACTTTTTTGAAGCCCAAATTCTTCATGAAAATTTTCAACTTTTTTGAAGCAAAAATCTTTTCATGAAAATTTTCAACTTTTTTGAATCCGAAATACTTCATGAAAATGTTCAACTTTTTTGAAGCCGAAATACTTCATGAAAATGTTTGACTTTTTTAAAGCCGAAATCCTGTCGTGAAAATTTTCAACTTTTTTTAATCCGAAATACTTCATGAAAATTTTCAACTTTTTTGAAGCTGAAATATTTCATGAAAATGTTCGACTTTTTTAAAGCCGAAATCCTGTCGTGAAAATTTTCAACTTTTTTGAATCCGAAATACTTCATGAAAATTTTCAACTTTTTTGAAGCTGAAATACTTCATGAAAATGTTCAACTTTTTTGAAGCCGAAAACTTTTCATGAAGATTTTCAACTTTTTTGAAGCTGAAATACTTCATAAAAATGTTCGACTTTTTTAAAGGCGAAATCCTGTCTTGAAAATGTTTAACTTTTTTGAATCCGAAATACTTCATAAAAATTTTCAACTTTTTTGAAGCCAAAATACTTCATGAAATGTTCAAATTTTTTGAATCCGAAATACTTCATGAAAATTTTCAACTTTTTTGAAGCCAAAATACTTCATGAAAATGTTCAACTTTTTTGAAGCCGAAATCTTTTCATGAAAATTTTCAACTTTTTTGAAGCCGAAATCTTTTCATGAAAACTTTCAACTTTTTTGAAGCTGAAATACTTCATGAAAATGTTCGACTTTTTTAAAGCCGAAATCCTGTCGTTAAAATTTTCTACTTTTTTGACTCCGAAATCTTGTCGTGAAAATTTTCAACTTTTTTGAAGCCCAAATTCTTCATGAAAATTTTCAACTTTTTTGAAGCAAAAATCTTTTCATGAAAATTTTCAACTTTTTTGAAGCCGAAATACTTCATGAAAATGTTCGACTTTTTTAAAGCCGAAATCCTGTCGTGAAAATTTTCAACTTTTTTGAATCCAAAATACTTCATGAAAATTTTCAACTTTTTTGAAGCCAAAATACTTCATGAAATGTTCAAATTTTTTGAATCCGAAATACTTCATGAAAATTTTCAACTTTTTTGAAGACAAAATACTTCATGAAAATGTTCAACTTTTTTGAAGCCGAAATCTTTTCATGAAAATTTTCAACTTTTTTGAAGCTGAAATACTTCATGAAAATGTTCGACTTTTTTAAAGCCGAAATCCTGTCGTTAAAATTTTCTACTTTTTTGACTCCGAAATCTTGTCGTGAAAATTTTCAACTTTTTTGAAGCCCAAATTCTTCATGAAAATTTTCAACTTTTTTGAAGCAAAAATCTTTTCATGAAAATTTTCAACTTTTTTGAAGCCGAAATACTTCATGAAAATGTTCGACTTTTTTAAAGCCGAAATCCTGTCGTGAAAATTTTCAACTTTTTTGAATCCAAAATACTTCATTAAAATTTTCAACTTTTTTGAAACCCAAATACTTCATGAAAATTTTCAACTTTTTTGAAGCCGAAATCTTCTCATGAAAATTTTCAACTTTTTTGAAGTCGAAATACTTCATGAAAATGTTCGACTTTTTTAAAGCCGAAATCCTGACGTGAAAATTTTCAACTTTTTTTAATCCGAAATACTTCATGAAAATTTTCAACTTTTTTGAAGCTGAAATACTTCATGAAAATGTTCAACTTTTTTGAAGCCGAAAACTTTTCATGAAGATTTTCAACTTTTTTGAAGCTGAAATACTTCATGAAAATGTTCGACTTTTTTAAAGGCGAAATCCTGTCTTGAAAATGTTCAACTTTTTTGAATCCGAAATACTTCATAAAAATTTTCAACTTTTTTGAAGCCAAAATACTTCATGAAATGTTCAAATTTTTTGAATCCGAAATACTTCATGAAAATTTTCAACTTTTTTGAAGCCAAAATAATTCATGAAAATGTTCAACTTTTTTGAGGCCAAAATCTTTTCATGAAGATTTTCAACTTTTTTGAAGCCAAAATACTTCATGGAAATGTTCAACTTTTTTGAAGCCGAAATCTTTTCATGAAAATTTTCAACTTTTTTGAAGCCGAAATCTTTTCATGAAAATTTTCAACTTTTTTGAAGCTGAAATACTTCATGAAAATGTTCGACTTTATTAAAGCCGAAATCCTGTCGTTAAAATTTTCTACTTTTTTGACTCCGAAATCTTGTCGTGAAAATTTTCAACTTTTTTGAAGCCCAAATTCTTCATGAAAATTTTCAACTTTTTTGAAGCAAAAATCTTTTCATAAAAATTTTCAACTTTTTTGAAGCCGAAATACTTCATGAAAATGTTCGACTTTTTTAAAGCCGAAATCCTGTCGTGAAAATTTTCAACTTTTTTGAATCCAAAATACTTCATGAAAATTTTCAACTTTTTTGAAACCCATATACTTCATGAAAATTTTCAACTTTTTTGAAGCCGAAATCTTTTCATGAAAATTTTCAACTTTTTTGAAGCTGAAATATTTCATGAAAATTTTCAACTTTTTTAAAGTCGAAATCCTGTCGTGAAAATTTTCAACTTTTTTGAATCCGAAATACTTCATGAAAATTTTGTACTTTTTTGAAGCTGAAATACTTCATGAAAATGTTCAACTTTTTTGAAGCCGAAAACTTTTCATGAAGATTTTCAACTTTTTTGAAGCTGAAATCTTTTCCTGAAAATTTTCAACTTTTTTGAAGCCGAAATCTTTTCATGAAAATTTTCAACTTTTTTGACTCAGAAATCTTGTCGTGAAAATTTTCAACTTTTTTGAATCCCAAATACTTCATGAAAATGTTCGACTTTTTTAATGCCGAAATCCTGTCGTGAAAATTTTCAACTTTTTTGAAGCCCAAATTCTTCATGAAAATTTTCAACTTTTTTGAAGCAAAAATCTTTTCATGAAAATTTTCAACTTTTTTGAATCCGAAATACTTCATGAAAATTTTCAACTTTTTTGAAGCCGAAATACTTCATGAAAATGTTCGACTTTTTTAAAGCCGAAATCCTGTCGTGAAAATTTTCAACTTTTTTTAATCCGAAATACTTCATGAAAATTTTCAACTTTTTTGAAACCCATATACTTCATGAAAATTTTCAACTTTTTTGAAGCCGAAATCTTTTCATGAAAATTTTCAACTTTTTTGAAGCTGAAATATTTCATGAAAATGTTCGACTTTTTTAAAGCCGAAATCCTGTCGTGAAAATTTTCAACTTTTTTGAATCCGAAATACTTCATGAAAATTTTCAACTTTTTTGAAGCTGAAATACTTCATGAAAATGTTCAACTTTTTTGAAGCCGAAAACTTTTCAAGAAGATTTTCAACTTTTTTGAAGCTGAAATACTTCATGAAAATGTTCGACTTTTTTAAAGGCGAAATCCTGTCTTGAAAATGTTCAACTTTTTTGAATCCCAAATACTTCATGAAAATGTTCGACTTTTTTAAAGCCGAAATCCTGTCGTGAAAATTTTCAACTTTTTTCAAACCCAAATACTTCATGAAAATTTTTAACTTTTTTGAAGCCCAAATACTTCATGAACATTTTCAACTTTTTTGAAGCCGAAATACTGTCATGAAAATGTTCAACTTTTCTGAAGACGAAATCTTTTCATGAAAATTTTCAACTTTTTTGAAGCCGAAATACTTCATGAAAATGTTCGACTTTTTTAAAGCCGAAATCCTGTCGTGAAAATTTTCAACTTTTTTGAATCCAAAATACTTCATGAAAACTTTCAACTTTTTTGAAACCCAAATACTTCATGAAAATTTTCAACTTTTTTGAAGCTGAAATACTTCATGAAAATGTTCGACTTTTTTGAATCCGAAATACTTCATGAAAATTTTCAACTTTTTTGAAGCCGAAATCTTTCCATTGAAATATTCAACTTTTTTGAAGCCGAAATCTTTTCATGAAAATGTTCAACTTTTTTGAATCTGAAATACTTCATGAAAATGTTCGACTTTTTTAAAGCCGAAATCCTGACGTGACAATTTTCAACTTTTTTAAATCCAAAATACTTCATGAAAATTTTCAACTTTTTTGAAACCCAAATACTTCATAAAAATGTTCAACTTTTTTGAAGCCGAAATCTTTTCATGAAAATTTTCAACTTTTTTGAATCTGAAATACTTCATGAAAATTTTCAACTTTTTTGAAGCCGAAATACTGTCATGAAAATGTTCAACTTTTTTGAAACCCAAATACTTCATGAAAATGTTCGACTTTTTTAAAGCCGAAATCCTGTCGTGAAAATTTTCAACTTTTTTGAAGCCCAAATACTTCATGAAAATTTTCGACTTTTTTGAAGCCCAAATACTTCATGAACATTTTCAACTTTTTTGAAGCCGAAATACTGTCATGAAAATGTTCAACTTTTCTGAAGACGAAATCTTTTCATGAAAATTTTCAACTTTTTTGAAGTCGAAATACTTCATGAAAATGTTCGACTTTTTTAAAGCCGAAATCCTGACGTGAAAATTTTCAACTTTTTTTAATCCGAAATACTTCATGAAAATTTTCAACTTTTTTGAAGCTGAAATACTTCATGAAAATGTTCAACTTTTTTGAAGCCGAAAACTTTTCATGAAGATTTTCAACTTTTTTGAAGCTGAAATACTTCATGAAAATGTTCGACTTTTTTAAAGGCGAAATCCTGTCTTGAAAATGTTCAACTTTTTTGAATCCGAAATACTTCATAAAAATTTTCAACTTTTTTGAAGCCAAAATACTTCATGAAATGTTCAAATTTTTTGAATCCGAAATACTTCATGAAAATTTTCAACTTTTTTGAAGCCAAAATAATTCATGAAAATGTTCAACTTTTTTGAGGCCAAAATCTTTTCATGAAGATTTTCAACTTTTTTGAAGCCAAAATACTTCATGGAAATGTTCAACTTTTTTGAAGCCGAAATCTTTTCATGAAAATTTTCAACTTTTTTGAAGCCGAAATCTTTTCATGAAAATTTTCAACTTTTTTGAAGCTGAAATACTTCATGAAAATGTTCGACTTTATTAAAGCCGAAATCCTGTCGTTAAAATTTTCTACTTTTTTGACTCCGAAATCTTGTCGTGAAAATTTTCAACTTTTTTGAAGCCCAAATTCTTCATGAAAATTTTCAACTTTTTTGAAGCAAAAATCTTTTCATAAAAATTTTCAACTTTTTTGAAGCCGAAATACTTCATGAAAATGTTCGACTTTTTTAAAGCCGAAATCCTGTCGTGAAAATTTTCAACTTTTTTGAATCCAAAATACTTCATGAAAATTTTCAACTTTTTTGAAACCCATATACTTCATGAAAATTTTCAACTTTTTTGAAGCCGAAATCTTTTCATGAAAATTTTCAACTTTTTTGAAGCTGAAATATTTCATGAAAATTTTCAACTTTTTTAAAGTCGAAATCCTGTCGTGAAAATTTTCAACTTTTTTGAATCCGAAATACTTCATGAAAATTTTGTACTTTTTTGAAGCTGAAATACTTCATGAAAATGTTCAACTTTTTTGAAGCCGAAAACTTTTCATGAAGATTTTCAACTTTTTTGAAGCTGAAATCTTTTCCTGAAAATTTTCAACTTTTTTGAAGCCGAAATCTTTTCATGAAAATTTTCAACTTTTTTGACTCAGAAATCTTGTCGTGAAAATTTTCAACTTTTTTGAATCCCAAATACTTCATGAAAATGTTCGACTTTTTTAATGCCGAAATCCTGTCGTGAAAATTTTCAACTTTTTTGAAGCCCAAATTCTTCATGAAAATTTTCAACTTTTTTGAAGCAAAAATCTTTTCATGAAAATTTTCAACTTTTTTGAATCCGAAATACTTCATGAAAATTTTCAACTTTTTTGAAGCCGAAATACTTCATGAAAATGTTCGACTTTTTTAAAGCCGAAATCCTGTCGTGAAAATTTTCAACTTTTTTTAATCCGAAATACTTCATGAAAATTTTCAACTTTTTTGAAACCCATATACTTCATGAAAATTTTCAACTTTTTTGAAGCCGAAATCTTTTCATGAAAATTTTCAACTTTTTTGAAGCTGAAATATTTCATGAAAATGTTCGACTTTTTTAAAGCCGAAATCCTGTCGTGAAAATTTTCAACTTTTTTGAATCCGAAATACTTCATGAAAATTTTCAACTTTTTTGAAGCTGAAATACTTCATGAAAATGTTCAACTTTTTTGAAGCCGAAAACTTTTCAAGAAGATTTTCAACTTTTTTGAAGCTGAAATACTTCATGAAAATGTTCGACTTTTTTAAAGGCGAAATCCTGTCTTGAAAATGTTCAACTTTTTTGAATCCCAAATACTTCATGAAAATGTTCGACTTTTTTAAAGCCGAAATCCTGTCGTGAAAATTTTCAACTTTTTTCAAACCCAAATACTTCATGAAAATTTTTAACTTTTTTGAAGCCCAAATACTTCATGAACATTTTCAACTTTTTTGAAGCCGAAATACTGTCATGAAAATGTTCAACTTTTCTGAAGACGAAATCTTTTCATGAAAATTTTCAACTTTTTTGAAGCCGAAATACTTCATGAAAATGTTCGACTTTTTTAAAGCCGAAATCCTGTCGTGAAAATTTTCAACTTTTTTGAATCCAAAATACTTCATGAAAACTTTCAACTTTTTTGAAACCCAAATACTTCATGAAAATTTTCAACTTTTTTGAAGCTGAAATACTTCATGAAAATGTTCGACTTTTTTGAATCCGAAATACTTCATGAAAATTTTCAACTTTTTTGAAGCCGAAATCTTTCCATTGAAATATTCAACTTTTTTGAAGCCGAAATCTTTTCATGAAAATGTTCAACTTTTTTGAATCTGAAATACTTCATGAAAATGTTCGACTTTTTTAAAGCCGAAATCCTGACGTGACAATTTTCAACTTTTTTAAATCCAAAATACTTCATGAAAATTTTCAACTTTTTTGAAACCCAAATACTTCATAAAAATGTTCAACTTTTTTGAAGCCGAAATCTTTTCATGAAAATTTTCAACTTTTTTGAATCTGAAATACTTCATGAAAATTTTCAACTTTTTTGAAGCCGAAATACTGTCATGAAAATGTTCAACTTTTTTGAAACCCAAATAC